>NW_026000093.1:43317367-43452895 GCF_001458135.2 Marmota marmota marmota
TCCCCCCACCCTCGACTATGCAGCATGGATGTTAAAGAATTTGTTTTCAAAGAGCCCTTTTTTTCCAAGAGAAATTAGAGCCTCATTGTGGGTTTGCAGAGGCTGCCAGGATGTTCTCTGAGTTGAGATACTTTGGTATCTGTGGCACAGTGTAGAGTCAAACAGATCATCTACTCTGACGATCCCACTCCTGCTATGGCTCTAAAGGGGTAACCAGGGGGTCAACAGTCAGTCTAAGGGATCTGTGAATGGCTGCTACTGCACTGTCACTGCTCAATAAAGTAAATATTTGAAGTCTAGGAGAAGAATTCAATTTTAATATTTTCCAACTTTCTTCATTCATTCATCAATTCAATAAACATTTACTAAGCATCTTCTATATTCCAAGTTAGAAGAGGACCCAAGTTTCTTTTTAGTTGTTGATAGACCTTTATTTTTTATTTGTTTATATGTGGTGCTGAGAATCGAACCCAATGCCTCACACACGTCAGGCAAGTGCGCTACTGCTGAGCCCCGACCCCAGCCCCAGGACCCAAGTTTCATAGACATACATGCTTATATAATTTTGGGGCCTCTTTAAGAAAAAGAATACAAAGTTGCAAAAAAAATAGATATAAAGCTGGTATTTATTAGAAGAAATTAGGGAAGAAACTGCAACAAATTTAATAAAGATGTCAAACACAAGATTTTGTTTTTATAATACCCCTCAAGGTGCAATATATTTCTATAATTTTTGCTCAGATGGTCATTGTTTTTTCATATAACAATGCTATTGTATTGTATTATATTTTCTAAAGAGAGAATAAAAAAATTATTAGTCTTTCCTCTATCTAGTATGCTTGATCAAAATTTAGTTTTTACCATTGATAGCTTGGAAAAGTTTCTTTCAGCTTTACACCTTTTAATTGATAGTATCACATACATTTTTGGAGTTGTCACCTTTTGAAAGCTGCTATCAAGTTTCTTTCATGTATGAGATACAAGTTTTAAGGACACTGTACAAGTTTTCTTGTACAATGACAATGAATTGACAGCATTAGAATTAGTATGTTGTCTGTAGCCTCTTTTTAGTGGCCCATTTGATTTTCTGTTAACTTTGTATTTGTCAATGTTTTGTGTCAAATTAACAAAAAAATGTAAATACTTTCCCAAAGTGATTTTCACTATTTGGATTATTAAATAATCTAAGATGATTCATTATGAATACTCAAAGCACATCTCTTTTTTTCAATAAATCATCGTTTCTATGATGTGTGTCTGGAATCACTAGACTTAGTCATTCATAACAGGATGTGTTATATATACTAACATGTTGCCCAATGTGTTGAGACAAAATGTGTGATTCATACACAGATGCGCTCATTACAGCACAACTACAGGTTTGTGCCCTATACACAAGAATTCTGATGAATTCCATTTTGTATGGCTTCCTTAAAAAGGAAAAATAAAATACACAATGGGAAAAGGTGTTTATAATATCATACTATGAATAATTGGGTGTGTCCTTGAGAACATTTCCCTTGTAAGTAGGCATCACTGAGAACTGAATTCTTGGACCACAGTTCTCTGTGTCTGATCATTGGGGGAATGTTTCCAGTGACTAGCTTCTCCATTTCCACCACCATCTCCACACTTTCACCGCCAAGTATTGCAGGATGCATTCCATCACAATAGACCTCTGTCCCCCACCCTTTTGTATTATGACACCAGAATGGGAAGAACTGTGAACCACATAAGTGCATCCCTGTAAACCAAATCGATAATTGCTAAATCAACTTCCTGTTAGCTAGATCTTCAATGCTTGTAGTCAATCATTGTGGTCCAAGATTATGGAGAGTGTTATAGTTTGGATGGGAGGTGTCCCCCAAAGCTCTTGTGTTTCTGAAGGACTAATCAGAGGTAAAATGATTGAACTGTGGAACCTATAACCTAATCAGTCTGTCCTAACTTGAATGGTAACTGTAGGCAGGTGGGGCCTGGCTGGAGGAAGTTGTCACTGGGGCATGCCCTGTTCTTCCTGTGGCCCCTTCCTCTCTGTCTCTTTCTGTTTCCTGGCAGTCATGTCCTGAGCTGCTTTCCTTCTCCACTCTTCCACCATGGTATTCTGCCTCATTTTGGCTGACCACAGACTGAACCTCTTAAACCATGAGCCAAAATAAACTTTCCCTCCTTAAGTTATTTTGTCAGGTATATTTGTCACAGTGACATGAAAGCTGACTGAAACAGAAAATGTAACAGAAATGAAGTCAGAGTGGGTCGAAAGAATTAACACCTGTGAGGTTCATGGATTGGTACTGCCCTCCTCGTGAGGTATCCACAGATGTCAGCCAGTGAGATCTTCCTGTCCTTCCTGTCATCATTTCTATGCATCTTTTAGAGGCCTCCTCCAATGTTTGCTAGTTTGGCACTTCATAAGCAGCTTCCTCCTATTTCTACTTAATGTACTTTGAGAACTCAGATTTCAAAATTTTTGAAAGGAACTTTTAGATAACATCTGCTCTATCCCTTTTTCCACAGAAGAGGACATTGGGGCCGCAGGATACTCAGTTAGTTAATGGCAGGACAAAGACATATGTCTGAGACTTCTTAGTAACATTTTTGTTTTTCTCTCAAGTCTCATGGGTAAATCTCTATCAGACTACACCCAGTCTCCCAAGTTTTAATGTGAATTGATTTAGTCATGCATCAATTTAATCTTTATGCCTCCCCACAAGGATCTGTGCTTCTAAAATGCTGCGCAACAGTGTTATTTTGTTCATTCTGATGACTTTTAGCAAAGTGAGCTTGTCCTGTACACTCTCATAGGAAATGGAAACTCACATTGTGAAAAGGTGAGCTTTCCAGGGGTTTGTGTTTTCCTTTCCTCTGCAGGGAAGAGCCTATGCATAAACTGCCTGGCCTTCCTCTGGGGCTTGGTTTTTAATCTCCAGGGAGGCAAGGCTGACAAAATGTCATCTCTTTGCCTGCTAAGGAAAGAAGCTGTGAAATAGATCTTCATTGCTTACACTCCTCAAGTTGCTTAGCACCGGCTGTATCCATAACACCATGGCGTATTTAAAATTCTGCTCATTGGATTACTTTTTTAAAGGGGATTCTGATGCTCATAAATAACCCAAAGAGGCATTATGGTGTAACTCTGATTTTTATCTTTAATTAGATTTATTCCCTTTAGAAAATTTAAGTGTATGGATGGATGCATGTCTAAATCTTGCCCATTACTGATCTGGATTTTTCTGTTATAAGTTCTAGAAATATTTTAATTCAGAGAGGAGAAGAGGAAAGAGCTAACATTTAGTCAAGCTTTTAAGTATTGGGTGCTTTATAAATCTCATCTCAACTGAGCTCTCACAAGAACCCTGGGAGGAGGGAGCTATAGATAACGTTTTGCATTTAACTCCATCAAAATCATACCCTAATATATTTGAAAAAAAATTTCTTCAATGATGTTTTTCAATATGAGATTCTTAATATAGCTAAACTAGAATTTAAAAACCTCATATAGTTAAGGGTCTTTGAAGGATCACTTTAATAAAAGTTACAAAACAGAGCACAAAATGTGTCCCAATTGAGAAGACCAGTAAAGTGTCTTAGTCGGTCTGTGCCGCTGTAACAAAATGTTATAAGCTGAATAATTTATAAAGAACAACATTTGTTTCTCACAGTTCTGGAGCCTGGAATGCATCAAGATCAAGGTGCCAGCAAATTAGGTAGTCTAGTGAGAGCTGCTCTCTACTTCTAAGGTGGTACCTCATTGCTGCATCCTCCAGAGAGGAGCACAATGTGCTCACATGGTGGAAGATGAAAGAGCACATGAGTCGAATGGTGCCAGTGGCCCCTTTTATAAAGACCTTAATCCTGTTCACAGTGGGAGGACCTATGAGACCTGTAAGTGACCTAATCACTTCTTAAAGGACCTGCTTCCTTAGTACCATGACATTGGTCATTAAATTTCAGTATCTGAATTTTGGAGGGTTCAGGGTTGAACCATAGCATAAAGAAAATAAAAGGAAGAAAACTGCCAATAAATGTACTAACACCAGCATTCATGCCATCTAATGAATCCAAAGAGGCTTCTACAATATTGAACTCTTTATTTTGGAAGACATATTTTGAAAGATGTCTTTGGTTCATCTTTGGTTACATTTCTTTGAGGTCCATTTGTTACCTACCCTTCTCTCTTGTCTCCTTTCTCCTTTTTATTCAATACCTTCCTGTGGTAAATATCAGTTCCTAAATTAGGTTCACTGTTACTTTCCAATTTGAAAGGCAAAGGCACAGTCAGTGCCCTCCTTGGTAATTATTTATAAGATTTCTCCTTCCAGAGATTTGCCTTATGGCAGCTTCAAACCATTATCATCACTTCTTTTGCCTATATTGGCAGCTCCCCAAGACTCACAGAGGGAAAAGCAGATCTGCAGATATGTAAACCTCGACATCAAGACTTGCTTGATGAAATCACTCCTCTACTTGCCCTTGCCCGTTACTGAATCCTGTTAGAGCTGAGATGGAAAAGTGCATTGGTCATGCTGTCAAAAGCAGATTGGATTTCTTCACTGCTATTTCCTCCCTTCTTAACTAAAAACAATAACAAAACACCACATACGACAAATAAGAAAGAAAAAGGGCTCTGAGCATGTGAAGGTAGTTTGTAACCATTTTTGTATTTCATATTTCTGTCAGCAAACATTATTGGAAGTGGTTCTTTTCTTTCCTTCCCCACCTTTTGGCATTAGATTTCCAGGTGAAGATAGAAACACACCAACCCTCCAAGAAACAGCTCTGCACATCCCCTTCATGCTCTAGGCACATCCCATCTTCTTGCCTTGTCCTTGCTTTTGCTCACCTCTCTCTCTCTCTCTCTCTCTCGCTCTCTCTCTTTTTCTCCTTCTCTCCTTCAATTCAGGGTTTAGAGAAATCTTTCACTCTTCTTTTGACAGGTGTCAGATAGACAGTACAAGCTCTTTTAAGCTGAACTGTCTTGGGGAAACTAAATTTGTTGAGGAGAAGAGCAATTTGGATGACAAGTGCCAGGGTGTACCAGATGGCACAACTGGAGAAATGCTTTTCAGGCTCCCAGCTCACATTCCAGGTGGCCTCTCTGTCTTTCTCTGTCCTCTGTTCTTACTGGTTCATGATAGATTCAAATAGGAACCTTTAAATATGAATGAAGTTCTTAAAAATTTCCAAGGGTTAATGGTGACTCAGCCCAACATGCCTGCATCCCCTCAAAAGGATAGTCAGTACTAATTTATTACTATTTACACTTATGGATGCTTTCCATGCACATTTGGGCATATATTTGAAGAAGTCTCATTTATGAACCCCAATAGTTGTTTGGTAAACAGGTCTATTTCTTAAGCTGAAAAAAAGTGGCATTTTGGACAGTTCCCAACCTCAGCTAAAGCTTGAAAGTTCTTGCCAAGATATGAATGGAAGTGTTCTTAAAATTCTTCATCCTTTGCTACACAATCTGAGTGATTTTATTGGCTTTTACTTGCCAGAAAGGGAACCTATGGCCATAAATGTCATAGGAAGGTCTTTAGTGAAAGGTGAGATTTTTCTATTCCATGTAAAACAATCTAAAATTCAAGGCCAGGTCACTGTGGCAGGCTCTAGTCCATGAATCATTATATTCTTAACATACCCTGAGAACGGGAAGAGGGAGATCAACCTTTACAGACACAGATGGAATTTCTCCTTGGAACACTGGTAATTCGTGTGACATTTGCTGTTTGTTTATGTTTGCAGTGAAATTCTTTCCCTCAACCTTGCACTTGGCTGTTGCTGGTCACTTAACTGACCTTCTGAAAGAGCAATGCAAGTTGATGTTTGAGGTACACAAACAGGGCAGATGTTTATAATGCTGGGCATCATGCTTGATGTTTTTTGGGTCAATATTTGGTTCACATGAGAAGCTTTATTTTTTCCAGCCTGTAAGCTTTGGCTCTGAATTTACATATTTTGGAAGGTTTGATATTGTTGATAATTCAGTGATGAAGCTTAGTCATAGAAAAGGTTTATTGGTGAGTGAAGAAAAAAAGTACCAGGTGATCTACACAACACATGCTCTCCTTTATTATTTAATTCTCTACTAAATTATATGTGTGTTTGGTATTGGGAATCCCATAGTAAGGGCAAAACCAATGGTGTCAATGCCACACTAATCTGGAGGCTGAGGTTTCATTAATAACTTACAGTGGAAATCAAAGGAAAAGACCCCTGAGCCACCTTCATAGCCATGAGAACCTTCATGTAGCAAGGCAGCTTATTGCATTTCTGCTGTTCTCATCAAGAGCCTTTGGGGCTTTGGCACATTAGCTTTTACATTTTTAGTTGTTTGGAGTTTGGGAATGTACCAGACTTACAGATATAGGAATGATATTCAGGAAGGACAGAGGAAAACTGGAATGTAGCCACAAAGCTGGATTGTCCTACCTTACAGTGGTGGGGATTCATAAGGATAACATCAAGTTATCCAGAAAAATTTTATTGTGTCTTCATTTTAAGAGGCTGACAAGTCCTGAGATCTTCAGGGTGAGTCACATGCTGAAGATGCATTTGTTTAGTTCCTCTCTGAGTCCAAAGGTCTGGGATCAGAGTGCTGACGGGGTAATTCCAGACTGAGGGCTGGCATGCTAGAGAACTTGCACATTTCGGTGCAAGTTCAAAGGCAGGAAAAAACTGATGTCTCCTTTTGAGGACAGTCAGGACAGTCAGGCAGGAGGACTTCCTTTTCACTTAGAGGAGAGTCAAGCTTTTTTCTTCTATTCAGGCCTTCAAATGTTCAGATAACCCCGTCCACATTAGGAACATGCTCTACTCAAGTCTATTCATTTATGCATTAATCTCATTCAATGACATCTTCACAGAAAGATCCCAAATTATGTTTGACCAAATACTTGGTTACTCCATGACCCAGTCAAGCTGACACATAAAATTAACCATCACAGCCATCTTTCTAGTTAGTCACAGAAAGGTTTTTTACTCTCTTGGAGCAATAGATAGTTTTCAATAAAGGCCAAGGACAGGAGGTTGATGGTGTCCTGTCATGGATTCAAGGGTCCAGGCCAAAGACAATAAATCCAGCTCTAATAGGAAAATGTCTGGTTCTTAGAAATGGATGGATTAGCTTCTAAGCTATGGAAAGAATCCATTCATTCATTCATTCATTCATTTTTTTCCATTGAAATCTTTACTGAAATATCAGTTTTTCAGGGGGCCTTCCCTAGATACTGTCTAAAGTACTTCCTTCAAGTTGCTCTCATTTATTTATTTGTTCTGGGAATTCAACAATGACTATGAATAATAAAAAGGTCCCTTCTCTCATGCATTTTATATACTAATGGGGATCTGTCTATCCTAAATCCTAAACTAAACAAGCAAATAAAAAAGGTAATTTCAGATAGTGGTAAGTGCTATAAAAACAAAATAGGGTAATGGAGCAGAGTGTTGATTTGGGAACAGGGGATACTTACACCAGTTATGTTGGTCAGGGAAGATGTTTCTAGAAGATTACACTCAGTGTTGAGAGTGATGAGAGAAAACTGTTCATTCAAGATCTGGGAGAAGAACCTTCTGGGAAAAGAGCAGATTACACAGCTCAGAGAAGAGAACTGTTTGACCTGCCTCGAGATAGACAGAAAGCCAGTGTGGCTGGAACAGAGTGAGCAAGGCGGAGAGAGGCAGAGACGTGCAGAGACTGGCAAGCCAGATCCTCATGGAAGGCCATAGAGACCTTGATTCAGAACTCGCATTTTATCCTAATGGAAATTGACTCTAAACAGAGGGGTGACTTGATCTAATTTGTGCTTTCATGAGATCACTGGCCACTGGATGGAACGTAGATTGTGGGGAACAGGAATGATAGTCAGAGGAACATTTAGGAGGCTTTTCAAGAGTCCAGATGAAAAATTATGGTAGCTTTATTAGGGTAGTAGCAGCAGAGACAATGGGCAGTGGTCAGATTGGGCTATTTTGTGGCAGAGCCTTCAGGACTCACTGATTAGATATATAGGGAGTGAGAGAATAAAAGATTCAAGACTGACTCCTGGCTTTTATTTTTTAGTGGCACTTATTTTTATTTGCAGTTATTTTATGTATTATTTGCTATCTGTCTCCTCCCATCAGGCTATACGTACAAGGAGATCAGGATCCTTACTTATCTTGTTTCCTGCCTTTGGCTTAGTATCTAGAACAGTCCTGGTGCCTTGAATGCTTGGATATATGTGTTGACTGAGTATGGACAGAGCCTATGCTAAGCCTGAAATACAAAGGAGAGCAAGACAGAAATGAGCTCCATGGTTATGAGATAGACAATAAACATGCAACCAAGTTGTTTCAGATCTTGGTAAGTGCTGGGTTGAAAAAAGGCAAAGAGGGTGTTTAACTCCTCTAGTGCTATTGCTCTACATGTATTTATAGACCCTAACTTCTGGGAGAGCAAGGGCAGGGTCTTATATTCTTTGTATGGTGCTAAGAAGCTGGTGTGTACCCAGGAAATACAAGTGGTCTAGTCATCCTGGGAGCCAGGCTTTTTGTTCCTGGCAGCCCAACCTTCAGTACCTATTTTACCTGTGTGATATGACGTGCTAGGGAAATTGGCCAAGTTCCTCCTCTCCTGTGTGGGTTGGCAATGGCTAGACCCATGGGCCTCTGCCTGGACAGGCCTGGGATATAACTGCTCCCTTGGCTCTTGTTTTAATAGGCATGGGCAGCCCACCTATGGGTTTGCACAACCACACACAGCCTTGCTGCAATTTAGCAACAGATAGTGCCTCAAGGTCACTGAGGAAGAATTAAATCTCTCAGGGGAATAAACAAAGTCCAAGAAGCTTGGAGTGCCAGAAAGCAATGTCCAGACGGATAGGAGGACCATCTGCATGTTTATTAAAAAACAGTTACAACAAGAACAGAAACCCCACACCTCCTCCTCTCCTACTGAAGGAGCACATTTAGACCTCCTCTTAGAAGGTCATTTCTTCCCCCGCATATGCCCTGAACAGAAGACGTTCAAAAGAGCTTTGTTTGCCCTTCAGCAGTCTCATCCTCAGATGAGGATGAACAATCAGAGAAATTTCACTGGCTTGTTGGTGAGCTATCAAAATGAACAATGAAAACTCTTCCCTAAATGGAGTAAGTGTGGAATACTTCGGTAGCACAGCAGCATTCAGTCACCCTTTTACAACTCCTGTCCACATTTTATCCAGAAAAGACATTTTGGTTGTCAGGTAGTCGATAAATATTTATCACATGCCTTCTGTATTCTGTCCTCCACTGGGAACTGTTCCTAAAGGTTTGCTTTCTTGTTGCTTTTCTTGTCCCTGTGTTCATCATAACTCAGAACCGCTGACCCGTTGAGGAGTTTCAGGTAGGCAGCGTTGATCAGAAAGCAGACTGGACTGATGAGTTGCAGCAGTTCTATGATGCAGAAAACCGAGTGGAGCAAAATGCTAAGCAGGTGGTAGTTCTTCAATTCATAATTCAAAATTAATTCTTTCAGTGAATGATGGCCTGCAATGCGAATGTCTGGTTGTTTTCTTGCTAATAAATATCATGCTCAGACATCTCTTCAGTGGTTTAGAAGCATGAGTAGAGGCTGTACTCCATGAGGACACCACTAGGAATGAGGCAGGACGTTGAGGTACTCCCATCCTGTACCCCTGTCAGCCTTTTGGGCACAGTGCTAAGTGAGAGCAGAGAATCTGTGTGCATGAAGACAGGATCTCAAGAAAGAATGCACTATGATTAGTAAGAGAAATAAGAAGTCTTGTGGGGAAAAAGGGGAGGGAGGTATTAATTCTTCTTGGGAACTTCCAGGTCTTACTAGGGGTCATTCTGTGCATTTTCCCTCCAATCCTAATTTTGAGGGCTACTCTATCTTGTGTCAGGCCTCATCAAGACTGGTCCACGTATCAGTGTTTGCTTTTATCAGGTCATCTTCTAAACCTACTTTGATTTTACCCTCTGTTTTTGAGTCGTAGCTTAACTTCTGAATTCTTTGAATAGCAGTGTCAGATATTCTGACTGTTACTCCTTTTTTCCTCCCTATCCAACTGCAAGTTTATATTAACAAAATGAATATGACTAAAATCACCACTACAGGGGCAGTTAATAGGCAGAGGTCTCCCACTCACCCTGCACCCAAAAGCCTCTCTCCTTCGTCCTATCAAGGTGAATGGTTGCTGGCTCACCTATTTCCCAGCTTTTGTGATCAGTGCCTCCTTTCCCCTGATGCAGACAGCTATGTGCATCTCCCTATTTCCAAGGTGACAGACTCATTTAACTGGTTTTGAGAATCAGTTATGTTAAAAAATTAAAGCATTTGAATAATACAGATATATATTTCCCTTGATTATCCTTTACCCACCCCTATTCTATTCATTATCCTTAGATAAAATGAATGATATGAATTCGATATATATTCTTCCAGACTTTTTCTCCATGTATCAGACAATTGTGTGTGAGTGTGTGGTTTTGTGCATCTACCTAACTCAAATCTTTATACACCGGTATATATATAGCACTACTTCATTGTTTTCATTTCTTTTTATTTTTTTCTTGACTATTATTTACATATTTCTTACTCTGTGTATATTGATTTTTGTTTAAGTGTCAGGCATTGTTTTAAAAGGCTATAATGGTTACATAGGTTTACCTTTCCTCAGCTGGGCATAACAGTTGAGGGACTAATTTCCCTAATCCAATGCAGACTAAATTGCATCAGAACAGTTTGCAATTTCCGTAAGACTCAAACTGCTTCTGATTCTGTTTTTAGAACTCCTTCAGGGCTATTATTTATTTTTATTTTTGTGATGCTACGTTTACGGCTGGAATCCAGGGTCTTGTACATACTAGAAAAGCACTCTATCACTACCCTCTACAGGACTTTTTATCAAGAGCCTTGTTAGCCTTTGTCTCCTGAGCACTGAGAGAATTTAGAAATACTGGTCTACTTTTAGCAGATTTTGGTTTAGCTCTTTATTCTTTTATCCTATGCAATATCAGAACTTGACAAATAATAGGGAGACCAACTCTGTGAAGAATGCCCCACAAATCTTTAATTTTGTCACTGATGTCCTCTGTCATTGCCAGAGGATCTGCTAGTTTCTCTGTCCCAGCAGCTTTTTTCTGTCTGTTCTGTCTTGGTTCCATCCACCACTGTCCCTGTGGGTAACCACTGTCCTTAGCTCACCTCTGAGATCTTTTCCTTTCAGAATTATACTTTTTAAAAACTTTTTATTTTTTTAGTCTTTTTTACTTCAGTAACTCTCTAATGTCTTTAAATATGTGATTTTTGTAATTTAATTAATTTTTAAGGTTTTTTTTTGTTTTTTTTTTATGGGGAATGTTGGCCTGCCATGAGCAATTTCATTATACTCAGAAGGAGAACTTTCCCCTCATTATTTTAACTTCTGCAGATTATTTCATTGTATAATATATTATCTCCTGTAGTTTTTTTAGCTATTTCCCCATACGGACATACTGAGTATTTCTAAAGTTTCATTGTTATCATCTTACAACTAAAATTAAGATACATGCATCTTGTGCTCTTACTTTGAACAATTACTAATATTGGGGATATCTACATAGAAATGTTTGGGTTTTAAATTTTAATAGAGATTGCCAAATTATTCTCCAGGGGTTGAAGCTTCCTTTCAAGTAAACCAACACTTTTTAGGTGTGTGTTAGAAATACAGAGGTGCTGCAAGAAATCAAACACATGCTCAAAAGTGGGTGGGCAGGGTAAACTTTACTTTTGCCAGAAGAAAGTGCTAGGACACTGGTTAGCAAGGCAGCTGGGCGGGCAGTCCCCTTGCTTTTATCCTTAATGTAGTGTGGTCCCTTGCTCTGATAAGAGAAGCTCTGGGTTACAATCTATGTGATTGGCTAACTTAAAAATTGGTGTGGACAGAGGGGAGGCCTAAAGTTAAAATGGCTATGAATAGGATCTTACATCCCAGTTAATGCTAAACACCATATTCTGAAAATGGACCATTGGACTTTGTATTTCTCGCATGTGTTTCTAGTGTAGTAGCTGCAGCCTAGTACCAAGCAGTTCTGGGAGCGTGGGGAGGCTCTAACTCTCATAGGTCCTGAGCCAGTGAGGGTTCACCTGCCATGTGGCCCCTGCTCTTCTTCCTCCTGAGGCACATTTAATAATTTTACCATGTTCTGCATGATCATGTAGTGGATTTCAAGAATTCAACACATTCCCTAAGACATCAGGGGATTGATGCAGGCACTGAGGAGACATTCAGTAGGAAAAAATATATAAATCACTAAGTGGAGTGTATTTTCAATACAGGCAATTTCCCAGTTGAAAAGCTTAGTTATTATTGCACGGAGAGAACACTGGCCATAGCTTCAAAGCTGTGGGGCCTACTTTTTATTCATATCAGTGACTTCCCCATGTGCTGGCTTTAAAATCAGTCCTTTGGATGGTTCCCTCAGTGTATTTGAATACCTTTTTCAATTCCCCAAAGCTTAGTGGCTCAGTAGGAGTTCTGGTCCTTGCCAGGGTATGGGAATGGAGAGGTGCCTTTTCTAGAGGTCATTTATTGATATTGAGCAACGAGAAGGATTGGAGCCAGTGAACATGTAGTGCGCAAACGTGATCAGCCTGTAGGAGCTCCTCCAGTTCCTAGGTGGATCTGCTGAGATGGTTGTCTCAGGTCTCCTTTCACTCCAGGGAGGTGTTAAGCTCTTGGCTGATCAGGTAGGATGTAGATAAACCGTAGACCTCTAGGTACTCTATTTAAAATAGTAAAGTAAAATTCCTTATTCGTTTCTTTCGTTTCAGTAGCTTAGCTTTAGGCAGCCTTAATACATTCTCTATTGTACTGAAGAAAGACCCTGTGGTGCTTATTTTCAAACCTAGTAAATGAATTTTCATTTGTGAGCATCCTGGTAATAAATACTGGTTTATTTTGAATTAAAAATTAGAGTTTTGATTTTTGTGCCACAAGTTCAACTCTTCGACATGTAATGGAAGATGAGTTAGAAACAAAGCAGTTTTTTTCCTCCTGGACTCATTCATTCATTCTTTATAAGAGGTGTTAAATCCCTACTGTGTATATAACATTAGGCTTCGAATTGGTGATAGAAATATGAACCAAACTGTGATATCCTTGTTGGTGCTGCATCATATGTACTGTGTAGATTGCAATGCGAAGCAATGAGCATTTCAGAATATAGAAGGTAGAAACTAAGCAGACTTATTCTAGTTAGGAGCAAAAGTATATGTCTAGTTTTTTTTTTTCCATTTTACAAGTAATTTAGAATCTGTGACTAAGACTAAGCAGAAAATTGGGAAGAGCAGTAAAAAGAACAAGAAGTTATTGGGATGAGGTCAGAACTGAGAGGACAAAATTTGAATGAAGGGGGAAGAGGAACAAGGATTGAGGAAGATTGTCCACGTCACTAAACCTTCAAGAGTCACTGTTTCTCCATTTGTACATCGTGACCCTGAAGACATAAGTACATGACGAGAATATCGCTGAGGTGTGACAAATTCTTCACATTCTCACTTCCCTTTGCTAATTCTGGCATCAGATTTTCTTTGCAGAGAGCATGCTCATCAGGGTACAAGGTTACATCTAAAACAGACGATCCTGTACTTAGTCAAGCAGGGCATGTTTAAATTCAGAATAATTCATTAAACAAAAGTTAGATAATTATTCAGAATATCGGGCAGCCAGTGTTTCTCAGAGCAGGCATGTGTGTGACCAGCACACAGGCTGGCACTTGGGAAATCTTCAGAAAGGGCAGGCTGGGATAGAGCCAACTAGGATAGAAGATAGAATAGGTTTAAGACTTTAAATGAAAGAAAACAAAACAAAATACTGTAAACATGCAGGGGGAAATGTGCTTTTGGTTTGGGGAGGGAGAGTAGAGGGAGAGAAGGCAGACAAATCAGAGAAACTTACATGAAGGAGTGAATTTTTAAATCAATTATAGAAGATTATTTGAATGTCAACAAGTGATGGCATCTTAACAGGGAGGAAGGATGCAGGTATCTTGGGTGAGAGAACAGCATGGGCAGCTTGTTTGATAACTAGCAGTGTGTTACAGGGTGGGGGCGTGCAGAGAAGGAACATACTTTGAGATCACACACTGTGTCTTCAAATCCAAGCCTTTGCACTTATAAAATGGGCCCAAGTGATTTCATCTAATATGGGACAGTTGCTTTGACCTTTCTGAGTCTCAGATTTTTCATCTTAAAAATGAGGACAGTAGTAATGATTTTGTGCACATGTGTGTGTGTGTATGTATGTGTGTGTGTGTATGAGACAGAGAAAGAAAGGGAGAGAAAGCAATGAGAGAGAGAGAGAGAGAGAGAGAGAGAGAGAGAATGAGAATTGCTCATAATCTATGTAAACCCCTGGTGTTCAATAAATAGTAGTATTATTATGGTCAATAGACTGTCTCAATTTTGGACAGTGTGTTAGATAAGATCAGAAAAGTAGTTTGTGACCCAACTTGGGGTGGTCCTAAGAAGCTAATTAAGGAATATGGATATAATTTCTGAGTCATTGAGAACTTTTGACTAGGGAGTGATATGATTAAGATATAAAATGGGAAATTTTATTCTGATAGCAATACTGATGCCAGTTTCATTGTAGAGATAAGACCTAAGGATAAGAACCACTAGATAAGGAACATGGTGTCTGACATCTGAAAATTTGTGATTTTTTCCCTTCACACTAATAAAAACCCTGAGTTTTAACTGGCAACATGACTATTTAAAATAAAGACCTATTTTCCTTGTAGCTATGTGTAGCTATCTGACTGTTCTGTTCAGAACAAAAAACTTCAGTATAATGGATTTTATTCCCCCCTCACAACTCAGCCTAAAAGATGGCTAGCACACGCCCTTTGCTTCTGTCTTTGTCATCATTTCATCTGTCCTGCTACTTAGGTCATCTGCCATCTTGGTCCAGAGACAGCTTCTATTTTGGACCCAAGGAATATTGGAGGGATGAGTTGGAAGGAGCCTGAGTCCAAGAGAATTTCATGTAGCAGAATTGTCATGATAACTCTAGAATAAATTCCACCAGCTTTCCACTTAAGAAATCAATCTGTACACGTGGTAAAAATAAAAATTCATACCCCATTTGAATCAAATGTATGATATATGATATGTCAAGATCATTGTAATGTTTTGAGCAACCAATAAAAAAAACAGAAAAAAAAAGAAAAAAATTAATAACTTTGTTCAAACCTCTGGGATTTTGAGATTCTTTGACTTACAGCAGAATCTAATCCTATCCAATTCAAGAAAGAAGGAAATAAATTACTAAGAGCTTTGTTCCTAGGATTTGAAACCAACCACAGTTATAGCAGTAAAAGAAACATGTTTGGAGCAGGGGAAGGGAGGTGGTGTTCAACCCAGGTGGAGATATCAGGTGAGTGTAATCAAGTGTTGGGAACTTGGAAGAGAGATCTGAGTTGTAGTGTTAGACATGGGGGGTGGGAACCAGGCTTTTAAATATCTCTAGCAGTTGAATATCTGGTAGGGGAAGAAATTTCCAAGGGATAGAAGTTTTAAAAGAGTGCAAAAAAAGAAATGAAGGCTGTCCCTGGCTTGGTTGGTTCAGACAGGGGGAGGAGACAACTGAGATAGTGAAGTTGGGCAGGAAGAGTTGTCTGGTGAAGGTGAATATAGTGCTATTATGTTTAGTGTTGGAAAGCTTTGATTCCATCTCAGAGTTGTTTTTCACTTTTAATGCTTAGTTACAGCTTTGTTAGACTCTTCTCAGGTGAACAGCTGCACACTAAAGTGTGCCAATGACAGAATTACCAAGGAATTCCATGGAGGATGGATGGCCTTGGTTGGAAAGTTACTTAATGGCTTTTAAAGTTGCAAGCAGATGATCATGCTGCATGAATGACAAACTGTGAAGACTGAGAACTCGTGAACAGCTTTGGTGTTGGCTTCAAGTAAAATTACAAACAAGTCATATTTGGTATGTTTTAATAGCATGCATAATTCTTGTTTGTCTTCATGATCACAGTTGCTGTTACTGTCCACACTGATATAGATTAACTGGGTGATAGTTACAGGTAGGTAGGGTGTAAGTAGGTAGGAAGTAAGTCATTGGGGGGCATGCCTTGGGGGGTTATGTTTTATCCCTGATGAGTAGAGCACTCTCTATGCTTCCTAGTTGCCATGGTCTGAGCTGCTTTTCTTCGTGGCATCCTTCCACCATGATGTTCTGCCTCATCTCAGCCTCCAGAGCTGTGGAGTTGGCTGACCATGAACTGAACCTCTGAAACCCTGAGCCCAAATAAACTTTTCCTCCTTTATGTTGTTCTTGTCAAGTCTTTTGGTCCCAATGATGAGAAAGCTGATTAAAACAGATACCTACTTTATAGAATTGTGAAAACTTTTAAGAACATGCATAGCAAACTCTGAGACAATTAAAATGTTAGGTGTGGTGATTGATATCAATATAGTAATAAAATAATAAAAAAATTGGAGCTCTGTTATGGAGTGAGATCTGTGAAGAAAAGCTTGATTAGAAGCTAGGGTATAATGTGTGGGCTCTGGGACCCTGGATGTGTAGGGAGTCTGGTGGCCCCATAAAGTAGAACAATAATGATGGTGTCATTGGTTGTCATTTGTCAATTATAGTATGCCAGGCATTTTGCATATAAGGTATTCTGAAGACCCAGCAGTTCTCTGACCTAAGGATTCTTCCCATTTTATAAATGAAGAATCTGAAGCTTAGCCTGGTTTTGAGCCCTCAGTCATACTGGTAATGTCAAAATTGGATTTGACCTTGTTTTACTGGTTCATAGGTGGTCCTGCTCTGTAAGATTCAAAAGAGAATCAACAGTTCCACAAACAACAGCAAAGCTCTCTCCAGTTTGAGCACTTGAAAAGGGTAACTTTCTCGCTTAGTGAGACCCTGTGAGTCTATCTGGAATACAGAAGCAATACGGAGATTAAACCACCAAGTTGTCTCTAAGAGCAGAGGAGGGGGCTCTGTACAGCATTGAGCAGCACACAGGAAGGGTGTACCCAGGTGTCTCACTCCTTGTGCCAGTGAATTCAGAGGAGCCCAGCAGAACCCTTTTTGGTATCTTTGGTCAATAAGCTATCCTGTGGAGGGTGGCCATGTATTGAATTCCTGTTCCACTCAACTTCAATTCATTTGACTTTGGAGGGTTTGCAACATTCCCTTGCCTCTTAAGCTGAGTTTTCTCTAGAGTTGCTGTGTGACTGATTCCTTGTCGGACTTCATTAGAAATTCAGATGATATTGATTTAAAATAGGCCCATGGGGTTTGAGAACTGGTAGAGCATAGGTAAGAAGGAGAGGTTATATTTTTTCCTAAATTCAAGCTGTATTAAATTTATCATTTCCCAGTAGTGCACATAGTAATGGAAACAATATATTGTGGTTTTTTTTTCCAACTCATTCATTCATTCATTCTCTGGGACTCAGGATCCTTCCAACTTATCCTTCCAATATTCCTAGGGTCTAATAAATGTTAAGAGCCTACTGTGTATAAGCATACTGGGGTGAATACTAAGTGCTATACATATAGAGATTTATATATCCATCATGCCTGTCTGTCCTAGGGAGCAGGGCAGAGACCCCAAGGGTGGCATACAGTCTTGGATATAAATCTCAAGCTTTTGCAAAAAATGTGAAATTTTGTTTTCTTAGAAGATAGGAATGGCATTTGTTTTGTTTATGGATGTAGCCCATCTCTCTACCACCTAGCACAGAACCTTCCTTAGTTAAGCTTCAATAGGCATGTTTGTCTTATATTTTAATTGGTTCCTTATAATTATACATAATAGTGGGATCCATCATGCCAATAGGCACTTTTTGAATTGACTTAAAATTTCCTTTTTTTAAATTTATTTTTTATATTTGTTCTTTTTAGATACACATGGCAGTAGAGTGTATTTTGACATATCATACATACATGGACTATAACTTATTCTAATTAGGATCCCATTCTTGTGGTTGTACATGATATGGAGTTTTTCTGGTTGCATATTCATATGTGAACATAGGAAAGTTATATCCAGTTCATTCTACTGTCTTTTCTATTCCCATCCTCCTCCCTTCCCTTCATACCTCTTTGACTTAACATTTCTAATTGCATGATCAAGTAGCCAGAATCCGTTAACTCATGAGTTCTTTTTATTCCTTTTAGTGAGCTAGTGATTTTTGGTTTCCAAAGTCAATTTGGTAGCCAAATGATTAAATTCTGGTAATTGGTGAATGTTCTTATCCACAGATTGAATGAATGTTTTATTTTTAATAAAAGCAAAAGGTCATGATCATGACAAGATCAGCCAGTTGTTGGCAGTTTTAAGCCATTATACCAGGTAGCTCAGGAAAATTTCTCAGCAAATGAAACCTGTTAGATTATATAATATTCTTGCAAGGCAACTAGGAACATAACTTTTAAAATTACATCTGTCTTGTTATTTAAAATCAGAATTACATGAAAAGTCAGAAGTTATGAAGAATTGATTAGATATTTGATGACATTTCATATGATTAAAAAAATTGATAGGTGTCGATTTCTCACAAAAGTTACAATATAATTCTAGATTTAGAAATAATAGTCTCCAGTTGATAACTAATTTTGTTAGAGTCATGTTCATCTACTTTTGGATGATTTTACATATTCCATACTTTTAAAATTCAAATTCTAAATTTAAGGTTATATACCTCACCACTGTGTTTATGAAATGTATTTAATCTTACAGAATGTTCCAGTGCAATCTGAAACCACAGAAAGTATTAGAGTTTTTATGTTTGGAAAATGTTGTAATCAGTGATGGATTTGGAATTATTGCCATCTGATTCCTGACTCTTGAGGCCTAGGCCTTATGAACACATTATCCAGATGTTTATAAAATGTCATTTTACTAATGTCTTGTTTATTCTTTGACTTTGTGCTTAAAAAATACATTTGCTTACTTCAAAGTACTAGATGAAAGAATTTTACTTTAACTAAATTACATTTAAGCTACCCAATAGCCCTCCATCCCCACCCCTTCTGTCTTAAAAAAAAAAAAAAAAAACCTCATTCCTTATCATCACCAATTTTCTCCATGACACATGACAAGAGTTCAGTCTGTTTTGTGGAATTTCATGTGAATACTGAATTCCTGGCATTGCTTCTTGTACCTCCCTTTGCTCTTCTATTTTACCTTAACAGTGTTTTCTCTTTGAAAGGAAACATCAATTTCTTAAGTCAGATTATTAATTAAAATATGCAACATGGATGTACACCCACTCATTCCTCAGAACTCAGTAGCAAATCTAATCCTTTGAAAATCTTTCTGCTTAACTCATCACTATTAATCAGGGTAAGACTAAGAAAAGGTTACAGGAGACAGCAATCGGAAAAGGGAAGAATAGACACTAGTAGAGCTGATGTGTTATAGTCAGGTTGAAGGGCAGTTGAATGTCCAGCTTTTCTTTTTCAATTAAGAACATCATGTAGTTTGATATTTTTTTTAGCTTTACAATGCTTCATATGTTTTTCTGATTAGAAATTTGATATTTACCCTTACAGTTTTAGAAAATGTAGAAAAAGTAAAAAAAAAAAAAGAACATAAAAATCATTCATGATCCACCACCCAGAGAAAACCACTTTTATGTTTTCTTCCATTGTTTTTTCAAGTCATGTTTCGATGTATAAATTTACATCTACACACAATTAGGGTACAAAAATATGCAAAAATTTGGAACATGTTTTAACCATTTTCTTATGATAATATGTTCTTCAAAATGTGGTTTTGGTGGCTGCAGTCATCTGTTATGACTTTACCATCCTTTATTTGGTCTTTCCTGTCAAGTTTTAAAGAAGAAACTTCTGTCATTTCCTCTGACATTCTGACATATTTGTATTATCCCATATTTTTTCTATTTCTTGTGTACAAAATTTATATTGCTTTTCCAAGTTTACATGCAACTTGGCATTTTCTCTATACCGAAACTTTCATGTAATTTTCTAGTTTTCATAATTAACATTTTAAAGGCTGAAAAAATTCCATTGGAATTGAATGCCATACACATACCACTATTTTCTTATAATTGAGTTCATATTCTGTTGCCACTTTTTTCAAAATACTGTTGGAATAAATAATTTTAAAAGTATCTTAAAACAAGTATGCTAGAATGTGTACATCTAATCAGTATTTCTGCATAAATAACTTCTAAAGCTAAACATTTTCTAATATAGGTGCCACTGTGGTAAACATTTCTAATAGTTCTCTTTTGAAATTGTCTTTAGAACCCGTTGATGAGCTGCACAGTAAAAACTGGTCTCATTATTTTATAATGTATCTTGGTTTAGACCCCATATCATTCATTCATCATACTTTGATTTGTTTATCAATTCTAATTTTGAAGTGCCAAACTGTGCCTCCATGTAGACCATTTGGAAGGCTGCCAAATGCTCTAAAGGCAATTTCAGGGGAAAAGTTCCCGAAACATTTAGAGCAATGGGCAATGGCTGCAGTAACTGTGGAGCCTACTGCAGGATGGCTTTGGAGGGATAACACTCCTCCTGTTATGTGAGTTTGAGTAGATTTGTTACTATAGCCATGAAATCCATAACACTGTAATCATGCTTGCCATCAAATACGTGTCACTTCTTGAGAGCAGCAACAAATTCTTTCAGGGTATCTTCATTAGTTGTGCACACAAAATGCATATATATGTGTGTGAATGAGCTACAGAAGTGAATACCCTGTTGAGAACACTCTTTTGCCACAAATAAGGACCTACCTGAAATAATACTTCATTCTGGTGAAGGCTTGGACTCTCCAGAACTCTGGAGTGTGATGCATTAGCATCACCTGGGAATTGTTTGGAAATGCAAGTTTTCTAGCTTTATCTACTACATCAGAAATTCTAAAGGGTGGAACCAGCAATCTGTTTCAGAAAGCTCTCCATGATATTCTGACACACAGCACATGATCTGTAAATGGTAGGGTTTTTTCTGGAGAAAAGCTGAAAATAAAGGTCAAGGAGATGATTGCATGGTCAAAGAAAGTTGGTGTTAGAGGTCACAGATTGCCTAATTCAGTAAATGTTTTCTGAGTACCTATTATGGACCAGAAATTGTGCTATAGACAGACACTAGATCCACAAAACTATAAGAGATAACATCTTTGTTCTGATGGAGTTGATGGTTTGGAAAAATAAAGGTAAGTGCAAATGGGTATAAATATGTAAAGTACATGCATGATATGAATGATGATGACTGTCACCACCATTTATGAAATGTGTTATCTTCAGGCAAGTACAAGTGCTCTGCATTGCAATGTATTGTTTCTTTCAGTCTGTCTGCCAGAAGGAATATGAAAGAGATCCCAAGATGTTTTGGGCCTGAATAGGGTCCCTTAAAATTGGGAAAATTTGTTCTTGGTTTCAAAGTTCATAATTTCTTATTCAGAGCAATCAATTGATCCCTTCATGGACTCTGAGTTCACTTCAGAAACAGGTATTTTGGCACCCATGTCAGAATCAATAAGTTAAGGTAATGTATGAAGTTGCTTAGCTCATCACATGTCACAGATATTCAATAAATATTAGTTATTTTTATTGCTATTAACTGTAATCAGCTTCATCATCACTAAGGTGATGAGTGGCAATGTAGTATTGATTCTGTAGAGATAAGAGCATGACTCCAGCCAGGTCTCCAGGGTTTAATTCTGACATTTTCTAGCTGTGGAACTATGGGCTTGGCATCCCTATATTTCAGTTTATTCTAAAAGAGGCACAATATAAGCCAGTACTTCATAGGGTTGTCTTACTGGTGAATGAACCAATGCACGAAAACACAGAGATGAGGCAGGCAAGTAACAAAAGCTCAGCAAGTTTTCGGTATTATTGTCATTGATTGATTTAGAATATTCTATGAACTGCTCTGCCTGGGACTCTAACATTTCCTTGTAGGATTCCGTGATTTTGATGGGATGGTGTATGCTTTGGGGGGTCCATGGAACAATGCTATTACCCATCTTTAAGTCTGTGGGATTTGAAACTCACTACATATTTGAGCAGAAGATTTCTTCATAATATCTAAGAATAATAAGAAAGAAAACCTGATACCAAACTAAGGCTTAAAATGTTCCAAGGTAACTGGGCATGGCAGCATGCATGTGTAGTCCCAGCTACCTGGAAGGCTGAGGCGGGAGGATTTCATGAGCCCAGGAGTTTGAAGCCAGTCATAATAGCATAGTGAGATTCCATAAAAAAAAAAAAAAAGCCAAGGGAGGGAAGTTTTAAATAAAAGTTCATCCATTTTTATTTTATGTAAATATATCATTTAAACAAATGTGCTGTTAATGATGCACAGATGCTGTTTGTAGACACTGTTTTCTTTCTTTGCTTTGAAGTAACTGAGTACATCACAGAGTTTTACCTGTGCCAGCAGTCTTTTCAGAATTAATTATGTGCTCCTCCCTATCACTGTGTGGGACAGAGATCTCACATGTGACTTTTGTAAAGATTAGAAGACTAAAATATGTATCTGTTGCCTCAGAGGCCAAGAAGATAGACACAAACATGAATAAACAGTTAAAACACCACCAGATGTGTAGAAGAGTCCTTAAACACATAGGATTGGCATTTAGAAAATATCAGCTTTGTAATTCTTCCTAGACTGTACATCGCTGGGTTGATGCTGCAAAAGGATTTAGCTGCACACATACCCTGTAACTGATGATGGAAGAAAGGAAGAAAAGAAATTTCAACAGACATATTTCTATTAATTTGCCACAGGTGCTCAAACGCCTGCAAGTTAGAATCTCAAGAATTCAATTGCTACTATGATAGCTTCAGGCTTCGCTTCCAGGTTTTTTACTGGTTGTGGCACACACTTTTAAGAATTTAATTCCATTTATTGGTAGTGTTGCAGTTTGCTCGATTATGGTTTAACAGGATGACTGTCATCTTTCAAAGACCTAAGTACACCACTGCAAATTCATGTTCAATCTTTATCATGTGCACACTGTTCCGTTTTTTTTTAACCTAATATTATTACATCTACATGATTCTGTGTATCGCTTTTGGCTATTCACATGATATAGAAGCCCTCCATTTTACTGCTCCCTTTCCTGAAGTTCCTCCGTTTGATTTCTCCTCAACTTACACATTTATCTCTGTGTAGAGGTACAGCAAACATCTTAGGACACTTTTCTTTTCCTGTGGAATTGTCAAAAGAGTTTCTTCTCCAAAGCAGAATAATGAGAACTAAGTCATTTAAGAATTTTTATGGTTTTTTGATATTGGTAGAATCTCACTGTAGAGCAAACTAACTTACAGCACTACACACATGGTGTATATGTGCAGTTTCCCCCACAGTTTACACATTGTTATATTTTCTTTTCTTAGGATGGAATGGTTCTGATGGTAATTTTAATTTGGATTTGTTTACTTGATAGGATACTTTTGTAAAAGGAGTTTAATATTTTTAATGTTAAAATATTTAATGCACTGACATACCTACTTTGGCCATTACAAACTTTAGGGATATATTTGGCTACAAATAAAAGACAATTTGACTTATGGCCTTGTGGAGACTATATTAGTCAGTGTTCCCCAGAGAAACAAAACCAATTGTTTGTGTGTGTGTGTGTGTGTGTGTGTGTGTGTGTGTGTGTGACTGTGTGGAGAGAGAGAGAGAGAAAGAGAGAGAGAGAGAGAGGCAGAAAGGAGAAAGGAAGAGATTTACTTTAGGAAGTGGCTCATGCGATGGTGGTGACCAAGTCTCAAGATCTGCAGTTGACAAGCTGGTGACTCAGGAGAGCTGATAGTGCAGTTCCAGTCTGTGTCTGAAGACCCAAGAACAAGGAAAACCAATGTTGTAAGTTCTGGTGTGAAAGCAGAAGACTTAGATCCCAAACCAAATCAGTCAGTCAGGAGGAGTTTCTTCCTACTCAGACTTTCCATTCTATCCACATCTTCAGTTAATTGGTGAGGCCCACCCACATGGTGAGGGCAATCTGCTTTACTCAGTCTGATTCAAAGGCTAATCCTGTCCAGGAACACCCTCACCAACACACTCAGCTTAATGATTGACCAAATATCTGAGTGCTTTGGGGCCCAGTCTTGTTGATCATTAAGCATCACCATGGCTTAGAGGCATGAGGATTTATTTACCATACTTAACCGTGAATCACATTGGGCACCTAATCAATGAGGCTTTAGTCTCAGGCTCTGTCTTCGTCTCCATCCCTGCCTTCATCCTCATGCTTACTGACACATGGTTGTAAGACAGCTGCTGTCTCTTCAGGCTTCCGCCCTTTTTCTAAGCAGAGAAGCAACAGGATGGGGAGAAGACTATGCAAAACCTCTCTTCTCTTGAATCTTACCTCTGCCTCCTTCTGATTGTCTGAACCACATCGTATTCCCAAGTTCTACTTGCATGGGAAGCTGGAAAAATGGGTGTCTAGTTATCCAACTTTGTAGAGGAGGGTAAAAGAGAAAGTGTTTGGAAATGGTGTTGGATGAACCACTGTGGAGTTATTTGTCCAACCTCTAACCAAGTAGAATCTGGATATTGTTTTGGTCAATTCTCTTCAAAATATTTTGTACAGTAAGTTTTAATTAGCTATGTGTGTCATATTCTTTCTCTGTGCTATTGTGTCATCATTATTATTTTTAATCCTTTCAAAAACACATTTGATTTTGAAAAGGTTAATTTCAGTCCATCTCACATATGCTGTCCTTGCTTATATTTTACTTTTTAAAAAGCTTTGAAGTTATATTAACATTTATTACATAGTTATTCTTTTCCTTTTGTACATTTTCCAGCTTTCCTTATAATAACTTATTTTCTGGAATCCATATTCTATATATTCTATAAAATATTAAACTCCTTTTACAAAAGTATCCTATCAAGTAAACAAATCCAAATTAAAATTACCATCAGAACCATTCCATCCTAAGAAAAGAAAATATAACAATGTGTAAACTGTGGGGGAAACTGCACAGGTTAAATGTTTTGATGATCAGTCTTTTTATTTTAAAATCTGATAATGCAATTCTGTCATATATTTAAAATTTTTTTTAGTTATAGATGGACACAATATCTTTATTTATTTATTTATTTTTATGTGGTGCTGAGGATTGAACCCAGTGCCTCACACATGCGAGGTAAATGCTCAACTACTGAGCCACAACCACAGCCCCACAATTGTTTTAATAATTAATAATTAATTATTTTAACGTTATATTAAAACATTCTTTATTTCTTACTCTCTGAAAACATTTCATTATCAAATACATTAAGCATGTATGTATTTGTTGAACATAAAGATATGGTAGAAACTATAAATACTCAAAGTATGGTAAATCCTATAAATTCTTACTATATGAAGAATTAGAAGTCTTAGCTTTTGAGAAACTCATATGTAGGACATGATCTTTAAATTGTTAATCAGCATTTCATTGACTATGACAAAATATCTGAGAAAAACAACCTAAAGGAGGAAAGATTTATTTAGGCTGTCATTTTCAGAGGTGTCAGCCCATGGTCAGACCACCCTATTGCTGTGACGAGGTAGAACATCATGGCAGAAGGGCACAGTTCAGGGAAGCTGCCCACTTCATGGCAGCCAGGAAGCAGAGAGTGAATGAAGAAGGGGGCCAGGGACAAGATATAGTTCTCAAGGGCACATCCCCAAGGACCGACTCTCTTCAACTAGTCCTCCCTCCTACAGTTTTCACCACTCACAAATGGTCCATTCAGCTGTGAATCATCAATGGATTCATCTGTCAATGAGGTTTAGAGCCTTCTGATTCAATCCCTTTCTAAAATCCCACCTCTGAACTTTGCTACACTGTGGACCAAGACTTCAACCCACGAGTTTTGGGGAGATGGGGAGACATTCCAGATTCAAACCATAACAAAAGATATAGTTACAATATAATGTACTGAAGTCTGTAGTCAGAGGGATGGAGGGAAGCACAGGAGTAGACCGGGGAGCCCATGTCCAATTCTGTCCAGATAGTTTGCAGAGGTGTTACAGAAGAAGGGCCACTTAGTTGAAACTTGAAGGAAAATATCCAGGTGTTGTGGGGGGTGGGGGGGAGGGAATGGTTCAGGCACAGCTGCAGTGTGTGTCAGGATTCCCTGCTGATAAGAAGACAGGACTCTTCTGAGAATGGTATGACATCCGCATCTATTGGGAAAATACAGGGTTCATCTGGGGAGTGACAAAAGCTGGGGGAAGAAACAAATCGGGGCCAGGTTACAAACAGGTTTAGAATTTATTTTCTGGCAATGGGAGCGAGCTAGTAGAGGGATCACTACACTGGGAGAGTTGGAAATGCTGTTGCTAGCATTATTTCAATGAGCCATATTGGAATGTCGCAAACTATATTCTTGTCTTAGTCCTTCCTTTTTTTTTTTTTTTTGGTACCAGGGATTGAAACTAGGGGAGCTTACCACTGAGTTACATCCCTAGCCCTTTAATTTTGAGACAGGGTCTCACCAAGTTGCTTAGGGCCTTACTAAGTTGCTGAGGCTGGCCTCGAACTTGAGATCCTCCTGCCTCAGTCTCCTGAGTCACTGGAAATACATATATGTGCCAATGTGCCTGGCTCTGGGTCCTTCTTAAAGGAGACTGAATTGACATTTGACCAAAGTTATAACTCAGATAATCTATGGAATGATAAAAGTGTGTGTAAAAAAGGTTTTATGTTCAATTAAGTTTGGGAAATGCTCAGTCAATGATGCTTCTTAACTATATTTTTTCTTAGAGCTTATGATAGGCTAATATCTATCATGGCTCCCCTAAATGGGAACACTACCCAGGATCTGATAGATTGATTTAACCATGAATTTTTGCTGCCTTGTAAGATTTTTCTAAGTTTAGTATATGATGGAACACATTGAAAACGTGGCTGTAGTGTTTCTTCATTAAGCACTTAACTGATGCTTTCTGTTGGATATTTTTCCTCATGTCAAGAATGAAATAAATTATTCCAACTTTTATCCCAAGCGTTTCAGTTGAGAATGAATGTTAAATTTTTCATGTGTATTTATCCTGCCTCATGTCCAAAAATATATGCTGAGTCACATGATCAGTCCTGTTGTAACAGGAGGATATTGGAGCCCTGAGGGTGATGAGAGAAATATAGTTTAGTTGAGTACACGGGTAACTTAGGATGTTTCTGAAAGAGAAGACGGTGATCTGGGTTATTTAAAGTACCTTGTACTGTAACTAATCAGTTACAATGGTTTCCCATTGGAGCTGAAACTGAGAATAATAGTTAATACAGATAGAGCATTTCTTTGTTTAAGGTTGCAAACTATTCTTACCAAAAGATTTTTGTGTTTCTCCATAGCTTTATTATTATATTTATTAAAGAAATCATCTATTTTAATATTTTTGTTATTCCAACATAAGTGTTCATTTTGCTTAATATTGCTACACATAAATACATATTTCTTTTTAAATGATGAATATTGAAGGAGAAAATGAAGGGGGAAAGACAAATTAAGATGATAAAACGAGTATAAGCAGAAATTGTAACATAATCAGAAAGGAAACAGGGAAACTAATGTATTTTGTGATGCTGAGTTTGGTCTAGAGACTATCTAACAAAAACAAATATTTATGCAGTGCTTTCTAGCTGACAAAATATTAAGTGTAAAAATTTAGCTATTTTTTATTTTCTTTTATATTTATTTCATAGGCAGTTACCTCCTAAGAGTCTCTTTACATTTTTGTGTTTGAGAAAAAAGCTAAAAACCCTTCCTATGTGCTGTGGATTTTAAGAATCAGTTTTATCCTCTCAGCATCTTGACCATATTCCTTTTCTCACTCTCTTGTGGTGTTGGCTGTTTGGGAAGCTACGTCCTCTGCACGGTGTGTGAGAGTCTCCTTACTGGGAGCTGTAGGACATAAGGTATTAATATGTCTGCTGGGTTTTGTACACAGGGATTCTGTCATCCATACAGAAGAGAATTCAGGAGTCTGACTTTTCCTTTCTTCTACCATTTCAACTGAATTGTAGATGTTAGCAATGAATCGTGGTCCCGCCTCCTCTTTTTTGAGTGGGTTTTTTTCTTTCTTTTTCTTTTTTCTTTTCTTTTACTTGTGCAAGTTGTCAATAGTTCAGTATTTCCCCTTTGTGAAAGTATGTTGTAAATGAACCTTTTACTTTTGTGCTGTTGACAGTATAAAAGCTTAAGATGGATTGACTCTTATTGTGGTTGATGATAGTTTAAAAGTCTGAGATGAGTTTGTTTAAAGGTGCTAGACTTAAAAAAAATTAATAAAGTCAATTGTAATTTTTCTTCCAAGAGAATTACCATCTTTTAAATATATTTTTTAAATGTTTAGGGCATTTTATATTCCTAAGAGCCCCCCAAATGTCCATCTTTCATAAGGATTTTTAAGTCAAACAGGGCTTATGAAAGATGGACATAGAGGTACATAATTGTCCTCTTGTTGGATGCTTACCATATAAGTTGACTCCCAGTTTCAAGGACTGATATGAATTTTGGAAAGACTCAGAAACAAACTGTCTGGTATCTTTTATAAAGAGCTAGTCAGAAGTGAGTAGTGTTAAAGTAGTTTGATTGATGTGTAGTAATTAGATCGGAAATTCACTTATTTGTTTAAACATTGCACTACTTTATGTAGATAAAAGGAAAATATTCAACTGTCTTCAAATAAGGTCACTTTTCATAGTATACACAAGCAATTTAATAAAACTTGGTGAACTGATTTAAAGCTTTAAATCTATTTTTGTCTCACATTTATTTTATATCTGGGATCTATTGTCATTCACACAGGCATAAGCAGGCACTTTTATACATCTTATAAGCCACTTCCTTAGAAGGAGGGTTTTTTTTTGTTGTTGTTGCTTTTTTGTGGTGCTGGGGATTGAACCCAGGGCCTTATGCATAGAAGGCAAGCTCTCTACCAACTGAGCTATATCCCCAGCCCTAAAAACATGAATGAGAAAGACACCAGAATTTTCTTCTTAAAAATCTGGATGGGAAAAAAAAAAAATAAAAAAAATAAAAAAAAAAAAATCTGGAAACTTAAGACTTTTATTTTGCTTTTTATAATAGAAATTTTATTTGGGATTTAATTCACATAAAATTTGCCTTTTTAAGTTGCACAAGTCTGTGGTTTTTAATATATTTACAGAGTTTCACAACCATCCTATCTAATTTTAAACATCTCTATCATCCCCCAAAGAAACCTCATACCCGTTAACAGTTGCTCACTGTTCCTCTCTTCTCCACCAGCCATAGGCAACCTAAAACTTACTTCCTATCTCTGTAGATTTACCTGTTCTGGGCATTTCATATAAATGGAATTTTGCAATGGATGGTCTTTTGTACCTGTCTGCTTTCACTTAGGATAATGCTTTCAAGGTTCATTTATGGTACACCATGTACCAGAACATTATTTTTTTTAATTGCTGAATAATAATTGATAGTATGTCTATACAGATGGACATTAGGGTTGTTTCCACCTTTTGATTTTTATGGATAATGCTGCTATGAATATGTGTGTGCAAATTTTTGTGTGGATGTGTATTTTTATTCTTCTTGAGTATGTGCTAAATTATAGACTTACTGAGTCATATGGTAAGTATATTTTTAACTTTTTGAGGAACTGCCCAACTGTTTGATAAAGTAGCTATATCAGTTTACATTCCCACCAGCAATGTATAAGGGTTCAAACCTCTTCACTACCTCTCCAATACTTGCTTTCATCCATCTTTTTCATAACAGACACCCTAGTGAGTGTAAAGTACCATCCCATTGTGATTTTGAATACATTTTCCTGTAGCAAATGATGTGCAGCATCTTTCAAGTGCTTGAAAGGCATTTGGACAGGTTCTTTGGACAAAGTATATTCAGGTTCCTTGCTCACTTTTAAATTGGGTTGTCTTTTATTATTGAGCTGTTGAGAGGTCTTTATATGTTTGAGGTACTGTACAATTGATTTTTTTGTATATTGATCGTGTATCCTACAATCTTGCTGAACTCGTTAATTAAACTGCCATAGAAGATATATGATTTTCAAAATTTCTTCTACAATTTTGTGTGTCGTCTTTTTACTCTTTGGTGGTGTCCTTTGCAGCACAAAAGTTTCACATTGTAATTGTTGAATTTTTCTACTTTTTTCCTTTGTTGTTTGTGATTTTGATATTGTACCTAAGGAACAATTTCCTTACCCAAGGTCATAAAGTTTGATAAATTTTGCTCTCACATTTAAGTCTATAATTCATTTTGAATTAGCTTTTGTACATCGTGTGATGTAGGATTGCAGCTTTATTCTTTTGCTTAAGAATATTTGATCAGCCCAGCACAATTTGTTAAAAGTACTTTTCTGTCCTCATTGAATTCTCTTACCATCATTATTGAAAAATCTATTAACTATCTTATAGTTTCTGGAGTCTCAATTCTATCTTATTGATTTATATATTTATTCTTATACCAGTACACCACCTTGGTTACTATAGATTTGTGGTAACTTCTGGAATTTGGAAGTGGGAGTTCTCTAACATTATTCTTTTGTTCAAATTTCTTCTGAGTCCCTTGCTTTTCCATATGAATTTTAAAATGTGCTTGTCAATTTCTTCAAAATGGAAGAAATTTTGATGGCAGAGATTGCATTAAATCTTTAGATCAATTTGGGGAATATTACCATTAAGCCTTCCAATCCATAAATATCAGACATTTCTTCATTTATTAGAACTTTAATTTATTTCAACAATATTGTTTAGTTCTTATTATGGTTTGGATAGGAGGTATCTCCCCTAAAACTTCTGGGTTCATCCAGGAATATTTAGAGGTAAAATGATACGATTATGAAAGATGCAACCTAACCATTTCATCCTAGCGTGAATGGATTAACTAGGTAGGAACTAGGCAGGTAGGGTGTGGCTATAGAAGGTGGGTCACTGGGGGTGGTCCTTGAAAAGTTCATCTTTCCTGCGACCCCTTTCCCTCCCTCTGTCTGCTTCCTTGCCACATAATCGAGCAGTGCTCCTCCACCACACCTTTCCACAATGACTGCCTCACTTGGGTCCAAAGCAATGGAACTGACCAAAATATGGACCGAACCTCTGAAACTGTGAGCCCCAGTATAAATTTTTCTTTCTTCCTTTAAGTTGTTCTTGTCAGATATTTTGATCTAACACAGTTTCCAACAATGTATAAGCCTCATGCTTCCTTTGTTAAATTTATTTGTAGTAATTTACTCTGTGGGTGACAAATACACCACAGTACAATTAATTTTTGTATATTGATCTTGTAGCCTACAACCTTGCTGAACTTGTTAATTATATATATTTGTGTGTGTATTTCTTAGATTTTCTATAAACATAAGCTCATATCATTTGTGAATAAAGCTCTAACTCTTTCTTTTCAACTTTAGTCCTTGATCAGTGTTTTCATCATGAACTGATTTTAGATATTGTCAAATGCTTTTTCAGCATCTATTGAGGAGATCATGTGATTTTTTCCTTCATTATTTTAATGTGATATATTGCTTGGTATTATTTTGGTAATATTGATTAATTTTTGGATGTTAAACTAACCTTGCATTCCTGAGTTAACTACCATTTGGTCATACTGTGTAATCCTCTTCATATATTGATGACATTTTATTGGAGATTTCTTACATTTATATCCATGAGACTTATTGGTTTGTAGTTTTATTTTCTTCTGGTGTCTTTGGCTAGTTTTGACAGACAAAGTGACCTTGTAGAATGAGTTGGAAAGTGTTCCCTCCTTTGCTATTGGAAGTATTTATATATGAAGAATTAGTATTAATCTTCAAATGTTCTTTTTTTAGTGCATTTGCATTTAATTTATAGAATAATAGGTTTCAGTGGTGATTTTGTATCTGCAAATAACACACTTTAATCATATTTACCTTCTCTACCTTCCCCCAACTCTCCTTTTTATCACTATTCTTCTCCTTTCCAAGTCTTTAAGGTACTCTTGTATCTTTTCCCCCTCTAGATTTCACAAATAAGGGAAACATGATACTTGCCCTTTTGTGTCTGCCTTATTTTGCTTAACATTGTGATCTCTGATCCCATCCATTTCCTGCAAATGACACTACTTTGTTCTTGTTTATAGCTGATATATATATATCTGATGGGAGAGAGGGAGGGAGGGGGAGAGAGACTGAGTATACAAGTGTACTAGGTGTTGATGGCATCTAGACTGATTTCATAACTTGTTATTGGAATTGTATCACATTAAACATGGGTGAACTGGTATGCTGACATGAATTCCTTTGTGTATATATCAAGCTAGAGTATATGATAGTTCTCTCTTTTTTTTTGAGTGACATCTGTACTAATTTCCACAGTGACTATACATTCACACCAACAGTGTGCAAGTGTTTCTTTTCCCCTGCATCCTCATCAGTACTTACTGTTTTTGTTTGTTTGTTTACTTGCTTGTTTGTTTTTGCATTCTCAGTGTATCTTTTATTTGCATTTTCCTGATGGCTAAAGATGTTGAACATTTTTTTCACATAATTATTGGCCATTTGTGTTTCTTAAGTGTCTTCTTTTGAGAGTGCCCATTTATTGGTTGGGTTATTTGAGTTTTTTGTTTGTTTGTTTGTTTTGGTGTTATATTTTTTAGGTTGTGGATATAATTCTGGATATTAATTCTCTGTCCAAAGAGTAGCTTGCACAGATTTTCTGCCACTCTTTAGTTGTCTCTTCCCTCTATTATTGGTTTCCTTTGCTCTGTAGGAGCTTTTTAATTTGATGCATACCCCTTTGCACAGTCTTGCTATAATTTCCTGAACTATTGTAGTCCTATTCAGGAAGTCATTTTCCTATGCCTATGTCTCAATGTGTTTCTCCTATGTTTTCTTCTAGAAATTTCAAAGCTTGTGATCTTGTATTTAGTTCTTTGATCCATTTTGAGTCTATTCTTATAGAAGGTGAGGGAGAGAGGGCTCTAGTTTTATCTACAATGTGGATATCCAGTTTTCCCAGCATCACTTGTTAATGAAGCTATTTTTTCTTCAACACATCTTTTGACATGTTAATCAAGAATCAAATGGCTATAGCTGTGTGAGTTTGTCTCTGAATTCTCTATTTTATCCCATTGGTCTGTGTGTCTCTTATTATGCCAGTATCATGCTGGTTTTGTTACTGTGGCTCTGTAGAATAGTTTGAAATCAAGTATGTGATGCCTCCCACATTGCTTTGTTTGCTCAAGATTGTTTTGCCTCTTTGGGATCTATTTTGCTTTCATATGAATTTAGGATTTTTTAAATTTATAAGAAGAATGTCATTGGTATTTTGGTGAGGATTGCCTTGAATCTGTGGATTGCTTTTGGTAATGTGGCCATTTTGACAATAAGAATCTACTGATCCATGAACATGGGAAGGTTTCCATCTTCTAGTATCTTCTTAAGTTTCTTTATTCAGGGTTATGTAATTTTCATTGTAGAGATCTTTCACCCTTTTGTTTAGGTTTATTTCTTGGAAGCTTTTGTGAATGAAATTGTTTTCCCTATATCTTTCTCAGTGAGTTCATAAATGGAGAATAAAAAGAGCTATTGATTTTTTTGTATGTTGATTTTGTATTCTGCTACTTTGCTAAATTTGTTTATCAGCATTCAAAGTCTTCTGGAGGAACTTTTAGGGTCTTCTAAGTTTAGGATTATATGATCTGAAAATAGGGCTAATTTGACTTCTTTCCTGTTCAGCTCCCATTTATTTCCTTCTCTTGCCTAATTGCTCTGGCTAAAATTTCAAGCACTATATTGAAGAGGAGTGGTGAAGGCAGACCTCTTTGTCTTGGTCCTGATTTTGGAGGAAATCCTTTCAGTTTTTTTCCCCATTTAGTATGATGTTGGCTATGGGTTTTTCCTATATAGATTTTAGTATGTTGACATAAGTCCCTTCTATATCTGGTGCCTTCAGGGCTTTTGTCATGAAGGGATATTGACTTTTATTGATGGCTTTTCTGCATCTACTTAGATGATCATGCAATTTTTACCTTGATTTTTTAAAATAATTTCCTTGGTAGTTTACACTTTGCTACTGTTACGTTGCAGAGCCAATAAATAAAGGCAGAAGGTGGTGGTTATGCCAATTGTTTCCTCTAGGACAATTTCACTACAGTGACAGGATAAGGTTCTAAAAAAACACTATTGACTCTTCATTTTGTCCTCTTATACTAAACAATGATGGGTTCACCACTGGAAGATGTATTTAATTGCAGAAAAAAATTGAAAGGCCTTTATATTTTGAATTTAGAATCATGGCTAAAGATGCCTTTCGGTGTTGTTTCTCCCAGGGGAGCAGTGGGTACAGATATGACTCACTATTCCCCTGTATACACTCTTATCCATAACCTATTAGTACAAACTAGTCTAGAAACAGTATTTAAAGAGCCTTCTCTTGAGAAAGAGAGTTTGAGAACAAGGAGACTTTGTCAAATCCCAGACATCACATATGAGTAATAAATATTTAGATTGTCTTCCTACATGTTGCAAGGTGATTTTCAAATTCATTAATCATTCTATCAACTCAGTGAGAAAATTCTGTACTGAAGAAATAATAACAACTAATGTTTACTAAGTAATCACTATGTTTCAAGCACTGTCTTAAATCCTTTGTGTATACTATCTTTTATTCCTCGTAGCAATATTATGAGATTAATACTAATATCATTCACCACTTTATAGATGAGGGAAAACAAAGAAGTAATCCAAGTTGCTTGGTTGTCATACAGGTAGAGAAAGCTGGAACCAAGATTTGTGGTTTGGTGACGCCAGAACTTGAACCAGGAGTTGGAGTGGATGACACACAGTCTCAAGCAGGCATTCAGATTCAGGGTATCTCTATTCTGAATTCTGAGCTTATAAGTAATTTGTCTTTCTTTTGAGGAATAATAAAGTTTTCAGGCAAAATTTAGGAAATATACATAGAGGGTATATTCAGATGGTGCTAATGACTAGAAATTAGTCAGTCTCTGCAGGGATTTGTAATAAGCAAGTTAATAAAATAGATATTTAACATTTATTGAATTATTACTATGTTCCAGGGTAAGTTATTTACTTGCATAAATTTTCTGAAAAAAAAACAAAATAACTGAAAAATAAATTTACTTGTGTAAAATAGTTTGAAAAATTACTCTATGAAATACCTACTACTATTATCACCTTTTATTTTTAATAGAAGAAGCTCCTGCAACAAACAAGTGGGTGATTTTCCCAAGGCCAGTTAGCATTCAATGGCATAGATCAGATTTGAATCCAGATAGTTTTATTCCAGATCTTCTGTTCTTAACCATTTTGCTATGCAATTTCTCTAAGTAAATAGATTCTTGAAATATGGTAAGAACAAAGCAGTCACATCAAGAAAGTGGTTAGATATAAAACAGGATTATTGTGTTTGTGTGTGGGGCTTGGAGTCATTCCTTTGGAAGAGAAGTTTCAGACTCTCATCCACAGAAAGAAACGTGATGTGGCTAGAGGAGGGGGCTCCCTTGAACATATGAAACAGCCTGAGACAAATATGTGAATAGGGGAAGAAAAGTTAGAAGGCTTATATCTTCTTTTCAACAGAACGTGGGAACAGACTAATACATTGTGTTATGCATGCAGAAGCTGGGCTGTGGTCTTGGTATGAGAGGAACTGTGGTCTGAGAGGGTCTGAAGCTGTATCCCAGCTGTAAAAAGGGACAGTTTGAATATGCAGTTTTAGAAAATGAGTTTGACAAACTTCATTGGCAGATACAGAGGTTGAATCGACAGTACATTGACAGATTCCAGTGGAAGTATTTTGAGTGGCATCCAGACCTAGGTTCATTTAGCCTTTTCCTCATAGGAACACAAATATTTCCCCACATATTTTTCTACAGTTTTCCTGTGCAGTGTTCTACAACCAAACACAGGGCTTTATATTTGAACTTTCCCTTGGAAAGGAAGAGCCCCAGTGCCAGTCTGTGATCACAGAGCTGACAGTGTTCTTCCAAGCATGTGAATCTTCTGGTTTATACCCTTGATGGACCTCAGAGCTCCCTTATTCCCTTGTTCACATGTGTTCTCCTCTTGATCATGAAAGCACTGTTAATGTCCTTGAGAGCCTATGGCAATTTGCAACTTAAAAGGATCATCCAACTTATCAAAACTAATTCCATATAATGTTTTCAGTGAGATGATTATGAAATTGAAATGTTAAAGCTATTTTTAAATGAAAAGAAAAAATTTTACTCTCACATCAAAACCAAACCAATACTGCCCACTGTTCCTACTCTCCATATGAGAGTCAAAGGTTGATATGCAGGGGCTTTTGGTCCATTTTCACTTTCAAGGTAACCTGTGGCTTCTCTTCCCAAGTCCTCACACAGGAATGCAGGAATACCAGGATGATGTGCCTAAGATCCCAACAGCCTGTATTACTGTGGAAGATGCAGAAATGATGTCTAGAATGGCTTCTCATGGGAACAAAATTGTCATTCATCTGAGGATGGGAGCAAAGACCTACCCAGATACTGATTCCTTCAACACTGTAGCAGAGATCACAGGGAGCAAGTATCCAGAGCAGGTATGTGAAGGAACGGGATTGGGTTGTCTGGGAATAGGGTGTTCTGGTCAAGTTTGCACTTTTAGAGATTGTCTAGGAGAGAGAGACCGTATGTTTGTGGAAATGGTCCTCATAGATTCATTAAAGGCTGAAAATCTCTATCTATCTATCTATCTATCTAATCTAGCCATCCATCTACCTATCTATCTATATTCCCATTAAAAATTTTGTTACATTGGAGAAGGACAAGACAAATTGAAAGAATGAGATCCATACTGTATAATTCAACCTCTGAACCATTCAGAGTGGGATTTGTATATATGTGTTATATTTATTCCACTTGAAGACAGATGGGCGCTTGAGATCATATCAATAGTTAATACTTATTATGTTCATTCTGTGAATTATCTTGTTTAATCTTTCAAAGCTCAATTAAATAGAATGTATTTTATTGATTTTATAGGCAAGGAAACTTATCTAGAGAAAAACTGACTGGCCTAGATCCACACAGGTAGTAAGTAGCTGAGAAAAAACTCAAATCCAGGACATTGTACATATGAAAACAGAATTTAACCCATAGTTTATGTACAGTTTCCAGTCTTTATTTTTTTAAGTAGTCTTAGAGGTATATCTAATCTCTATACTAACTGAATACTAAATACCTTACTTAGGCAAGGTGCAAGTCTCTGAGTTTTAGAGAATTTATCTGTAAAAATCGAATAGGTGTATGGAACTAACAGGATTACTATGAAGACTAGACAGATAGAGTACATCAGAAAGGCTAGTACAGTGTTTGTGCCTCACAGGGGCTCACTGAATTTGAGTTTACTTCATGTGACATCAAATGTGCATAAAACAGTTTTCACAAGTTATCTGGTACAAAAATCTTTTTTTATTAGTAGTAACTGAAGTTCTATAAATAGAACTAAAAAAAAGTTATTCAGAGGATTTTTGCTTCTATTTTTATGGTGAAGAAAGAGTTAACACCGGTGTTTGGTGATGGAGGAGCAGGCCTTCTCCACAGGTCTGGATGGAGCATTGTTGTGTTGCAGTAGAGATTATTTTTCTGTTTAACCCATTTTGTCCCTTCTCAAGTCACCTGCTTCTAGGACCTAGGGCTCTTCAACCATGGAGATAAGACCACAGGGATGACAGAAAAGCAGATTTTAGTTGGCCATAGGGAGTCAAATAGCTGTAAGAAACTATAGTTTCAGCTGGGTGCAGTGTGCACACCTGTATCCCAGCTGCTCTGGAGGCTGAGACAGGAGGATCACTAGTTCAAAGCCAGCCTCAGCAAAAGTGAGGTGCTAAGCAACTCAGTGAGACCTTGTCTCTAAATAAAATACAAAATAGGGCTGGGATGTGGCTCAGTGGTTGAGTGTCCCCGAGTTCAATCCCTGGTACCCACCCCCCACAAAAACTATGGTCTCAAATGTTGAGAAGGAACAGGCTGAGCTCCTTGTCCCTTCAGGAAACTAGTAACAGCAGAAGAACTGGGAGACTATTCCAGGTACAGAACAGTTAGATTCAAAGTGTAATCCTTACCATATCCCCCAACCCTGGTTAATAGCTCCAACATAAAGTTTTGCCATCTTTAGATTAGAGGTTTAGGATTATTTATCATTAGCTGTCTGGGTGAGTGAGCTGATTCTGTCCCCAAAGATGAGTGGTAGGTGGGTAGCAAGGTCAGTGTGAGTTATTGGGATCTTCAGACTAGAGCAGTCAGGGGTGTCAGGGTTTCAGGCTAAAGCATTTAGGCAAAAGAGTTCTTGAGAGCCATATGCAGTGGTAGTGTTAGCTCTGACGGTGTCCTGAATGCCACTAACATCTTCCAGCTGGGATGACTTGAACCTGTTCCTCAACCCAGCTCAATTTGTTCTTTTTAGTTTTTAAGACCAGTTTTATATATAAGTGAAACCATATATTTGATATCTGACTTCTTTCACTCAGCATAATGCTTTTGAGATTTATCCCTACTATTCTGTCTGTTGTTTCTTTCTGTAAATTGATGAGTAATATTTCATTGTATGGTTGTACTGCAAATCGTTTTTTCATTCTGCAATTGGTACACATGTGGTGGTGTTTAGTTTATGACTCTTCTGAGTAAAATGTCTGTGAATATTCTTTTTTATGTTTTTGTTAATGCATATGTAATAGTGGAGTGTGGTTTGGCATAATCATACATGCATGGAATATAATTTGCTTCATTTAAATCCCCAGTACATCCTCTTTCCCTCCCATTCTCTTCCTCCTTTTCTCTTTTCTCTACTGCTTTTCCTTCTTTTTGTTCATTGTTTTTAAATTGATGCTTTGTAGATATGCATAAAGGTAGAATTCGCTGTGATCTATTCATGTATGTACACATAGCATAATTTGATCAATTTCATTCCACAGCTTCTCCCTTTTTGCATCTCGCAGGCTTCACCCTCAATCCTTTTCCTCTACTCTACTGATCTCCCTTCTATATTTAGGCCCCACCCCCACCCTGCCATGTACCTTATTTTGCTCTGTCTTCCACATGTGAGAGTATTCAACCCTTGACTTTTTGAGTTGGGCTTATTTCACTTAGCATGATTTCTGCAGTTCCATCCATTTATCAGCAAATGACATAATTTCATCCTTCTTTAAGGCTGAATGAATTTCCATTGTGTATATAAACCACATTTTCTAAATCCATTAATCTGTTGACCAGCACCTGGACTGTTTTCATTACTTGGCTATTGTAAATTGCACTGCTATAAACATTGATGTGCATGTAGCACTGTAGTATACTGATTCTAGTTCTTCTGGATAAATATCAAAGAGTGGGATAGCTGGGTCACATGGTGGTTCCATGCCTAGCCTTTTGAAGTATCTCCACACTGCATTCCAAAGTGTGGAATTTGCAGTCCCACCATCAATGTATGAGTGTTTCCCCCCAGTATCCTTGCCAGTATTTACTGTTTGTATTCTTGATGATTGCCATTCTAAAGAGAGAGATGAAATCTCTTCTATTTCATTTCATCAGTCTTCATATCTGTTTTGGTGCCAATACCATGCTATTTTTGTTACTATAGCTCTGTAGTATAATTTGAGATCAGGTATTGGGATGTCACCAGCATTGTTCTTCTTGCTCAGTATTGCTTTGGCTATTCTGGGTCTTTCATTCTTCCATGTGAATTTTAGGATTTTTTTTCTAGGTTTGTAAAGAATGTCATTAGTATTTTGATGGCAGTTTCATTGAATCTGTATATTGCTTTTGATAAAATGGTCATTTTAATTCTGCCTTATTAATTCTGCCTATCTAAGAACATGGGAGGTGCTTCTATCCAAGGTCTTTGATGTCTTTCTTCAATGATCTGTAGTTTTCATTGTAGAGTTTCTCTGTAGAGGTCTTTCACCTCCTGGGTTAGAATTAGTCCAAGTATTTTATTTTATTGAGGCTATTGTCAATGGGATAGTTTTCCCGAGTTCTTTTTAGCATGTTCATTATTGGAATATTCTTGTCCAAGTCTTTCTGTAGACTATCACTTTTAATTCTCTTGGGTAAATTCCTAGGAGTGGAGTTGCTAGGTTAATCTAAATTTTAAGACTCTGGTCTCTGTCAAGAGCTTCACTCTCTGTATTCTTTAGGAGTAGCACCTTCTCCTGGTGGGTAGATGAATGATTTCAGAGTGATCTCAGGACTCAGGATTAAATTTTCAACTCTATCATGTTCGGTAGCATCCCAAGAATTGGTCATAAATACCTTGTTCCCAAGATATAAAAGGTATACTATCAAAAATTCTCCCACAGGAGAAAGACACACTCATACATTGCTGGTAGGACTGCAAATTGGTGCAGCCAATCTGGAAAGTAGTATGGATATTCCTTGGAAAACTAGGATTGGAACCACCATTTGACCCAGCTATTCCACTCCTTGATTAATATCCAGAGGACTTTAAAACAGCATACTACAGGGACACAACCACATCAATGTTTATAGTAGCACAATTCACAATAGCTAAATTGTGGTACCAACCCAGATGCCCTTCAGTAGATGAATGGATAGGGAAACTCTGGTATATATACACAATGGAATATTTATCAGCATTAAAAGAGAAAAAATCATGGCATTTGCAGGTAAATGCATGGAGTTGGAGAATATATAATGTTATGTGAAGTAAGCCAATCCCCCAAAACCAAAGGCTGAATCTTTTCTTTGATATGAGGAGGCTAACTCATAATGTTATAGTGGCTAGTGGAGCACGGGAGGAATGGAGAACTTTAGATAGAGCAAAGGGGAGGCAGAGGAAAGGAGGGGGCAAGCGGATAGGAATGATGGTGGAATGAGTTAGACATCACTTATACACCCTAAGTACATGTATGAAGACACAAATAGTGTGAAAATGTTTGTGTACAATCAGTGACTTGAAAAATTGTGCTTTATATGTGCAATATGAAATGAAATGCATTCTTCCATCATGTATAACAAATTAGAATAAATAAATAGTTTAATAAAAAAGTTTTCCCACAAAGAAGCCATAACATTATTTCCACAGAAGGAATATAAATGAGTATAGTGAAGTTCAGACTGTGTGGCTGATTTGGGGGGAAATCTGCCCTAAAGCTGGCCTGAAACCCCAGAAGATACATAGACTGTGAAGGCAAGTGACAAGCACATCATCCCCGCTTCAAATGTTAGGTTGGATTAATGGACCTGAATAAGCACCATCTATCTCATCCCTTGTTAGTGCCACTTCTTCCAGGAAACCTCCTCTGGTAACTCTCCCCTAACCCCAACACTTTTAAGTCCCTGTTATAGTGTTATTTCCCTAAAGCTTGCAAATGCTCTGGGAACTGGCACTATGTTTATTTATTTTTTTCTTTTTCTCTTCTCTAATGCCTATCCCAGGACTTGGCATAAAGTAGCTTATCAACTCATATTTTGTTTTATTAAAGTGAAGAGAATAAGTAAAAATGAAATGGATGGAGGATTTTCTTAATCTTGATCCTTTTTAAATCTAGACTTTTTCCTGCCCTTTTAGAACATTGGCTGTCCCTTGGCATATTGGACGTCACCACTGAATGTGCTCAACATGTCTAGAGCTGAGCACACCTACTCCCTCCTGTCTCACCCCTTGCCTTAGTTTCTTGTGTCTGTTAAATGAACCATATCTATCTATGAGCACAGCTACAAAGCTTCAAGCTATTTTTCAATCCCTCCTCCTTATCACTGTCTTACAGTCAAGCATCACATCCTGTTCAATCTGCTTTCAGCATATTTTTTTTTTGGAAAAAAAAAACTGTTCCCACCTTGCCTTTACTGCTGTTATTTCCCTGACAAAGACCCTATTACCCTCCTGAGTTTTCTTCTGATCTCTTTCATATCCCTCCTGTTCTTTGCAATGAAGTTCAAATTATCTTTAAAACACGGATCTCAATGTGGTATTTCCATTAAGAAGAAGTCATATGTTTTTGTTCACAAATGAATGGGATATGGGAATGAAGAAAAGAGGAAAGGAAATGTGTGATGAGATCCTAGGCCAACTACAAAATGTTCATTCACAGTTCAATGAGAGAACTCAGTTCTCCCAGACTCTGGCAAACTTTCCTAAAGTCATTAAACTTTATGTATAATTATCAGTAATGCTGACAGGGACATGATGCTGGTTTTGATAGTTTAGGTTGACTAATTTATCCCTGAAGTATTCTTGCTACTTTGTTCCACAGCAAACTAGAGAGCAGTGCTGCTAAATAACTGAGTAAATTGGTTGCAGTGGAAATTCTCTTTTAAAAAGGAGACAGGAAGCTGAAATTCCCATTATTCTACCTGCAGGTAGGACATGCAGGGTGACTTGAGGATAGGCAAGGGGAGGAAGATGTGCTAACACCCGGCAGTGTCTGAGAGACATTTCAGTGATAACACCCAGCACAGTATCTTATATCTCACTGTGTATGCCCAGAACCTGAATAAAAGTGAGCAGTTTGCATGTAAAGAAGCTTCTGTTTTAGCCTAAAAACCATAGAAAGATGTAGTAAATATCAGGTCTGGAAAAGTGTTTATATGATTGATGAAGTATTAACACATTCAAAACCCTATTGCATAATCCAGCCATAAGCCTGGGATAAATTACCACAGAATTGTTCAAAATGCCAATAATACAAATACTTTTTTTTCCTTGGGATTCAATGTGTGAACATAGTAGGACAGGGTTATTATACACATAAATCTTACTCTTTTCCCAAAGAATTCATGGTGGCACATTTTGGCTGCTCCAAGATAAGGATTCTCTCTCCACTCTGACTTTATCAGAAACTGGCTTCTCGGTGAATTGGTTGTGTTGCAGGATTTATCAGATCTTGGATTCTGGAAACTCTGACATTAGCCTCTGAACTCCTTTCTCAGATAGCTTTCTCCCTGGGAAATCATCTGTGTTAATCAACTTTCCATCACTGTAACAAAATACCCAAGATAACTAACTTGTAAAGAGAAAAAAATTATTTTGGAGGTTCTGGTCTAAGATTAGGCAGATCCATTGCTTTGGACCTCTGGTGGGCGTGCTGGATGGCAATTGTGGGGAGCCCTTGGCAGAGCAAACTGCTTGCCTCATGGCCAGAAAGCAAAGGAGAAAAAAGGAAGAGGCCAGGGACTTATAGTCCCCCTTAAGTGCAGACCCCCTGCTATCTAAAGAAGTCTCTGCTAGGCTCTACCTCCTGAAAGTTCCATCACCTCCCGATAGCACCAACCATGGGAACCAAGCCTTTAACCTGTGGGCCTTTCAGAGACATTCATCCTGGTTTCTTTGAGGCCAGTCCATGGCTTAGAATGAGTCATAGGGAAAGAATGTAAGGGTTTTTTTTTTTTTAAACTTCTGAGAAGATATTCCATGGCACTGGATAGCAATGAACCCCTATTCATTAAGGAACTATTTTGTGTTTGAAAATTCATAGGAAACTTGTTGCCATTCATGAATAGGTTTTATGTTTTATTAAATCAATAGAGATGATCCTAAGACCTCTTAGAAAGAGATAGAGTAGGCATCCTAGTACCAACTCTAGAAGTTTCTGTGCAAGGGGATACCATAAATGCATGATAGGAAAACATATGAAGCATTTAGGTTTCCTGACTCCCATTTCTTCCTTCGCCTAAGAAATTCCATTATGCCTGGGTTCTGAATACTGTTTAAATCTGAGGAATGTAGTAGAATTGATTCAGAATATAAGCAGCACCATCCTTACCAAGTTACTACACAAGAGAAATTTATATCTTTCTCTTAGACTTTTTCTCCTGGCTTCTCTTTCCTAAGCACAAAGAGTTCTCATGTATTTTGACTCTTGTTGTCTCCTGATAGCTCCCACCATGGGATTTCACCTGGGAAAGTTACCTACCCTTGGTCCATTCCTCCTTCTCATCTTCTCTCAATCAAGCCCTCCATTGGCAATTCCTTTTTGATTCCCTGTCACTTTAGAAGAGGATCTGATGACTATATCAATTCTGTGATGTTGATGACTTTATGGCGCCCTTTACCTCTGTGCCCCATCCGTGCCCCTCATGCTCACCAATCAGGCACATCTGTTTAGCAGAAGGTTACAGACAAAGCCACAATACCTCTACCAGTCTCATCATCAAAAAATAACAACAAAAACACTTTTTGTTTTGAAATAATGTTAGACTCACAAGAAGATAAAAAAATAATGCAGAGAGTTAAGGTATACCCTTTGCCCAGGTGAACATGGTCAGTGATCACATCCTATGTAGTGATAGTACATTAACTAGATGAGGAAACTGGTTAAAAAATAAGTTTCTTATAAAGCCTGGGCTGCCCCAGAGCATCCTCTATGCAGCATCCAGTACAGGGTAGACTCTGCTCTGACCTTAGCGCTCAGTCCTTTCCCAGGGTTAGTTTCTGATGCTTCCATGATTTTCCTTTCTAACAAATGAACAAGTAATATGAGAAGCAGTTGTCCTCAAACTGACTTGACCTGAGGGCAAATGGATCTGAAGCTAGAGTTTCATTTTACCTGTTGCAGACTTTCTCACTAATAGGGGATTCTCTAATGTTGACTCTTGGGGCTGGCCTGTTTCATTTGATCCTCAGAGATTTCCTAGGTCTCATTCTAGGATTTTCTTAGGAAATGCAATATTTTTAAAATGTTAATATATTCAAGAATATATTCTGAGAGGACTGTATGGAAAAGAAAAGTGTTTTGGATTTGCAAGGGTCGGGGATTGATAGTATCTAAATGCATTCTGATAAGGCCTTGATGAGGGGAATTGTTTTTATGCACATATTTTTTCTATAACAGTTATTTTCTTGGGTTCAAAGAAAACTTTCAGTTTCATTTGTCAGTATTATTTCAAATGCAATGGAGCACTATGAAGACCAGTGGGAAACAGCAACATGAAAGCTCTAGACTTTCAGCTGAGCACTCTCTCTCTCTTTGCTGTGGGGCAGAGCTACTCAACATGGTTGCTGTTGACTCTCTGGGTCAATGGTTCTGTCCTGGGCATTAATGATCTAGCAGCATCCCCAGTCTATCCCACTGTATCACTGCCCCAACCCTCCTTCTGTGTTTTCAGGTCTTAGTTGTTATTTTTTTAAAAAGTAGTCAGACATAAATTTTATCATGAATGGATATAGGACACTACATGTACTATTAGAAAAGGGTGTTAGAGAAGAGCAGAATTTCATGGAGTAGGAATGTTACTGAGTTTTAATTTTAATTTTGTTTTCAAATACAGTTAGAAACTTTCCTATTAAAAAATTAAACAGGCTCTTCTGAAGCCTGTAATGTTTTAACCTAGTGATATGCATTGGGTGTCTTTAAGAGGGAGTTTTGCAATAGTCTCCCAATTTTTGATCATGGAGCCTTTTTTTCACAGAGTATTTGAACATAAAACATAAATTTAGAAACAGTAGAATAGAGGAATGAGGTCCACAGGGTAGGTTATGTTTTGAATTTTTTCTGCAGTCTTTTTTTCTTATTATTCATTAATTCAGCAGACATTTATATTATCTGGTACATGTCAGGCACTACGGTTCAGCAAGTCATTGGATAGGAAGCTCTGTGACTAGAAAACAAAGAAGAATTCAAGTCCCGCCTTTTACATTTTGTTGGTAGGTTATTTTGCATTTCTGGATATAGATATTAGCCTTTTTCAGGGAGGGGAGAGTTTGTAAAAGGGGAATAAGGTTATGAAAGGAGGGGAGAGTTTTAAAAGCAAGGAGTTGAGAAATAGGATGGCCACCTCAAGACCATGGTGGTGCTGGGATGGGGATGGGGCTGTGGCTTTATCCTGTAGACAGCTGGAAGTTGCTGAAATGGCTTAGCAGTGGATTTGCCTTTTACTTCATTCTATCCACTGTGATACATTTGAGCAGGCAAAGACAGAAATTCAGTCAGGAGGTAATAGCTCTTGAGCTAAGATAGTTGAAGTAGCAATTGGAAAAGAGACGGATTCAGAAAATATTTAGGAAATTAAATTTGTAGGAGTTGCTAAAATTGGATATAGGAGAGAAAAAGAGAGAAACCCCAGTTTGGATGACTGAGACAATTAATTCATTAAATCCACAGGAATTTATTGAGCTCCATTAATACTCTGGTTGTATTGAATTAAACTCATGGCACTGGGTTTGCATGGTAGACATGGGCCGTTAAATAAGCAACTGCAATAGATGGTTGTAAGTGCCATAATACAACAGGACATGATTTGATGCAGGCTCATTTCAGTAGCAACCACCGGAGGCCAAGGAAGACTTTCTGGAGAGATTCAGTTTATTCCTACAGGATGAGTAAAATGAAACCATGCTAATGGTTATAAGACTAGGATTAGGATGGAGTGTATTCCAAGCAGAGGAAAAAGTACATATGAAAGGCCAAAGAGTGGTATTATTCTATTTTTAAGGAATGTGATATAAGTTCCTATATTTTCTGAATCCATTTGATAATAAGCCTTGTTTTCATGGAGTTATGCTGTAAAAGAACCTGGAGAGAGAGGCATAGCCTATTTCATGTATGTGTGTTTTTTAAAATAAATTATTGAAAAGCTCGGCAATCCCCTTGGAAACTGCTTTAACATTGACGCTGTCAAGACCCTTGCTGAAGTAATATACAAAACCTGATTGACCTGGTGGACAAAATCATTCCATACATAATTGAATAGTTAGAGGCTGTGCAGCAAATGCAGCTCTGTCTTTCATCTGAATACATAGTCTGATGATTTGTAAAACCTTCCTAGTGAGTACAGCAGGTTATTCTGCCTGGGTGGGAGCCTTTTTACTAACTTAAGCAGCTGTTTAAACTTTCATAAGCAAAGTAATTATTAAATCTTTCATGAACATATTGGTTGGAACATTTGTTCACATCTTAACCTTGAATTGGAAAGTTTTGAGGGCGTGGTTAAAGGGCTTTAAGCTGGCAAATTCATTCTTTATTTTTTTTCATTTTTATTATAAACTTTTATGGCTTAGAACCAGCCAACCTAAATCATGGAAGGAAAAATACATGTGTGGCAAGCATGAGACATTTCATTGTTTGTTTTTCAAGTTTCTGAACTGTGCTCATAGCTATGCATGCCTCTGGGCTCATAAAGACAGCAAATGGAAATAGCTTGAACCAGACAGGCTGTTTTAGATAGATAGCCACCCAGGTAGGCAAGACAAACCCTGGTGATTACTCTTTCCTGGAGTCAAGTCATCTTGGTGTGCCAAAATGGGTCCTGCAAGTAGGAGGATTTTATTTTTTCATAGGTTTGAACACCTTGCCCCTAGGAATGATGGAACCATTTGATAATAATCACAATCACAAGATGAAGGATACTGTACATTTATAGAGCACTTACTACGTGGAAGGCTTATTTTAGATGCTTCTCATACATTATCCCCTTTAATCTTTACTACAACCTTCTCAAATAGGTTATGCTGTTATCCCCACATAACAGATGAAGAAACCAAGGTTTAGAGGGCAAAGTTCACAAAGCATCTGAGAAGTAGAGCTGGAATGTACACCCAAATCTGTCTTATTGCAGAACCTGTATTCTTAACAATTCATCCTCCTGTGCTTCTCAGTCCCCTTCTATGCTATTTTGTAAAATACTTCTACCTGACAACTTTCCCTTGTTTTACACTAAATGAAAAGAAGCTGGGACAACCATTAGCAACAAATGCTTGTTCAACACCTGCATTGTGCAGGACATTGTGTTATGAACCTGGGAAATATTATGGGACAGAAAAAAGAGAAGATAAAGGGTCCTTGCTGGTGGCTGTAAGTTTTGGAACTCAGACTACAGTGCTGAGGCAGGGCTCATAGTTCTGCATCCTGGCTGGCCCAGTACTAACAGATGCATGTTGCACTTTGTAATCACTGTGCTCTCACCTATATTATCCCTGTTGAATTCTGGCAACAGTGCCAACTATTATAATTCCCACTTGAAAGATGAGGAAACTGAGTTTCAGAGAAGTTAAATAACTTGATTAAAGTCAGACATATTCCTAATAAGTAGGAGATTTTTTAAAAAGTGTGTTTCCTCCTTAACTTGCTATGGTCATTGTCCAGAGCCCTGAAACTTTATATAGCATAAGATATAAGCTTTATGGATGCCTAGAAACAAACTGAAAACATTTGCATAAATAATTATGATAATAATGATGCAATAAAAGAAATGTTTATAGTTTAAAATATGTCTGCAAATTTTTGATTTCCTTTTGAAAGGTGGAGCTGAGTTCCCTTCCCCTAAAATTACGCTCTACCTCCTGTCTTAACTTCTAATGAATAAAATGTGGCAGAAGTGGTGTATGAAAGCCAAGATTAGAATGTAAAAACCACTATGACTTAAAAAGGCAATGTGCTCTCTCTTGAATCATTACTCTGGATGAAGCCAGCCGCCATACTGTGAGGATACTCAAGCAACCGTAGATAGGTTCACATGATAAGAACTGAGGCCTTCTGCTGTTAAATATAGTACAGACATTTCAATAAGAAAATCCAACTGCTCCAGTCTGGCCTTTAGAAGGCTACAACCCCCATATCTTGTCCACAACCTTTCCAGAGACCATGAACTGGAACCACTCAGCTATACTATTCCCAGATTTTTGATCCACAAAATCAATATTAGATCATAAATAATATTTGTTTTAAGCTACTAAGTTTTGGGGGAAACTAATGTAGCAATCAAAGAGTATAAGACGCACAGAAAAGAATAACTGGGTCTCAGTTGCTTCAAAAGTGGAACACTGAAAGATGACAAACACAAGTAAAAACTTAATAAGTGGACAAATAATTTACTGTGAGAAGAGTGTGTGAAAAAAGCATGGAAGGTGTGTCACAGGAAGGTCCGTTGATGAAACTGCACAGTACAGGACAGCACAAAATCACACACCTCAAAACACACCGCATTTTGAGTATGGGAATCTTGCTATAAGAAATTCTTGTATCATAATGCAACAACCAAAGTTCTTAAAGTAATTGGGAGTCTACTATGAGTTCATTTTCATATGGACTATTTAAGAAGATAAGAAAGCAATTAAAACATCATTTGAAATATTTCCTTCAAAAATTAAGCCCTCCAAAATCCCGTATATCCTTAAAGTAGAGTCTAGGCTATCCAGAATGGCACCCTCCCTGTTGATACTTCACTAGACTGTCTGGGTCCAGGTTTTTGAGAACTCTAGCTTAAATGTAGAGCCAAAAGTAACTAATGAAGAACACCTGGACTCTCCCCAGGATTTCACTGCACCAGTTCTGCTACAACAATCAGGTAGAAATTAACATTTTATAACCAATTAAATGTTTTGCTTGGCATCATGCTACCCAACTGAATTTTTCAGAAAGAGAATTGCCCAAATTGACTTGTTATTCTATGCCATACCTCATTCATTGACTGACTATTTATTGAGTGCTATCCATATGTTACCCACTGTGATAGGCCCATAAACCAAACCTTTATGGTTGCCAAAATCTCTTGGCATCCCAGTTACAGCTCTACTGTTTTTTAGAGTTAATAGCAGTTCCTGGTACAACAACCATGCTTATTGTTTAAGTTGGGTCTTTAGTATAAAATTAATACCTACTCTTTTGGTAAATAGAGAAAAATGAAAGTAATCTTTCCTTGGAAATGCATGAACTCTAAAGGTTGCTCTTATCATCTTGGTACACTTCCTTCCCCTGTATTTTTTCTATGAATATTTTTTCATAGTTATCATATTTTATAGATACTATCAAATTCCATTTTTACTTAGTATCAGGCCAAAAAATTCTTGAAACAGACTTTTTAATATATTTAAGTTATGGTTATTTTATAATTTACTTAACCTGGTATTAGATGTTGTGATTGTGCATGATTGACATGTAAAAATGATGTCATATCTAAATAAATCTGTAACTAGGGAATTCTGAATTTGTCTTTTGAACTGTTTATAGGGTTTGTGATATTGAGTAATTTTAAATAATAATCAACAGGAAGCTTAGGAAGAGGTTAGCATGGCTTCTGGCCTTGCTAAAAGAACTGCCTCAGTAAAGTTCTACGATGGCCATTGTGACCATGTGCTGGAGGTGCTGTCATAGTTACATTGCTTGCTAAATTAAGCATGAATGGTTGCATGAAGAACATTATTATTCTGAGCACATTATTGACTCTTAATTTAAGGTTAAACTAACTTAATTTAATGTCATGTGAATTTTTAGCAGCAATTATGGGCAGTTAATGCATGTTCTTTCTTAGTCATGCCTCATCTCTTTGCAAAATTACAATATTTCATTCCAAATTTATTCTGACCAGATTTGTAAAAAGCATTTTCTTCTCTTCCTTCAGTGTTTGTATCAAAAGACTTTGGGGCTTATACTGTAAAGCCCCATTGTATATTTTCATATTGAATCTCTAAAAAGCTAGCCTGGACATGAGGGCATTAGAATCGGTACAAATTGGGGTACTAGCCCAGTCCTATCTTCAACCTTTAGGAATATTGTGTGGACACTAGAAATGACATCCGAACATCTCCATCTGATCCTTTCTCCTCTTTATCTTGCAAACTACCACCCAACCGATATCCCTTCAATCTATGTCTCTGTAGAAGTATAAAAAAATCAAAGCCTTCATACTTCCTCTAAATTCATAGTCAATATTCCTTAAGTCTGGCATTCAAAGCCTCTATGTACGAGATGTTATATTAGTCATGCCTTTTCTCAAAGGTAACCTATGTTCAGGAAGCCTAGAAGACTCGGTTCTATGTGTTTGGTGTCTTCCTTGTCTCGGTGCCTTCCCCACACTGGCCCTTTGTCTATATTTACATGTTGAAGTCTTACTACTCTTTTTTGTTCACTTATTCATCAATTCTTCCAATAGCATTCATTTACATAATAACGACTGAGCACTGACTGTGAGTCAGACACTGTCAAAGGTTCTACTCAAATGCCACCTCCCCTAAGAAGCCTTTCCTAACTGTTCAACCCCATGCAGTGTTCTCTCTTGAGAATTCCCATTGGTCTTTTTTTATGCTTCTCTTTTGTCATAAATTCTCTGCCTCATTTCTGTGCCTACTGTATGGGCTCAGAAATGTCTTTTTAATTAAGGAAAAAATAAATGAACTAATGAATAAAAGTTATGACTTTTATACCAGCAGAAGTTAATGACCAAAACAAAATAGTTAATCTGGAATAGAAAGTTAGGACTGTCATGGGTTTCTAGTCTATGAAACACCTTCAACATGGTTTCCATATTGGATCACACTAACAGAGAAGGGTATAGAACCCTTATCTTCAGATTTCTAGATAATTGCTCTTTTCCCATTATGCTACCAAACTCAACTCCACTAAACAACAGAAGTCAAAGACAGTACTGTATCCTATCATTGCTTTCCATTGGAAGAATGAATGTGTCATTATAAGAATATGTTTTAAGGATATCATTGAACAGGAAGATTACTTTCAGCAATGAGTAAGAACTAGGGACTATGATTAGTTCCTGTTAGAAATGAGCCACAAAAACAGTAATCATAGCAGTCACTTGGTGTTTACCATGTCTCAGGAACTTTATTGCTCAGTTTCTCATTTAATTCCCCAACAGTTCTATGAGTCATATAATTTTATTGTCCTTATCTTAGAGGTAGGGGACAGGAAGCTTAAAGAGATTAAGCAGCTTGTCCTTGCCCACAGGACTAGTAAGTACAGAGGCTGGGCAGAGTAAGCTTTAGTTTTTCAGTCTCTGAAGTACATGAGCTCAACCTCTGTGCTGTTCTTTGTCTATTTGTGATGCTACTGTATGTGTGGGCTTTGACAATGACACCTAAAATGATTTTTATTTACATAGTTGTTTCTGTATTAGCTCTATTAAAGAAGAATAGGACTAGGGGGCTAAATTTTTGTTTGTACTTTATTGATTTTTTGCAGGAAGGTTGTTGAAGCCACAGAAGGAAGGCATCTCAAAAACTCACTTGGCTTTAACTTGCTCTTTTTAAATACATACACAGTTAATACACACATGGTGCATTCAGAAACAGAATAGGAAGGACTCTCCTTCTGGAGATGATCATGCCTCCAAAATCTGGAATTATTTTGAATTCTAGTTTTTAGAATAGAATTTTAGAGCAGAGAAGGGTAAAATGTAGGGGTTCTCTAATTAAGAAATTGGAGAATGTTTGAGAAGGATGTTTTTGTCTTCCCAGTATCCTTCCCTTTGGAAGTAGCCCCTCTCCCAATGTCTGAGCTCCTGGTGGATTTCTGACTCTAAGAAACTGGGATCTTGAGCTGAAACAAGCAGGTACAGAGAAGGTTGGGGCTGAGTCATCCATGATGATGCCCTGGGCAGCTCAGGATATCTGAGCCTCAATCTTTCTTTCTGCAAAATGGGATTCATTTGCCTCTCTGAGACTTTAATGAAAAGGATGGTCCTCACTGAGGATTCAGTGAGCTAATGTCCATGAAGCTCTGGCCTAAGGTTGTTATACAATGAATGTCAGTCACCACTCTTTAAGATTAGTAGTCTTGGAGACAATTCTTTTTTTCTGCCTAAAGAAATAAAGGCAAAGGCAGACTTTCTACTGAGAAGGCAGGAAATGCAGACTCACTGAAGGTACTTGAAAAGAACATTCAACCATTCAAATGATGAATTAGCAAAAAGATAATCAGGAGATTATAAACTGTGGGACGATGAACTGCTGCTTTGTTAGACTATTGCCATTGAAACCCATGGTACTCAATTCTTTAAAAATCAAGAGTACTAAAGAAACTCAAGCTTCTTGGGAGGGGGAGCGCTGGCAGGAGATGTGGAGAGAATAAAAAGACTGAGAGTCTATAAAGGAACCAGCCGTCCAGCTATCCATGGTCAAGTCCTTCTTTTAATGAATGGAGTTATGATGAGGCTCCAGCATATTAATAAATGTCCCACTCTGGGTGGTGAGAACTTCAAAAGTGAAACATTTCTTATTGGATTTGATAATAAGAATATAGAGCATTATAAATGAGAAGTCCAGGAGGCATCTGTGTTAAGGAAACCTAGGATCAAGATTTTGTGTATTCTAGCTGATGAAAGGTTGCGGATAAAATTAGGGTGCACTGGTGGAAAAAGAAAGGATCCTGCTAGCTGGAGGGACACTGGTGATCAGGGAGTTTTGATCAAGCATGTATCTTTGATCTTTAATATAGGGGCCTGAAGAGAGTATTAGAAGCCATAGGTGCAGCCACATACCTGATTAAAATGTGACTTTTTGCTATATTATTTTAAATTTAGGCAGTTACCACTTCCCCATGATTGGACAGAGAGTAGATTTTTTTTGAAGTCTGGAATGCAATTTTACATAGACAGGAAACTGCGAATGACTGTTTTAGGTGTGCCAGAACAAGGTAAGAGGAGGAGGAAGTCAGTATGAGGGGCAGAGGATGATGGAGAGATAGACTTTCTTTTGTCATCTAGGAAATTATCTAGGGACTTTAGGCTAACTCTTGGGGGGAGGGGGGAAACGGTGTTATCTCTGATGATTCTCTTTTCTTCCTCTTCCACTGATTTCCATATACCCTTATCACTAACAGAACCCTCTTGTTGCACAAACCCAATGAAAAGTGTTATCACAATGTTACAGTTAAGGAAAATGAAGCTCAGATAGATTTCTATAACTTTCTGATGTCCATTTAATAAGTAAATGGGGAAAGTCAGTTTCATAATCAAGTATGTGGGACTCAAAAACTCATGACCTCCAACACTTCTGGTTTGGAATATCTGAGTTAATAGTGCCACCAAGAACAATGAAATGTGGATTGGTGTAGGTAGGAGTAAAGGAAAATAAACTTGATTTTAGATAAACTGATTTTGAGCTACCTTGGGATAACCATGTTCTTCTGTCTAGTCACAAGGGAAATCATGGTTTGTTACCCAATGGTAGAGATCAGTGAACTTGGAATGTTCCATTTGCTTTAGAATTAGTGTTAGATGGATATGTAGATAAATAGATATGATAGACGATTAGATAAATAAACAGTCATATAGTTGTTGGTGAGGTGGGTATTTGAAAGTTGGAAAAAGTCTGCACTTACTAGACAATATTCCTATTGCTTAGCAACTTTATTTCTACATGTAGCCAGAACAAATGAAACTTTCATATTTATTTATTTTTGCTTCAAGGTTGATAGTCCTGCCTGTGAATGGTACATAAGTGACAATTTTATATTGTGAACATTACCCTGGCTCTTGGAATCCTAAAATCTCCAGGTTGGAAGGGAAGTTATATTTTCTCTCTTGGATTTGTTCTGTAGTCAGATAGATGTTGCTTCACACCTTCATGAAATCATGATTGACACATTGCTGTTCTTCCAATAGCTTCCTATGAAAGGTCTCACTTTTGAGGTTGAATCTTCCTTGCATATAGTTTTTCATCAGTCATTACCAGTTCTTCACATGAGGGATCAGCACACTTTTGGAAATGATCTCCATGTTGCTCTTGATTTTCTTTTCACTTGGCTTAATTTTTTCCTCCATGTTGTTCCTTTGAGGACATCTTCCTTCAGGGGATTTGTTGGCCCAGGTGGTAGGAATGCATTTAGAAGATGGCTCCATGTCATTCCTTTTAGGCAGAGAGCTGCTTATCTTCTGGTGTGGTCCACACTCAACGATTGATTCTACTGTAAGTCCAAAAGCCCAGTTATTTCAGTTCAATGAATGACAACTCTGATTAGCTATTTTAATATCTGGGATGCTCATGAGGCCAGCTGAAGCCTGTTGGGCTGCATTGCAACTTGACTGCTCCTTCTGTCCCTTCTTGTGTCCTTTCCCTCACTTTCTCAGGTGTTCATCCCAAGGGCATGAACTACATATGCCAACATATGACACAGTCTGCTTCCAGGGAAGCCCAGCCTATAAAATGCAACATCAGATCTTTTCAAGAAGTCATTCCAACTTCTTTGTGGACTTAGATACTTTGATAGGGCTTCTGGAGTAGATGGATACCTAGGCGTAATATCCTCTATAAGCAATGGATTTGGATTTGAAGAGTATTTTAAAATAAATTTCATTATTATATGTCCACTGTTTAAAGCTAACATGATTCAGAAACTTTTCACTGGGGGTGTCTTAGCTTAGGTTCCCTTTCAAAAGCAGATCATGAGACGAGGATTTACATTTGAGTAGTTTATCTGGGAAAATTATCTCAAGGAACAGAAGCAGGACACTGGGAATATCAAAGGAAGGACAGCCAATCCAACGTGGCGCAACAAAGCCTGAGTACAGAACAAATCCAAGACAGAGACTTCCCATCCAACCTGGAGATTCTAGGATTCCAAGAGCCAGGGTAATGCTCATTACTGTGCTACTTAATACTCCAGGCAACTGAGGTATACTCCCAGTTGGGACCTGCTGACAGGCCATGTAGAATCATTTGCCAGAGGATAAAAGAAGAGCCTGTATCACCGAATCCTAATCCCAGTTGGCCAAGCATTGCCTCTTGAGGTGTTAATTCCTTTGAACTTTCGGGGTGTGTGCCTCAGAACAGTAGAGTGAGTACTGGTCAGCCTCCCAGGGGACAGGCAGAGAAAGCCCTGGGCAGGAAGTTAGCTGAAACAAGGTGCTATCAGGTTGCTCCTGTAACACAAGTGCTTGTTGCAGCAACAATGAGAATAAAATGTTGAGCTGAGAGGATGTGAGATAGTGCATAAAAAGAACTGATACAGGGGATAGCCATGGCCAGTAACATTGGGTTTCTAGAGCTCTTGGTGAAGGACAAAGTGCATTGAATTAGATTCTCTCCTGTAACATCCATGGAACTACTGCTAGCTTCCTTTTCTCTGATCATAAGGGACAGAGAGACTTTCTGATGAGTTCCATGCAGTAAAGCAGTACACTCATGAATAAATTATTATCTTGGATAGATAGACTTATGTCCAATAAAATATCACATAGAGAAATCACAGAAAACACTATAGAAAGGCCCACATACCCCACATTCTTTAATATCAATAGTGGACACAAGAGTTTTGACAATGGTTTTACTATGAGTTCTGGAATGTCTTTGACTTAGCTGCTCTGTGTCTACTGCATATATAGAGTGCTACTAGAGATTTGACTGGGATGCTATTAAGCCATGTGGTGGTTGATTGATGAATTGAGGTGAGAAGTGAAGAACCTGGGAGATGGCTTGGAATCCAAATGAAAGATCACCTGTCATTGCACAGACTGAGACAGTGTTCCAGCATCACAACCTGTGTAGAAATTGCTATCCTTTATTTTTGAATCACCAATGAAATGATTGGTCACAATGATCTCATGATTTCATAGTTAGTTTTTCATTGGCAACTTCCTATGAGCTCAGTCTTGGGTGTCAAGTGGTAAAGCCGTGGGTTCTCGTCAAAAAATGTGAGCGATATAGTCAGACAGCCAATTAGCATTTTGATTTACCTTGGGAGAGCTTTGAGTCACAAGACCGGCATGAAATTGTCCTGCTAGAACTTTCCCTGTCTAACAAAATGTCAAAGATTTCAGATTTGTCACCAGGAATTTGACCTAATAGGACTGAGAGCTTGGTGACCAGGAGAGACTGGTGAGAGCTATATGTCAACAAGATGAGACATCCAAAGCATGGAAGAAGTAAAGAAGTAAAGAGAACAGACTGGGTTTAGTTTGGGAAACACATCTCAGAAACAGGAATCTAGATAGGAGATGGAAAGAAAGACAGACACAGGGCCTTGCTGAAGAACCTAGGAAATCAGAGGTCCAACTGCAGAACAGATGTCTAACAATAGCAAATGCATATTATGTGTCACTACACGTCATATACTGTTCTAATAATTTAATGCATCCAAGTCATTTAATTCCCACAAAAATGCTTATAAAGTAGGTGCCATTATTATTATAATCATATTATTATATGATGATATATAATATCATATAATATTATTTGGCAGATGTGATAACTGAGGTATGAAAGGATCAAAGTGTCCCATAGCTAAAAAGTGGTTAAGCCTGGCTTCAAATCTAGGCAGTGTTTCCCAAAGTTCCTACTCCTCTGAATATTATTAGGGTTTCCACACCTGTTTCCGAGATGGAAGTTTCTTGTATATTATAAAGTCCCTTGAGAAAGGAAAGACTGATTCCGAATATGTGGGGGGAACGCACGTGTAACAGACCCTCATTTCTATGCCTCCTCAAATGTATCTGGTCAGCTGTATCTTGCCCTGTACCCCTGGTCACTTGCCTTTTTCTGCACAATCCTTGCCTTTTCCAGGTGGCTTGACTTCAGCCTGTCCCCTGGTTGGAGCTTCTGGCCCTTTCAGCTCCTTCAGAACTTGGGTGAGCTATTAAGCAACAGTGCCCAAAGAGTGGCCCCTTGAGCATCAGAAGTCACTTATATAACTTGGAAATGCAGGAGGGGCTCACTCTATGGTGTGGAATTTGACAGAGGAAAGCAGTTAAATGAACTCCCTCATCTTCTTCTGTCCCATCAAGTACTCAGAGGCATGAGTTTTCCTTCTGGCTCAGCCTGTCCCTTATGTCAAGGATGCACCTATGAAAGACCTGTCCCATCTCTGGTTTATCAAGAAGCAGTAGGCAACACAATGACACTTCCCTTGGTGTTCCGGGTGTTGTTCCTTATCTCACTTTCCTTTTTCTGAAAAAAACTTCAAAGAAGCATTAAAGGACAAACTGAGAAGTTGACCTTGGCTAAAAGGTGGAAATAAATGAAATAACGTATATAGTTCCTAACACTGTCTCTGAACCATAGTGTGGTTCAGAGACAAGGAAAGATGTAGATTCTTTGAAAAGTGAGTTTAGCATAAAGTGAAAGTTGATATTATAAGCAAAAAAGTGTCAGTACTTAATAACCAGTTACCACAATGTGAGCATTTATAAAAAAGGAGGAGGGAATTCTAGGAGGAAAGAACTCCCTGATCAGGCTCTCAGTCAGGTTTGCTTATGGCCTGTTTTGCCCATGTCCTCCTCTTTGTGTTACCAACAGCAAAATAGCCACCATTTTCTTAATACTTTAGTATGTCTGACACCATGCTAAGTGATATATTTCTCATCTACACCTTCAAGGTAGAAAATTGATGCAGGAAAATGACAAAATGCTCGAGTGTGAGAGCCAGGTCTCCAACCCAAGCCTGCCTAGCTCTGAAGTCTATACTCAAAATCTTCTGCTACCTTTTGCAAGATTCCTCTTCAAAGGAGGTGATCTGGAGCAGAGAAAAGCCACATGGAGAGGAAATATGGCATGAGAGAACCTTATTTCTTTGTTCTAATTTGCTGCAAAAGCAAATTGTAATGGAGCTTGATGCTGATATTTGGAGTATCCTTGCCTCCTATGAGGAAGTGCCCATTCCTGGGAAGCACATTGATCCTTCTTAAGGCTAGAGTACTGTCTGTCTTCTTCCTTCCTTCCTTCCTTCCTTCCTTCCTTCCTTCCTTCCTTCCTTCCTTCCTTCCTTCCTTCCTTCCTTCCTTCCTTCCTTCCACCAGGGATTGAACTCAGAAGTGCTTAACCACTGAGCAATATCCCAAGCCCTTTATTTTATTGTATTTTTTATGTTGAGATAGGTCTCCCTAAGTTGCTTAGGGCTTGGCTATGTTGCTGAGGCTGGCCTAAAACTTGTGATCCTCCTGCCTCAGTTTCCTGAGTTTCTGGGATTACAAGCACGTGCCATCATGTCCAGCCATGAAGATAAAAGTACTTTATATTGTAAAATATCCAACTCCTTCATAAACTCTTATGTGTTGGATTGGTGTGAGTCAATCCTCTAAGTCTGTCTGACAGAACCCATCCCTCAATATGCTGACTTTAGAGATGCCACTCAGCCCACGGCAGCCAGCAGTCTTCCTTCTTGATACCTTCTTTTTTTCTTATTTACAAAAGCAACTTTTTAATTTGTTCTTTTTAGATATACATGACAGTAGAGTGTACATTGACATATGATACATACATGGAGTATAACTTCCCATTCTGGTGGTTGTATGTGATGTGGAGTTACACTGGTTGTGTATTCATATATAAACAGAGGAAAGTTATGTTTGATTCATTATACTGTCTTTCCTCTTCCCATCCCCCTTCCCTTCATTCCCCTTTGTCTAATCTAATAAACTTCTATTCTTCCCTTTACCCCTGTAATTGTGTTAGTAGCCACATATCAGAGAAAATATTCAGCCTTTGGTTTGGGGGTATTGGCTTATTTCACTTAGCATGATAGTCTCCAGTTCCATCCATTTATCAGTAAATGCCATAATACTTTCTTTTATAGGTGTCTTTAGGGGAGCCAACATTTCTTTCAAATTATTCCTTTGAATCTAGGGCTCTTATGTCGCATTTCTTCCTCTTGGGTACAATCTCGGAGTCTTACGTTCTTGGTTTAACTAGGGTCACATTTGCATGGGAAGAAGCCATGGTGTAATTGATCCAAGTGGTGGAGAATACAAAAATGGCATCTCAGATATGATGCTAAGAGGTCTCAACCACTTTTTATCCTCTCAAGTAATGTTGTTGTTATTTTGTTGTTTGTTCTTGTTTGTGTTGTTTGTTGGTGTTTGAATGATGGTGGCAAAGGCCCTTGTTGAGAGTCATGATATCTGGAATCTGACTGCAGCTCTTACTTACCAGTTGTGTGTGACTTTGATCTGTCACGTAGTCTTCTGAGGTCTCAGCTCATTCTGCTGCAAAATGGGATACTTGGGTTACATTATTTTTTCCAACCATCATGATCATCAGAATTTTCACAGATGCCTTTGTTTTTTTTAAGGACCCATCTCAGATCTGAAGCACACTTCTGATAAAAGGAGGTCAGTGTGGGGTGGGGGAAGAAGCTCAAAATCCACAATTGCCTCAAGCTCCCTAGGTCATTCTGATAGATACTTTATGTAGTATAGCCAGTTGCACAACTCCGTGGGTGCCATTTGCACTGTATAGACTCCATGGGCATGGTTCACCCAGAACAGAATGTGAATAATACCTCTCAAAGTTGTGCAACCCAGCAGCCCTGGATGAGCTGTTTTGGTATAGGGTCGTTTCCAAGCATAGCATGAATATTCTTTGATTTTTATGACACTAGAGTGGAGAGAGGTGCTGAGTGGACAGTGGCCCAAAAGCATATGGTTCAGGATGAAGGCATGGTAGCCATGACCACAGGATAGGGAGGTGGAAGCAACTCAGGAACAGCTAATCAACACTGCCCAAGGATGCTATCAGCTTGTCTAACCCACATAACATCACAACTGGCACCTGTCGAAAAGAGAGAGAGGTTTGTGAAGAGAGCAGGGAATTGAAGGCAGCTTGGCCCAAAATGTGTCCTTGGATCAGGAGTCTTCAGACAGCCTTGAATGAAGGAAGAGAAACAAGGCTTTCTCCCAGCCAAGCCATGCTTATAGTTGCCAACCAATTTCTCTGCTTCGAGAGTTCTTTGACTTTGCTTTCTCTTTATACATTGTGAAGTTTCTTATGGAAAAAAATTCCAACCATATGTTAGCTAAATCAAAGAAATAAGAAAAGGCTTCTTCTCAGTTACAGCTGTACAGAGATGTTGCAGAAGCTGCCAGAAGCTGGATTATGTTGGTTAAAAAAATTGCAAAAGACTCAGGGTATTCAGGCATATAGAAGGCTGAAGTTCTAGGGGAATAGAGATGGCATGCATTTGTCATTAAATGTTGTGAGTTCTTTTCTCACAAGCTAGCAAGATGTGGCTGAGCTAATGTGAGGTATGTCTACTATCTAAAACCAAACTTTACTTAATTTGCATGAGGATCAGTTGAGGCACTTGCCAAAAATGCTGATTTCTCTGGGACCCTAGTAAATTTTGATTCAGTAGGGATGGAGGGGACACCTGGGCTCTCTGCACCTTACATGAGTGTACAGGATCCAGGGACCATGCTTTGAGAATGCTGTCCTAAACCATGAATAGAAAGGTGGTGAACTCTACTCTGTCACAGAACAGGGTCTTGTGTTCCTTGGGAATTATATTAACTCTTCTGAGCCTTAGTTTTCCCTTTTATAATATGGATAATGATACCTTCTTTGGCCAGGGCTCAGAAAGATATTTCAAAATAAACTGAATGGGTTAAAGAGGTGGTGATAGTTAGAAGTCTGCATGAATAAAAGTCTATGTCATGGACTTCTCTAAACCTACTCCCCAATGCAGCCTTGACACACATATGCATACAAAAGGAACTCTATAATGTCTGCTTAAAATTGCTTAGGAGACTTTTTGTCCATTTGGGTTACTATAACCGAACACCATCATCTAGGTAGATTATAAATAGCAGAAATTAATTTCTCACAGTTCTGATAGTTGGGAAGTTGAAGATGAGGTGCCAGCTGATTTGGTGTTCTTGCATGGTAGAAGGGGCAAAGCAGTTGCCCAGGGTCCCTTTTATTAAGAACATTTGCTCTGTTCATGAAGGTTCAGCCTTCTTGGCCTAACCACCTACCAATGGCCCTATTTGCTAATATCATGACATTGGTGATAGGTTTCAACATACGAATTTGGGTAAGACACAGACATTCAAACCACAGCAGAGCCTTTGAAATATTTCTCAGAAATTAAAATGACAGAAATGCTATTAATTAGTGCCTATTAGAAAATAGAATCCGCCAAAGTAATATAGAAGAAGAACTTGTCAAGCAGATTGATAGAAAAAGTTTAGTAGATAAGGAAAACAAGTGTTGACCAATTAGTTGTATTTATAATATATTTATATTTGTACTACATTTTATTCTTATTTGGAAAATATATTAGGGCAGAGTCTAACTGCCATAAAAGGAGGATCTAATAATATAGTTTCTCAAATAATAAAGAAGCTTATTTATTGCTCTTGTCTAGTTCCGATACAAATAGTTCATGCCTGATGAGTATCTCTGTTGCCCATGGTCATTCAGGGAAGGGTTTCTTTCATCCTGTTGCTCAGCTATCACCGAGGACACTGTTATCATCTGCACTACAGAAGTTGGCTTATCACCTGGAAGAGGAAAAGAAGATGGAGCATCTTAGGCTCAGACCTGGAGTGACACTTCCTTCACAAACCATTGACAAGCTTAAAAACACCATCACGCCCACGGGCAACATGGGAAATGTAACTGCAGCTGAAGAGCCACGTAACTCACTATAACTCTATCTTTAATGCTGTGGACGAAGAGAACAGCAGAGTTGGTAACTAATTAGCAGTCTCTGTCACAGAAAAGGTATATAGGGCGTTGAACATGGAGCCAACCACTAAATTTCATGGCTTTACTAATTGACCAGAGCTACTACTGTGCTGTACAATATCAGTATTTCCTTTGATGTGCTGTTTCCAGCTTTACTAAAGTCTTATTCCTAGTATCCAGCTAAGCCTGCAAATTCTTCTGTATAATGTGGTTGTTGGTATTTGTGTTGCTCAATTTTAGTGCTCTCCTTAATCCTGTGTAGGTCACAAGAAAAGATATGTTAATTCTTATCCTATAATTACTAAGCATGCTATTGGTTAGAAAATGCTGGCAGAAGTACCAGAATGAATTGTCTTCCATTTGCTTTTTCAATAGTTATAATGAATCTCAAGTATGACCACTGTCACATAATCAGAGGCTCTGAGCATTAAGAACATATTCATAAGGATCATCCAGACAGAAAATGAGTGCACAGATTTTCAACATTTTTACTGATGGATCCCAAGGCTCTACCTATCCATCTATCTTTGCATTCTTTATTCTTTACTACCTCTTTATTTTATTTCTCTCTCTCTCCCTCTCCCCTGCAGAGAGAGAGAGAGAGAGAGAGAGAGAGAGAGAGAGAGAGAGAGAGAGATATTGTTGGGAGTAGGAGAAAGAATGTTTTACCAAGATAATATATTTTATGAGTCTTCAAGATCATTCCTCATTATTCTTTGATGTATAGCACTATTCATAACAGAAAGGTCTGATAATTAGCTTCCTTGGGATGTTCTAGAGGTGAAGTCACTCTAAGTCACTCTGCTGTCATGCATCTTGCAAGGTTAGCAATATAGATTGGAGGTTGGCAGGTGCCAGATACTGTTGGGGAGGACAAAAGAAGATTGATATCAGTGAGAGCTCTGCCTGGATCAGAGCCTTGGTTTAGAGAGTGACCTCCACACCATGGGAACTAGATCCCTGTGAGATAGCAGTATGGCTCCAATGAGAGAAAGAAAAAGAAAAAGCTGAAGGCATATTTTGTAGAGCGGGAGGAACTCTGATGTACTTACCATTGAACCACATCCTCAGCCCTTTTTATTTTATTTTTTATTTTGAGACAGAGTTTTACTAAGTTGCTGAGGCTGGCCTTGGACTTTTAATTCTCCTGCTTTAGCCTCCCAAGTTGCTGGGATTGCAGGTGTGCACAATCACACCTGGCTGAAGGCAGATTTTGAGGGCTGAGAAATTGTTTAGGAAGCTCAGATTACCAAACACAAAAATATCTATGTGTATAAATGGGGTAGTGGGAACTAGGTTGCTTTCCTAATAGCTACTTGCCATTGTCATTAAAGTTTGCCTCAGTGGAAAAATTATACAGGCATTTCTCTTTTCAGTTATGCATACACACACACAAATTTTGAGAATGAGATATTTTGTTTTACTTTTGTATCACAATTTATTAGCCCCAGGAGATCTTGGCTGCCAACCGTGTTCTTATAGGATTCTGGAATTTTCCAAGAATTCTGGAATTTTTCCCTCTATTTTCATTACCCAAGTGTTATGGAGCAGTGCCTCACCAACTGCGTTTCTATTGCTTGGTGAATGTTCCATCTTGGATTTCAAGTTTTGCCGCTTGAGCTGACAATTTATCATAAAACCAAGATATGACCCATTTTGTGTCCAGCAATTACAAAAGGTTGAAGTCTGCCTTTGATGTACAATGTGCCTTCCACGAGGGGACAGCTGTGATGTGAATGTATTTTTTGGGTAGGGAAAGGGGGCCTTAATGCCTCTTCTCTTTTCCCATGGATATAAAACTTTGTTATAGTAAACTAACCCTCTGATATCATATAAACTGCTGGCATTCTAGATTGTTTTAATGGCCACTCCTTATTGCTTAATACAAAACATTACCATCTGTTTCTTTCTTAATTATAAATGCAGCAGGAATTCACGATTACATCAGTAATGGTGGACATAAAATGGAGCTAGAGGCCTGTATTTAACAGAAGGCAGCCTTCCTCTAATACTTCTCTCCTGTTGCAGCATTCATCAGAGAGGAGAATTCCTTAGTGGTTTTCTTCATCCTCTTTTCAATACACTTACCAGGAGAGCATCATGCTATAAATTCAGCAATTTCTTTTGGTGGAGGGAGAGCTGTGTTTATTTTCTGTCCATGGAGCTGGCCATGTGTGGGCAGCTCTTTCCCACAGTACTAGAAACCAGTGGTGTGATTGTTCTGCTATTATTGGCCTGTGTTTTAGTGAGAAGAGAGATGAGTTGTAATAGCCTAATGACATGAGTCACATCCATCCCCGGAGAAGACTTGGGAGTGGACATCTAAGGAACATTAGTAGCCAGACTGCCTCTCCATGAAAAATAAAGGAACATTTGGGAAGAGAGGTCATATAGAAACTTGAAGATATATTTACTCAGATTGTTTAGGATCTTTTTTCTTTTTTTGGTTGTTGTTTTTCTAAGTTGAAAAACTAATCAAATTGTAGGCTTGTGAATTTTTAAACTTAAGAGAAACCCTTAGAAATCACCTTTATCAATGTCATGGTCACTATTCTTTCCTTTTATGGTGCCTGGCCAGGTTGAGCGTGGGATTTGGAGTCAGCAGAACAAGGTTTGAATTTTGAGTCATCACTATGTGCTTTTGAGTTCTCATTGCTGGGTTTTTAGTGTCTCTGTCCTCTTCACCCAGGGCAATAGACACCATAATGCTTCTTGTGAAGTCTGCTATTTTAGTAAATGAGAGGAACAAGTCAATCCTAGCCATTCTACCTTCCCCTTTTTCCATTCATTTATGATATATGAAGAAATATTGGTATGAACAGGTTTGGTGCTTTGCCCAATGTTTTATGTCTAGTTAACATTGGAACTCTAGCTAGAAATAATGTTTTCTAAGACCTTATTCCAAGATGGTTTCTTTCATGTCATCTCTAGAGATTTTGCTGTCTTTCTCCACCCTAGTCAACCAATATATTTTTAAACAATGAATGATCATAATAATTATAATTCATATGGTTTTTTAATCTGTAAAGTCCTTTTTAATATGTATATTCCATTTAATATGCAGAAGGTAAAGTCATGTTGTCACCTTATCCTTACTCCTTAGGGAAGCAAAATTTCTGCAAGGCCAAGTCTCTTGTTGAGATCATAATGAAGGCTGAGTCAAGTCTTGACCCCAGGTCTGTAAGACTCTAGTGTGTAGTCTTCATGCTATACTCAGAGGACTGTCACTGTTAGACCAGTACAATGTAGATGACTGTGCAGTGAAGCAAAAAGAAATTGCTGTTCATTTCTATAATTTAGTAGATGTAATTAGGATTTTTAGGTTGAGGATTCTATGAGACCAAAGCAGTTTTCTTGAATTATATTATTATTTTAGTGATCCATGTGCTTTAAAGGGACCAGAAGGTTCCCCTGGGTATATAAAGCAGTGGAGCAAGAGACAGCAGGTTTGCGCTGGGAGTGATTACAAAACAAAACAAAGCAAAACAAATCAAAATGTACCAGACAACAACTGCATAAGGTCCTTGTTCCAACATGCAAATGAGTAATTTGCTACTTTATAAATGTAGCTCATGAATAAGAAGACCATTGGAGTTACTTGGTACCACCCAAGTTCAGATTCAGGCCAGTAATGGTCAAGCTGGTGCATGATCTGAAATGGGCAGCTGTGAGCTCAGCAGAGGGAGAGTCTGTGGGCCTTGTGCTTACCTCTGCATTCCAGCATCCCAAGGTGTGAAGTGTCAGTCCCCTTTGTCTTTTCTCAACCTCTAGGTCTCTCCCATCCAGTGTGGTTTAAAAGTGAGCTTCACTCACATCCGGCTATTCTTGTACGATGCCCAGGCTCCTCTTGTCCTGCTAGGACTGAACCCTCTAGGCCCACTAGACATGTACTAAACAGGCTCCTGAAAAATGGTCCTTTCCTGTGGTAAAATGAAATCTTTTAATCTCAGAAGCCCTATTATTGACCATGTATAGAAAACTGTGCAAATTTTAAAAATGTAAACATTGACCTTGTGAGGTTTTCCTGTGTAACCTGATGTAGTCTGACTTGCCCATTCTCTCTGCTATTTCTTTGGGCATGTTACCAAATCCAGTTTTATAAGACACTCAGCCTCAGCATTGTTCTGATGGAAAAAGGAGAGGCGGGAGAGCCAGCTGGGCCTCAGGTGGAGTCTGATTCTTCAGGTTACCTGCATGACCTCAGATGAGTCCTCTGAGCCTCCATTTCTGTGTCTGTAAAGTCACAGAGCCTTCCATGGCTAGTGCAGTGAGGATCACAGAGCCACTGCCTACAGCATTTTCCCTGAGCTCACTCCCCAGAATCAGATGAATGCTTCATTTGTGATGTTTTCCCCTCATTAGGAAGCTAGACAAAAGTCATTCAGGATTTTTTTAACATATGAAATACATACTTTTTATTCGAAAAAGCAAGAAATCCTATTTTTAAAGTTTTATCCCTTGCTTTAGAAGTCAAGTCTTATAATATTAATAGGTTTTCAGTTCATATTATTTTCATTTCTTATCCTTTCCCTGTGAGCAAGGTAGTGAGAAAGGCATTCTTTCTGTCTTACATGTGAAAATCTCCATGTGCCAAGTACATCTTTGTGAGTGTATTGTTTGTTTTAAACTAGCCTTTTAATGTCCAAAAAACTCAAGAGTTCCAGTATAATTATAATAGCTAAAATGCTTATTAAAAAGCATGTTAAAAGATAAAGTTATTTTGAGGACTCAGGGGCATATAAATAGGTTATTATTTTTTCATAATTGTATTAAACCTAGCATGTGCTAGCCAAGTACATGACTCTATATAGTTTTTTTTTTTTTAAGTTTAATTGAAATCATGCTAAAATAAAGGATTGTGAAATCCTTTGCCAGTTCTTTAAAGAACACAATAGAATCTGGCCTACCTCAAAGGAATATTGAGAGAAACAACCAGTTTTAGAGCTAAGGGCTTCAAGTCTTTAAATGGTCTCAAAGATCAAACCTCCCTCAACTGCAGAGTGCTTCCATATGGTCTCCTCTGGAACCTCCTTTCTTCATCTCTAATTGGGGCCATTTGATCCTCATCCAAGGAGGAGAGGGACACAGAAGGACTCTGCCAAAGAGGGTGTGGGAGATGCTCAGGACACTGTCATCTCATTAATGACAGCCTCACTTCTGTAGAGGCCACCTGGCTGTCTTCTGTTCTACTTTCCCCTGCTCTCCTCTTTCTACCACACATGCACCCAAGCTCCTGTGTACCTTTATTGCACACCTTCTCTCTCTTAGAAATGAGAGGCTGCTGGGTGCAGTGCCACACACCTGTAATCCCAGCAACTCTGCAGGCTGAGATAGGAGGATCACAAGTTCAAAGTTACCTTCAGCAACAGTGAGGTGCTAAGCAACTCAGTGAGACCTTGTCTCTAAATAAAATACAAAATAGGCCTGGGGATATGGCTTAGTGGTTGAATGCCCCTAAATTCAATCCCTGGTACCCGCAAACTGCCCCCCCCCAAAAAAATGAGAGGCTTCACAAATGATATTCTTTGGGAAAAGAATATCATTCCTCTCTGGTAAGAGGAATCCATATCAAACATTTCATTCTACTAACTATGCAGATGCACTGAGCTAGACAATCAGGCCACCACATGTAGACATGTAGCTCCAGATGTACCATACAGATGGACCATTGTCCACACTGCTGGTGGGGCTGGCAGCATTTTTTTTTTTTTTTTTTTAGTGGCGTAACACATTTGGTCCCTTGCCTTTTGCTCTGGCTTCTGAAGTTTACTGATCTAACCACAATATCATTGTGCTACTTCCAGGGCAGCAAATACGTATTTTCCAGTTGTGAACTCCACGTTCCCCTAGTGCAAGGTAGGAATTCAGTTTCTAAATGAAAGTGAGAGGTACCAAGTTTTTCTGTCATCCTACCCTTGAAAGCAGAGGTGAGTGTTAGGTGCAGAAGGAAGAAATTAATAGATTGGACTCTTCTTTATTTTCAGGGTTAGGCACCTCCCCCATTGTAAGCCTTCTAGCTTCATTGGGTGGTACTTCCTCATCCCTCTCTAGCCAAGGCTCTAAGTGTGATCGCAGGCTGGAAAGTAAATTCTTTGTGCTTTGCAAACAAAAAGTTTTGCGCTTCTCAAAGCTGAGAATTCTTGTTTTGCCACAGCCTTCACAGTCATTTTATGGAAATTTGCTTTGGTTGTCTGGATATTTACAAATTATTATCAGTAGTCGCCTAACATCTTGCTAATTGCTGAAAAATTTAGAAAAAAAGATTGTGGTCATTTACTTCTTGGAAATTACTTTGCTGTATTCACACCCACATGATTACCTTGAACACCACTGAAAAGAAATTATAAAATAATGCTTCCTGAACACATATTGAATTTACAAATTCATTATAAATGGATTTAAAAGAAAATAATTCCTATTCTTTTCATTGTGTTCAAACTTCTCGACATAACTATGTCTGTGCATGTTGGGAGATTGAGGTGGTAAGTTAAAGTACACAGCCAAATAAATCTAGTTATTTTTTAACAGACAAAATTATACTAGTGGTGCAGATACTTTTGTTTTAATTGAATTTGAAAAACATTTATCAAGTATCTTCAGTGTGTTGTAAGAAAACTTGACCTTACTTTGGGAATGAGGTTTTTGATTGTTTCCTTGTCTTGATTAGTTTTGTGAAAGGAGACAGCAACCCAAGGACTTTTATAACTATAAAACAGCAAGGGTAGTTACAATGACGTGGATATGAGGAAAAAAAACAGTTTTGATTCATTTCTTGAATGCCTCCATCACAGAACAGCCTATAACAATGGTGTAAGATTGTGAAAGGAATATGAACAGAGCTGCAGGAATGCTCTTATGGTATTTTCAGCAAATATCGGAGGTAGAAAATTAACAGATAAAACACTGTAGTTGGGTGCCATTTTATCTATACTTTGTATAGGTGTAGGAGCTATAATTGACTTGGGCCTAGAAATCTGAAATATAGTTTTCATAATAGTAATTTTCTCAGCTCTGGCATTTTCCTTTCCATTAAATATCTTAGTTTTCAGTGAGAGGAATACAGCCCTGGTCCTGCTTTGTCATTTTGGGATGATTTATTTTAAAATTATAGTAAGGGATTTTTTTTGGTCAGAATTCCACCAGGCTAATTTCAAACTGAGTTTGCTGACTCCAACTAGCCATAAATGGTCCCCCACCTCCAGCATACAGAACAGGAAATGGCATACTAGGATGCCAGGAATAAGGCAATTGCTCAGATGGAATAACACTTGGCAGTTGGGAAGAATTTGTTGATGTAAGCTGAAATTGTAGGTTAGAGACTGATTTGTGGGATGCATTTCTGCCAATGATGGTCCATTGTACAGTCAAAAATGGGAGAAATTACTTACTGCAGCTGGCTCTTTGGCATTGAAATCACTGATGGAATAACCAGAGGGAAATCTAAGTTATCAGAAAAGATGGATTGTGACATAGGATGCTAGTTTCCTATGTCATCTGTTTTACCTGCCTCACATGACATGGACATTTTCTGTTCAGAGGAGCAATAAAACCATGAAACTTCTGGGTATTCTTTGGCATTGACTTGTCCGATGATAACTGATGCCCTTCCTTCCTGTCCTGCTGCTTCAGGGGCCTGTGTTTTTAAGAGATGAGGCTTTCAGAAGCCTCTTTATCTGTATCCATCCTGGGTCCAAAGCTCTTGGAGCATTACAACTTCCTGTTCTAGGAACATGCACATCATCTACCTGGAAGCCTGCAGCTGAGATGCTGGGTGCCAGAATTATTGCAGCTGATCACTGGAAACATGCCTAAGACTGAACTGACTGTTTCCTTTTTCATTCATGAACTTGTACATATTCTAAAAACATCCCTCTAAAAATAAGGTTTGCAAAAGAGAAATTAAGAGAAAAATGCACCACCTACCCATGTAGACCAAATGGGCAATTCTCTTCCTCTGTGAATTGCAAGTCATTTGGGCTTTCCCTACTTATTTTTCAGTGAATGCCCTTTCTAGTAGACCTGCATTTTAGTCAGTGTTTTCATTAAAAGAACTGACAAGAACAACTAGGGGGAGAAAAAGTTTATTTTGGGCCTCACAGTCATACGTCTCAGTCCATAGGTGGCCAGCTCCATTCCTTGGGGCCTGAGGTGAGGTAGAACATCATGGTGAAAGAGTATGGTACAAGGAAGGTGCTCAAGACACCAAACCAAGAAGCAGAGAGAGAGCTCTGCTCAACAAGGACAAAGTATATACCCCAAATGCACATCCTGATGGACCCACCTCCTCCAGACAAACCTACCTGCCTGCAGTTACCACTCAGTTAATACTTATCAAGGATTAATTCACCGATTGGGTTAAATCTCTCATAACCCAATAATTCTACCTATAAATCTTCTTTGGTTGGCTCACACATGATCTTTTGTCGGACACATATCTAAACCATAACACCCTGCCATCATCTGACTTTGTCCTCCATCACAGTCCTCCTGGTACTTAGGAAAGATCGTGAAGATTCCTCTTTTTGAAGTCACACCTCCCTGTTCTTGGTACTTTTCTCCTCTGTCCACTATTTCGGGATGCTTGGGTCTAAGTACCTCCTTGTCTGGACCTTCCTCGTCTGGACCTTCCCTTTCAATTGTAAATTCCTGAGGGGACTCAGACAGCTGATGTTTTGGCTCACCCAGCATCTGCTTCCTCTTCTTCTGCAAATAGTACCTTAATTACTGAAGGAGTGCACCCTCTTCATTTGCCTGCAGGCTCAGTGGTATACCAAGTAAGACATTCTGCTCTCTTCTGGAGGTGATCACATGATGCCAGTGAGACCATCCAGACTGTTTGTCTCTGTTCTAAGTGAATCCCTCTAAAAGTGGAAAAGACATAAAGCTGATTTCTCTCAAGAGAGTTCACTGAAGAGAAAGCATGAGATACTGCTGCCTGACTTCTACCTGCCTACTTCCGTCCTTTATAAGGTCTGGATGGGTAAATTTATCTTAGAATCTGTGAGCGGCCCCCAGAATTCCCATTAAATCCCTTTGGTTTATCTTAGTTGGCCAAAATTAGTTGTTCTTTGCTGGCAAAGTACCCTGAATAGAACCTCTGTCTTCTATTCCCTATGTATGTACCATGGTGTCTGCAGCATTTTGAAAGCAAAGTGGTTTGTTTCACAAGCTTCAAAAAACATTCTGGTATTCAAAGAGGTCGTAGATACAAATGAGAACCAACAAAATTCTCCATTATACCACTTCACTTCTTTCCAGAGTTTTAGAGTTTAAAATGGAGAACTAGAGCTGAGATTAGCTGGAAATTTAGGATCATTATCTTTTTTTAAAATATTTTTAAAATTTTAGAACAGACCTACATTTTCAGAATTATCATGAAAATAGTACATAGTTCCCATGCATCCTACATCCAGTTTCCTTTATTAGCATCTTACATCGGTATAGTACATTTGTCATTGTTGATGAGCCAGTATTGATGCCTGATTTTTAAATCCATACATTATTCAGATTCCTCAATTTTGCCCTAATGTCCTTTTTCTGTTCTGGGATCTTACTCAAGGCACCTTGCTCTATTCGGAAGTCACACATCTGGTACAAGTTTTCCTAGACTTTCTTGTTTTCAATGGTCTTCACAGTTTTGGGGGTGGGGAGCACCAGGGATTGAACCCAGGGACCCAGGGTTGCTTTATTAATGAACAACATTCCGAGCCCTTTTATTTGGTTGTTTGTTTTTTAATTTTGAGACAGGGTCTTGCTAAGTTGCTCAGGGCCTTGCTAAAGCTCCTGAGGCTGGCTTTGAACTTCTAGTCCATTTGCCTCAATTTCCTAAACCACTGGAATTACAAGGATGTGCCACCATGCCTGCCCTGGCCTTTACAATTTTGAGGAGGTATTTTGTAGACCAATACTCTATTGGGATTGGTCTAGTATTTTTCTAATAATTAGACTGAAACAGTGGGTTTTGGGGAGGAAGACTGCAGAAGCAAATTGCTTTTCTCTTCATAGCATATCAAGGTTACATACTGTCATCGTTGATGTTGACTTGGATCAACTAATTCAGGTAGTGTTTGTCAGAGTTGCATTGTGAAGTCACTTTTCCCCCTCTCTTTGCAGACTGCACTCTTTGGAAAGAAACCCCTATGTGAAGCCCACATGTAAAAACCCGGAGCATTATACTCCACCTTCTTAAGGGTGTAGTATCTATATAAACTGTTTGTAATAGTTCTGCACAAACGAGTTGTCTATTTTCCTTTACTTAGGTATTTAATCATTTATATTAGTATGGATACATGAATATCATTTTATGTTTTGGGTTATTGTTCACTACTAGTTTATTTATTATGTTGATTAAGTTGTTCTAGCTTTGGGAGCTCTTTCAGTTGGCTCAGATGTCCCTTTGACATACTCCCATTATTGGGTTTTTGTTTGTTTGCACTTTCTTACTTTCTGGCACTAGCTATCCTTGGCTTATCCTGCTCAGCCATAGAATCATGGATTTTTCCAAGAAGCCCTAATTCTTTCTATTGGAGGAGGGTATTCAAAACAAGCCTCTCTCTCACACCTATCCTCCATTTAGTTAAATGTGCCATTTCAGCATGCATGTATTGTCATTTCAGAATCATTAACTTGTATTCCTACGGGAAATGATTTTATCAACTAGAATATAGTGCCTGTAGTTCAGTTCCTTTTACTTTAAGCCTTAGGGTCCCCTCATTTCCAAAGTTACTTCAATGAGCACCTATTCCCCCACCCTACATGGAGAGGTGGTTTCATACCATTATATTTTAAAACTTATATTTCATATTTTTACAAGAGATTAATTCCTAGCTAAAGACAAAAAATAGTGTTGACAGTCTTGTAATGAAAACTGGCTTGGTCCTCTCCTCCCACTCCCACTCACCCTGACCTATTTCCCAGAACAGACTTTCAACTCTTAGCTGTTTATGTACACTCATCTAAAGTCTAAACAATCTGCCTTTTAACTGTCTCTCGGGACATCAACTTGAAACATTATCCATTGATTTTTCTATCATTGTAGATGAAAATTTAGCTTTATTACATCTCCTCCACCTGACCCATTTCATGACATATTTTATAATTTTTTATTAAATCAATATTTAGTGTTTGAATTGCTTTCCTGATAATTTTTAAAACCCTAGCTTTAATAATCACTGCATTCTTTGTTCTTATTGTGATTTCCCACCTTGTAACATCATTCTCCCACATAGTCAAACTGACCCCTCATCTTTACCTCTTACCGCAAGCTTACTCATTGAGAATTGTGCATACCCAGGAATGAGGCTGCTGCTATCTAGAAACTGAGTGGGGGCAGAGTGTAGGGATCGCACTATCTTATATGCAGGCTTCCTCTTGTCCTTATTCTCAGATTGGCACCTCACCCCACCAGGTCACTAAGACCCATGCCTTTCTGAATCATTCTCTGTGTGAATGTAGGTTGCAGTTTTCTGGGTGAGCATGGAGAGAGTAGGAACCTGAGGCTCACAGCCTTTCACAGATGTCTCTTACTTCCAACCCTGTGCTTTATCTCTGCTTTAGTGCCTCTGATTCCTGTACCTTCCTTAGATCCATTGCAGTAATGCTTACTTCTCTTAGGTAGACTCCCTGCTTTGTTCTGCTAATTCAGTAAGAAGTCTAATATCAACTTTTCAGCTTCACTTGGTGTGTTTCAGTGTTACAGATGTCTTTAAATTTCATCAAAAATGGAATTATGTTTGAGCATTTTGTGCTGTTGGTTATTGTGTATGTGAGGGGGTGACTTTCTAGAGAAAAGATGTCCTAACTTAAACCTGAAGTCATGTGCCTGGTCTATGTTTCCCGTGGCCCCCACTAAACCCAGCTTACGTTACCTCTTGGGAGGAGGTCCTCTTGAATCCTCTATGCAAAGGAAGTTGTTTTGGATTGACTTCCATGGCATTTTGTCTGTGCCTCTACCAGGGCACATGCCATACTCTACTGAAAGACATCTGCTCATTTTCTGTACTAGACTGTGAGTTCAGTGAGGGCAGGGACTACATCTAACTAAAGTATGTGCACATGTGCCCTGCACCAGCCCATCTCTGCTGGGTATACTCAGTGTATGGTTATCCAGTTAAGCATGAGTCAACAGCGTTGGGTTTACTGCATTAACAAACAGGCTCTGAAACCTCTGAGATACATGACAGTTGCTTAGGCTCTAGTGGAAAAGTTAAGGGACTGAATTAGAACCTCACATTTCCAAGGACTAGGACTTAGTCTTGGGTGACCTGGAAAAGAATTAGAGGAAATGGAGAATTTATAATCTGGAATGTTCCCCCAAGGAACTTGATTTTTCTAATTAGATAGTGGTATATTTCATACTTTGATTTCATTTCTGTGCCGATTTACTGTGACCTTGGTGTGGCCTGATTATTAGAAATAATCACTTTAACAATGGAATTAACTTAGAAGTCCAGTTGTGGCTAAGATAAAAAGGCCACATGAGGTAATGATTAAGAATATGTGCTCTGAAGTTAGATGTGACTTTGAATAGTACATCCTTCACTTATCAAATTGCTCTGAGCCTGTTTTTCTACATGAAAATAATACACACACTGTAGAGTTATATGAGGTTTAAACAAGACACTGTACTTAAAGCAACGAGGACAATGTGTGACACATGGCAAATTGTCAACAAATGTTATCTACATTCATTAATATCCATCATGACAATTAATATAATACACAGAAAATTGATTATCAGAATAAACTGAGAAAGTTTAGTGAAAAAAAAATTGGGGGAGCTGGGAATTGGGGATTGGGCATAGGAAATTAAGCAATGTGGGCAAGCAGTGGTACTTTCTTCACTGAGCCCAGTTAAATTGAAAGATTGTGTTCCAGCAACCAAGGAAAAAAGTAGCTATACGAATCATTTCTTATGATCTAAAGTCTATTAGCCACACCATTTAACTGTTAATGTTGTGAGGCCATCGGTGTAAATAAATGTGTTATTTGGTAATGGACTTGTTTTCTTAACAATTGTAATATATTGTTCTTTCCAACTGCTATAATTTAACTCTGGCATTCCCCTAATTAGTTGGCAGATCAGCCTTCAGCTCTGTCTCAATAGCCCATCCCCCATCGCATTTTTGTATGGAAACTTACATTTAGTTGCTGTTATAGGCTGAATTCTATTATCCCCAAATTCATACATACCCTGATCCCTTGTTCCTCCAAATGTGATTTTTGAACTTCAACTTCCAGCCTCCAGAACTGTGAGAAAATAAATTTCTGTTGTTTAAGTCACCCAGGCTCTGGTATTTTGTTATGGTAGCTCTAGCAAAAATCTTATAGTTGGCACTGACAATCAACATTTAGACAGAATTTCTGATTTTATTTTATTTCTTGTAGTTTATAAAGTTTCATCTCATAGTCATTTGAACTGTACCCATACCTGTAACTAAATGTTAGTGTTACTATCAACTCTGATTTAAGAAGGAAGCAATTGAGTTTAGAGAGACAACACACACACATAGCTACTCAGGGAACAGGTAGAATTTGAACCAGGATCACTTGATTTAAATCCCTTCTCTTCTTACTTTGCCAACTTGTCTCACTTCTTTCCCCTTTACCATGAGTAAGGAGAATGCCCCTGTTTCTTCCTTGTGTTGTTTGTGTACTTGTACAAGTGACAGGTTATCCCTGGGGACTATGGATGGCTGCCTCATGCTGGGCTGAAGAAAATAACAAATTTGCCAAATCTGAAAAGAGAGCATTTCAATTTATTACTCAGCTTTCATAATTTAATGCCTTTTAATTTTCTGTCATTGTTCCACAGAAAGTAAAGAATAGAATGTTGATATCCTTTTTTATTTTTCTACATTTAAACCATTCCACATGGTTAGATCCACTTTTAGGTATTCATTCATTCCACAAATATATATTGAGTACCTGTTATGAGCTCTGAGCTTGCATGTCAGTTTTTGAGGGAGGCTTTAACGTGTTCAGCATGGAGAGATGGGGCTGAATAGAGAACGGCTGGTTCTGAGCCAGGGAGGCTTTTCCACGAGATGACATTGTAGCTGCTTTGCTGTACTGAAAATATGCCTTCCCCTACACCACATTAAACTTTGAATCTTCTCCCTCATTCTCAGAAGATTTTTCTTGAATGTTGAAGTAGTTTGCCTCAAAATAACATAGCAATCAATCTGATATGACTTGTTTTATATAATCTTATTTTATTGTCACAGTCATTCATAATTAAAATTATAACGGTGCTCATATTGCAGGTGTCTTGGGGGGAAAGTGAATAGGCAGGGATGAGAAATTTTAATAATAAATTTTATTTGGGGTTTCTTCCCTATTATTCTTAGACTATAATTTAAATAAGCTTATGTGCAATATCTTTAATTTTTTTTTTACCAAAAATTCTACTTTATAAACTGGAGAATGCTCCATTTCCCCCCTAAAAATAGCAATAAATTTTAAAATTAAATTAAAAATTTAAATTTCATAGACTTTTGTTGTTGTTGTGTGACAAGACAGAATATGTAACTTCAAGCTTTGGGCCATCTAATTACAAAGCTGTTTCCAAAGTATGACCAGCCCTGGAATCGGTCCAGAGCCCATATTTATAAACAGTCACTACAGCAACCCATTCTTCCTAACCATGTTCAACTCCTAATACTTTCCCAACTGTCTTTTTTTACAAGATGACATAAGTAGAGGGTTTGGAAAAGGAGGGAGGAAAAAAAAAAGAAAAAGAAAAACTGGACGACTATCAAATGCTTTCTGCAGAGCCTGTAAAGCTGTTTGTTCAGCAGCATGTGATTGGGACAAGTGGGAGTTCATCAGACAGCAAGGATTAACCCCCTAATTTGTTTCTCTTTTTTCCTTTTGGAAGAAGATAGACTGCTATGAATTCCATGTACTTAGCCTGAGTTGCCAACTTCGATTGGAAACCATTTGACTGACTGGTGGCTGAAACACGAGGCGGGGACAATTCATTGTTTTCCTGCTCTTTGAGACCCTATAGAATAAGGTTTTGTTTTGTTTAAAAAAAGCAAAAATATATCACAATTTTCAAATCAATGTCTCCATTACCCTGAAAGTTAAGTTATCCTTTTCTGATAGAATGAGATGATGCTACTAATTTGTGGCAATTGTAATCAAATTCCTTCTAGTTACCTCCATCTCCAGTGCGGAAACTCCCTTCAAATGAACAACACTGCACAAGTCATGATGTATTTGAAGAGCCAGTTTCTTTAGGATGAATGCACATATGATTGCTTTGATTAGACCATTGTGGTATGCAGAGGGCTCAGAGAATCCATGGCAGTGTCAAAATAGCCCTCTGGTGCTTGACTGGTTGGCATTATCCTGTAAGATGAACTGACTGTCTAAACTGAGGTGGTGGCAGGAATGTGCAGTTGAGACTTCTCTTTAGGACTGACCCCTCCCCTCCATTCAGTTCCAATGTTTCATTAAGATTTAGTTTCACGTAGGCAAAAAGGAGTTGCAAGAATTCTACTGGAGCAGCCCTATCTTTCCGTGGGCCGACAGTAACTGCTACAAACAGTTTGACCGTGTCTCTAAGAGCTCTTACTACTGGATGTTGAAATCATCTTAGCTGTGAAGGGAAAAGAACTTCTCAGTCAAGGTCACAACAGCCATTTTAGTGGCACAGAGCCCATTCAACCAGTTTGACTTTCTGATACTTTATTTTGTTTGGGCTTTAAAGAATCTTTGCTGGATTTTTTTTTAAAATATCATATCTCTGCAAATTAGAATTTTAATCAGGGGGTTAAAAGTAATGCATTAACCTGAAGTTGTTAAAATTATGATGCGAAGAAATTTAAGGAAGCTGTATAAAATACAAAATTGAATCTTCAGTGGCTGGACAGGTAAAAAATGGTCTGAGTCGTCAGAGAGTACCTTTTTAAATGTGCTTAACTGCCACAAGCCCATGAAAGACCTTCTTTTCATTCCTGTGCTGGCATGTCTCTTCTACCAGAATCACTTAATTATGCCCTAAAATCTGGCCAAGGGACAATTCAGTCTCCTTCTTCCACTTCTTCCCTTCTCAGGTTCATTTTTTGGCCCATTGCACTATATTAATCTCTATAATTTTATTCATTGTCCCCGATAACACACTTTTCTTTGTCTAGCTTTCTTTTCATCCATTCATCTGTCTGCCCATCCATCTACCCATCCATCCATCCATCCATCCATCCAATCAATTGTTATTGTGCCTTCACTATATGCATGTGAAGTATATTCCCAAAGCTAGGAAGATGATGCAAGATCAGATGCTCTGACTTAGCCAGGCACAGTGGTGCCTGCCTGTAATCCCAGCCACTCGTGTGGCTGAGGCACGGAGATTACTAGTTCAAAGCCAGCCTTTAGCCATTTAGGGAGGCCCTAAGCAACTCAGTGAGACCCTGTCTCTAAATAAAATATTTTAAAAAGGGTTGATAGTTAGGTGTGGTGGCACATGCCTATAATCCCAGCAGCTCAGGGGGCTGAGGCAGGAGGATCTCAAGTACAAAGCCAGCCTCAGCTAGTGAAAGCGAGGCACTAAGCAACTTCAGTGAGACCCTGTCTCTAAATAAATACAAAATAGGGTTAGAATGTGGCTTAGTGGTGGAATGCCCCTGAGTTCTATCCCTAGGACTGCCCCACCCCCAAAAAAAGACTTGAGGATGTTTCTCAGTGGTTAAAGCCCCTGGGTTCAATCTCTGGTACCAAAACAAAACAAACAAACAAGCAGTGGCTTAGGTTGGCCCTTCCAATGCACACACTATAAGGACTTACTGAGTGTAAGTTGTTTATTTATTTGATAAATGATTCCAGGAAGCAAAAGTGAAGTCAAGAGGGAGAGGGAAGGAGGACAAAGAAACAATGAATGGATGCATTAAGAAGTGGGAGACTGCAGTGGTCAACTGGACTTTGTCCTTCCAGGGATTTTTTTGAGAAACTTTGTAGAAAATGCTTCAGAATCATCCCACTGAAGGACCCGAAAGTTGAGATGTTCATCCATTGACTCCTGTCTTCATGGCCTGGGAGTATATTGGGGACATTACATCCCTTGTACTTTCAGGGTAAGTTCCAAGGTTTGCAAGCCCAAGTGCTAGAGAAAGCACTCAGGCAGATGATAGGGCATTCATAGGTCTCTTCCGCCAAACAGCAGGTGAACTCAGAGGTGGGCCCAGTGGCTGTGGAGTGAGGCATTTGTATCTTCTACTTCAAACTCTGTGGCCATACCAACTGCCTTATGTGGAGGTGCATGATAATTTTCCATTTTCTAGTAAAGAACACTAGGGTGGGCATTTACTCTATTTCATGTGCCAAAGCTCAGCACTACATATAGAACTGGGCTTACTCATCTCCTGAAAATATATGATATCCCTTTTTTTCTACAACCTTTTTTCAGCAGATTTATGCAGACAAGAAAAATATTTTAACCCAAAGCACCACTGCAAATTTCACTGTGCTGACATTAATCATGCCCATTTGATTTATTATCTATCATTTGAAAAGAATTATTTTATAACTCTGAATGATGGTTTTTCCTTTTTTCACCAAAAATGATTACATCCTTATAGCATAATTCTTTAATGGCTAATGCAGTTTGCTTTATCACCCGTTCACTCCCTAATTATGGTATGTTAGTAAGCAGACATTATGCATGAAAAGTTGGGAGAGAAATAGTTGATGTGACCTATCTTTTAGAGAAAAAGAGATGGATACAAAAACCAGACAAGATACCATAGCTTATTGAGTGCTTGGCTTAGTGGGCTTAATTTACTAGGTACTATTTAACTGTTGGAAACATTTTCTTCAAAATTCACTTCTGTGGGTATTAATACTTTCAAATATCAAAGTTTGAATGCCATCTATTTTGGTCCATTAAAAAGCTTTTCACCTATCCTTTCTGATTGAATTGAATCTTGTTCTTTTTTCCTCAGCACAGCCACCCACCCTTGTGTATAACTGTTTCTACTCTATACATCCCTTGAAGACAAAAGTAACTGAGAGCAACTAATACATGAAAAATATTTATTGAATGGATGAAAAAAATCCAGTTGAGGCTTATATCCAAAAACGAATGCAGGTGAACTGTAATAGAAATTCATAAATTAGCTTTCGTTTTATGTTCATTTATAGATACTGTGTGTGTGTGTGTTTATCAAATACATACCAGTTTATGTAAAGAATGCCTCCCTTTTCCCTGAATTTATTAAAATGTTCAACAGTTAAGCCCAGAAATAATTTTTCCTTTTTTAACCCATTTTGTCCCATTATCCTAGATGTGGAGCACCTATGAAAACTTAAATATAACATATAACATAAGTATGTAATATTAAGAATAGTGTAGCAATTTAATATAATAATATTAATCTAGGAATATGTAAGCTTTATTTATGGTTTCCAACCTATTTTAAATACACCTATGTCAGTTTCATTGAAATTTTCAGAGAATTGAAAACTTGGGGCTTAATGGATTAATGAAGTTTCCCCAATTTCTTCCCTTCAAGGCTTCTTACACTTGACTGAAATTGGGAGCTCTTAAAAATCTCTTTGCCTCAGCTACACAATGAAACTTAGATGGATGAAAACGACATGAATGTCATAGCTCTCTATTCTGAAGACCCAGCAAACCCAGATTGCAACTCTTAAAGATAGTTTAATTGGCATTATATTCTGGATCAAGGACCTTTCGAAGATCAGCTTATCCAATCACTCTCTCAATTCTTGGATACCTTTGCCAGCCTTTGGCCATCTAGCTTGAATACCCACCCATGGAACTCATTCCCCAGTGCAGCCATGTCTATCTTTGAGCATCTCTGACCAGTTGAGATACAAGCTAATCTCTTTGTAATTTTAAAAATCTATGGCCATACCAACTGCCTTAAGTGGAGGAGCATGGTAATTTTCCATTTTCTAGTAAAGAACTCTATTTTGTGTGCAGAAGCTCAGCACTATGTATAGAATTGGGCTTACTCATTTTTCTACCAGTTTTGAGTGGAGATGGGGGAATTCTTATAATAAGTTTTGTAAATGTTTACACAACTCATTTATTCAATGAATGGTTATGGAATGCCTGTCATATATTAGACACTAGGCTACCTCATGGGAAATAAAAGTATGGGTTCCTAGGAGAATTTTCCATGTCTATAAATAAGTTCTGTTTTTTTGGTGGTGATTTTAATCTACTACACTTAAATAAAAAGTTATCCCAAGTTGGAAAAGCAGAAGAGCAAATAGGCTTAAGCTACATCATGAGAAATTTAGGTAGCAGACTGATAACTGTTAAACTTTGGGAATAGTTTTCTGGGTAAAGTGTGGAATCTTTCCTTGAGGCTTTAAATATGACATACTTTCATGTGATTCCCTTTACATTTTATCTTCAGGACAGAGGGCAATGCCCTGTGTTACTTCTCAGAGTTTCTTTTGAGTCACTCTAAGTCTCTAAAAGGGGAGGCCCTGAGGGATGTCAGAATGAACAATCCAGATAGATACAGGTTCATTTCCTGATGATGTTTCCAGGAAAAGTTAAACAAAGTGTCTTCTTCCCACCTGCTGTTCCCCACCATGCACACGGGCAGATGAGATCTCTGGGGAGAATCATGGTCCAGCAGTGCTTGTCGGTGCCACTTCCCTGAAACTGAGGGTTTGGCTGGGAAACAGCACATTAAGGGTGGATCTAGGTCAACCCAGACTCACATAGCTTTGCAAGGCAGGAAAGGCTGAGTTCCAGGGGCTCCATTCACATTGTTGTTCTCCTGAGGGGATTGGTGGGCCCTTGTAAGAGAGTAATGGGGTGGTTCTGGACCCAGGGTACCCTGGAGATGGGCACCTTGTGAAAGAAGTATGCTGGAGAAGTTAGCAGTTTCATGCTCTCCCAGCCCAGGCAATGCCAGGGGTCCTGAAGCTCTTTCTTGAAAACTAGAACATGGTTCCATCGACCCTAACCTGAAATAGACAAACAGGCATTCTATACTGTAGGAACTGAGCTAGCTGTTTCTAGCACTTGCTTTAGCCCCCAGATCCTTCCTCCTTTCAAATGCACCCCACCCTAAGATGGCCTGAGTTCTGTCTAATCTGAGTACAAGATTTGTTCTCTGGTAACTGATTTCTGGTTTATTCCTCCTGCCTGTCCTACTTTATCCTGTGGTGTGCATTATGCCCTGATGTAGCTGTGCCCTCCCCCAACTGTATCCACATTAAGGCAGACAACAAGCCCTTGACAATATGCAGGGTCAGACTGGCAGGTCCCAACTACTCACAGTCATCATGGTGTTTTACAACCAACCAATTACTCAATTCATTTTATGAGTTGACTGTGCCCATCTTTTATTCTCAGGAAGCATTTTCTAATATCATAAGACAGGGAGTGAGGGAAAAGTGCTTTCAGGTCCAAACCCTGGGGCATTTATGCACTAATAACCTTCCTCCTCTGTGCTTTTCAAAAGAACGTAAACCAAAGCAATTAAACTAAATGGAGTTAACATTGGTGTGGTAGCATAAATCAAATGTCAGAAAATTCAATATTAAGGGGTTAACATTCCTTTCTTATGAACTGACTAGTATATGCCTACTCTGAATATAAGAATAAGATAAAAATATGACCCTGGTATAAATGAGAAGATTTCACACAAGAAGGAAAGATAGGTTGACCTCTGGCTGATGCAGACAGGCTGACTTGTGATTTGTGGGGGTGCATGTTCACCAGGTACTTGTCTTTTTGCCCATGGTGTTCTGAGCAGGCTGACACAGTTGAACAGTGAATCACCATGCCTCTGTGATCAACGGTTCTGTTCCAGAGCTGAAAGGGAACAGCTCAGTGTGCTTAGGCTGCAGCCACTGAGCTCTACTCTGCAGATCTGCAGGTTTCTCCACATTGCTGACTCTCTTGATATATCAAGAGGCATCCCCAGCTGGAGAAATCAGCACTGGGAGGGGAGAATCTTAGCCTTTCTGAACTTCACTGGCCTCCTCTTCACTTTGTTCATGGAAGAAAAGCTGCTTGCGGGATAGGCTTCCGAAACTCAGCCTATAATGAAGAAAAAGGAAAATTATACTCAAGTCTGCAAGCGGCACATCAGAAGAAACACTTTGTTTGGATTTGGGTCTGATTTTAATTTCAGGAATCTGGGGCCTGAAGGTTTTCTGCCAAGTCCAAAAACAAACAAAACCCAAATCCTCAAACCAGGTTGCTTTTAAAGAATTGTAAATTATTTAAAACCTGTATTTTTTTATTAGAACTTACTGCCAGTGAGTAGATGCTCTCCCCTTCCAACTTCATTTTGCATGTGACTTTCTAAAGAATTATTAACAAGCTTTTTTGCTAAGAGCTTGCTTAGACAAAGCAGGTGCTTTCTTTCTGTTTGTTGGGGTGGTACAAGGGAAGGACTAAAACTACCTAGACAGAACCTTTCAAAGACAAAGGACTAAAGTATGTAACATCCCATTTTGTCAGCACGTGGAAGGCCTTATTAAATCTTGGTGAGCAGATGTCACCCATTTCCTTGTTTAAAAGGAATATCAGAAGATAAGATGGTTTGTTCTGCTTGCATGTATATTGTTAGCAATGTTATATCATAAAGAATTTCTGCTTATGACTCTTTTGACCTGTTTCCTGAGAGTAAATAGAGGTGCTCATCTTTCTAGGTTTTCTATACTTTGCTCAATGCTAGTTTCTCAGCTCTGATGCTAGACAGCTGAAATGTTGTCCCCTGTTCCGTTACCACTTTGACTGAATTTCAGAAACCTAGTTTTTTTTATCATAGTTCAAAGCATGTCTTCTCACCAATTCTGACTGTCTTGCTGAAATAATACTTAAGTTTTCCTATATCCTTACATTGTAGAGTTTGGGTTGGAAATGTATTTTGACTATATTTCTCTTATTTTCAGGAGTGTGTATAAAAGTACTCGAGTGAATTATGCTCTAAGATACAATTACCCATGATTGTTTCCAACATAAAGCATCCACTGAAAGTGGATAAAGAATTTAGTAGTACCTCTGTATATCATGTCTAGGTAGACAGAAGTTTCTTTATAGTAATTGCTATGCCTTGGGACCAACCTTTTCTGTGTTCTGAAAACTCAAGAGGGAGCTGTGTTCAGCTCAAAAATTGGGATGAGATATATCAAGAGGCATCCCCAGCTGGAGAAATCAAAACTGGGAGGGTAGAATCTTAGCCTTTCTGAACTTCACTGTTAGGAGATCAAAGGGGACATATAAGTTTCATGAGACATATTTAAAAACTAATGGGTTTCTAAGGCAGACAAAAATGAAAATATAGTGTCATCTTCTTTTCCTAAGATCCCTCAGCTTCACATGAGCCCAAGATCAAGGGATCAAATGCATAGAAAGTCATAGAACAGAGAGAAACACATGCTCCTTTTCACCCAGCAGATGGCTAGCAACTGGAACCCCTTAGCAGCTCTTCACTGGAATCAAGAGAACTGTTGCATTTCTCTCTCTCTTTTTTTTTTTTTTTGCATAATTTTTGGACAGATTGAAAATTTAATTCTATTCATTTGTGCACAGTTTTTTGAAATAGAGAATTTATCTCATTTGTACCCCCCTATGGAACTGAAGTTCAAATTGCTGTTTTAGGAGTTTTCATTCCCTGGCGAGCTATTTCTAAGTGTAAGTCAAACCCACCCAAACAAGATTACCAAAAGTTTGGTCTTCAGCTGTGAAGATGGCATTCTTTAAAGACTTTTTAGTTTTAAACCTCGTATTTTATTGGAGGTACAGTTTGCATGAGCCCATTTCCCAAAGGTTAGATGGAAAGGCTTCATTACTCTCCTGGTTCTCCTAGCAGTGACTTTTTGGGTCTGTAGAATGCAGGGGACAAGGCCAAATTCCTTCCCAAGATTACACTCAGACACGCCATTTGAGTGCCTGGGAAAAGGGTAGGAATGGAGATAGTTATATCTGGCTGGACTCCAAGATAAGGAAAGAATTTTGATGGGCAATTGGAATGTCAGATTTATGTCTCCTTGGACTTGGGTCTGTCAATACTGCCAGGAGGAGGGAGATGTTTGTCCCACATAGAGACAATCACACTGCAAAGATCAATTGTGCTAAGTCTTATAAACATCCTTTGTATCAAACATTTTGGCAGGTGGTCCTGAAGGACAAGCTACACACCCAAGGTAACCCTCTCCTGTCACTGGCTGTTTACACACCAAAGGATATATTGACCTTTCATCAAATACACAAGCAGGCCTCAGGCCACCCCCTCCCTCTTTCCCACAAAGGGCTTGTTGAAGTAAAGATCATGTTATTGGATAGTAGGTAACAGGCTTCCTCTTATAGAGTATCCCAGGGATTACAACTGACCTTTTCTTTTTATAGCCATGCTAAGTTCAAACACAAAATAGGTTTTGTTTTTAACTTCCTTTCTTTTTACTTCTCTTTAACCTTTCTCTGTGCCACAAAGGATACCTGCTTACCTAATGAAGTTTTGGCAAAGGTGAAATTTTGGTCCTGTAGTTTGAGGTAGCCCTGGAGAAATTGCTTGCTGTTTCCATAACATTATTGCTTGCTTACTTACTTTTATTATAGCCTCCCTCTCCTTTGCTCCCGTTTGATGGAGTAGAAAGCTAACTCTCTGTCCAACACCTGTTCTTGCCTCAGCTGGAGAAGCCTGCCTTTCAGAGGCAGAGTGGACATGGAAGAAAGGATGGATATGAGACTACAGTGGTTTAACTTGCTTAGAATGATCTCCTTCTCTTCACCTGGAGCCCCTTCCCTAAGAACCTGCAATCATCCCATGACTTGGCCCAGTTGAGCCCTAGGACTATCCAAGCCATGGTCTCTATATAACAAAATGTCCAAGATAACTATCTCATAAAGAGAAAAGGTTAGTTTTGGTTCAGAGAGCTTTGGCGATTCAGTCCATGATCAGTTGGCCTCCTTGCCTTGAGCCTGTGGTCAGGCAGCACAAAATGGCAGGAGCATACGACAGAGCAAAATAACTCACCAGCAAGCAAAAGCAAACAAAGTTAAGAGGGGGGCTGGGGTTCCACTAACCGCCCTCTAGGGCATGCCCTCATTGACCTAAAGACCTCCCTAGGCTCCTCTCACCTCCTAATAGTGCCATCCTAGGGGACCAAGCCTTTAACACATGGACCTTTGGGACATTTAAGGTCTAAATTATAGCAATCTGAGTATTGTGAACTTTGAAACTACTATTTTCCTCTCCATCCCAACCCCATGTACCCTCCAACCCCACAGGCTGACTCTCAAAAGAGTTCTGTCAGCAAAATTGCTCCAAATAGATGGTGCTTCCTTTGGAAGGAGGAGAGACACCAGATTGCATATTGGTGTGGTGAAAGGTGGGAGCAGGTCAAGATCTTCCTGGTGCTGACTTGGTCCTATTGCCTTGAATGATATCCATAGATCTCCCTGGACTATTTCTCTTACCAATCAGTAACTTCCCCAGAGGGAAATTTGAGATCTTTACCTCTGGGTTTATGTATCTCTAAATTGTCTCAATGTTTCTTTCTTTAGTTAAAATTTTAACTAAAAATGCTTCAAACATACAAAGAAAATTCAGAAAACCAAAAAGAGATGAATGTATATATTCACTATCAGCATTGAACAGATATTTTTAACACTTTGCTGTATTTGCTTCCTATTCCTCCTTAAGGAAAGAAGCAAGAAAGGAAGAAAGCAAACAAACAATACAGATAAAATTAATTTTCTACCCAGATTTCCTGTCTTCTCTTTATCCCCCACAGAATTCACTTGAGGTTTGTGTAAATCATTTCCACGTCTATTTTTATTATCTTTATTCCAGATATCTTTGTTCTTGTAAACAGTGTAGACTATTGTTTTTTAGTATTATAGTTTTAAAAATGCAGTGTTGTAAAGTATGCATCCTTTTGAAACCTGATTTTTATTCAACATTACTTTTTACTTTTAAAAATGGGTCGATGTTGATCTGTCTAGCTCTAGTCCATCCCTTTTAACTGTGTTAACCAGCCAGAGTTTACTAAGCATCCCCATTGCTCTGAATACTACTTTACTGCACAAAGTGATGGTTTGTCCCCTACTCTTTGCAACCTGACCGCAACCTGCTCTAGTCACCATGAATGACACATTCTTGGATCCAAGGCCCTGCTTGGACCTGGCTTTTCAAAAGAATCATTAGTTGATAAGTTAATTGTCTGTGCTCTGACCCCGGTGAGAACAAATGGTCTCATGAGGAGGCTCTTCCAGGTGAGAGAGATCATCTGAGATAGAATTTGCTTGTTCACCGTTATCTTTCTAGCATCCGGGAGAGTGCTTGATTCTTAATAGGTGTGTAGCAAACACTTGTGGGATGAATGCCTCCTGAGTGGAAGTTAATGGCTGTGGAATAAGGGTTTACTACCCGTGATGCCAATGCATGTAAGAGGGTATTAAGGTCTTTTCTAAAATACAGCACTCTCCAGCAACCATGGGTTTCCTGCCAGTTCATTATTCAGGCACTGCTACAATGGAATAAAGAGATGATTTCTGTCAGCTCTTCCAATTGTAGAATCCAACATGGTTCAGTGAGGACCATTGGATGTTTGTAAAGAGACACCCAAAGCTCTCACCATGAAGAACTGGTGATTTGAAAGGCCTGGCAGATGGTACACTCTTTTGCCATCTGTCTCTTAGAAGTAGCTTTGATTTGGCTTTGACTAGGCCCCAGCAAGGTCATGAGTGCCAGATTTGGTGAGAAAATGCCAGTTACATGGCTCCAGTCAACAGGAGACAATTTTCCCATATGCTGCTGTTCTTCACAGCCCAGGGCCAGTTTGCTCTGCCTGGAAGTGAGCATGGCCTCCTGTAATGAGTAAGACAGGGGTGGGGAGCATGGAAAGTGGTTCTGTGCCATCAGCAAAGGCTTCCTGGGGATCTTGTCAGCCTCATTCATTCAAAAATTGTTTACTAAACAAGCAATTGATGAAATGTTACCACTACCCCCAAGTTACTTCTCATCAGTGGAGGAGAAAAATGTGGTGTTTTTCAGACACTAGGTAAATGCTAATGTAAGGAGCAGGAGGACAGGGTGGTATAGGGGCCTGTAAATGTGTGGTGGTCAGCAGAGGCTTCCTGGGGGAAATGTCTATCATATGGGGATAACAGCCATTTTGCAAGGTGGAGAAAATTTAAGGTGATGTCTTTAAATTTCCTGCTGCTTGATTGGTTAACAGCAGTAATGACAATGTGGTATTGATGCTGTAATGATGGTGACAGAAAAGGGGGGAAGAAATGGCTTCCACACGTATATAGCCCTGGTTTCAAATCTAGCTCTTCCTGTTCTTAGTTCTATGGTTTTGAGTAAGTCACTTAGGATCTCTGTGCCTCATCTAGAAAATGAAAATCTGATTTGTGGGGTTATCACAGTAAATGTTCCTAAGGGGCCCTCGCACAGTGTCCTGCACATGGGGTCTTCAGTGAGAAGCTGGAGGAGAGAGTTGGAAGGAATATTCTGTAAAAATAAAATGGAAATAGGAAGGGAAGGTAGCAGCAGGAGGTCCTTAGTGGACATGGAAGGAAAGCTCTTGAGATGGTATCTGGGGACCTAGGGTTTCACCTGACTCTGTCCCTGAGGAGCTGGGTGCCCTTGGGCTTGTCTTGACTGGCAGTCTCTGGTGTCTCCCATTGGTGCAGGTGGGCCCATCCACAAATCGGAAAAACTTTTAAGTGAAAGGAACACACAGAAAGGACCTAGGATTACGGACAGTGGAGAAATGCCTGACTTGGAAAGCCTTTGTGGAGAACGGCCTTGGGCTGGGTGCTGAAGGTCGGGTAGGATTTAGACAGGAAGAGCTAAATGAAGAGGACATTCCAGGCAGGGGCACGGTTGAGCAACAGGGGCCAAGTCACACGCCAAATGTGTCAGCACCTTCCCTCATGGCCTCCTCCGCTCTGGGGCAGCCCTGCTCACAGAGGAGAACGGGTGATACAGAGGTCTTGACTTTGGCTCAGAAGTTTCCTTCTTTGATAGTCATGACTGGTTCAGGGAAAACTGTCAAGTCATTGGAGTCACCTGCATGGCCATCCATCTTCCTGTCAGTGGTCCACCTTTCTCTGCCTGTGTGCACATTCCTGACAGCTAGGCTGAATAAGCCCCCATGCCCACCCTCTGTGGCAGCCCTTTTGCGATTCTACTTCCCTCCCTCAAAAGCATCCCTGGAATCACTGTATGTTAACGCTTAACAGAAGCTGGGTTCATTGTGACAGGCCCCTAATTTTATTATGAAGGGACATGCCTAAGGTTAAGTACAGAAAGGGGACAGAGGCAGATGACTGTTATGTCCTCTTTCTTCCACTCTGCCCCTGCATTTCTCTCCACCATGCATTTTGTTTAACTCATGTGAGGCAGGGCCTCAATACCCCAATGTGTTCCTCAGTACTGTGGGGGGTTTAAGCATCAGAAACCTAGGGAGATGGGTTTAATGAGAAGGGGATGTTTCATTGTGTGTCACTGAAGAATCTAGTGAGACCAAGCCCAGGTTTCCAGAAGGTGGAGGTGTTTGCCTCTCAGGCTCTGCTTTTTGGGTGTGGCTCTATTCCCAGGCACACGGCCTACAAATGGAATCCCAAAGTACCAGACTTAACATCCCAAGAGAAATAGGGGGATTTTCCAGCAGAAGTGAAGATCAGCTGTGTGTGGTGGTGCATACCTATAATCCCAGTGGCTCGGTTGGCTGAGGGAGGAGGATCATGAGTTCAAAGCCAGCCTCAGCAAAAGCAAGGTGCTAAGTACTCAGTGAGACTCTGTCTCTAAATAAGATATAAAATGAGGAGCATTTTTAAATGAGGACTGGGGAACTGGCTCAGTGGTTGAGTGCCCCTGAATTCAATCCCTGGTACCCCTGCCCCCCCCCAAAAAAAAAAGTCTAGATCAGGCTCCATTTGTTTTCCTTGAGTCATGTGCCCACATTCCTTTTGGTGAGGGGTTGTTGAGCTGTGATTATCCATGACAAAGTCAATGCCCTCTACTGGAACCAGGGATCGTGGTCAGTCTCCCTAAACTATGGATTAAGAGTAGTGAAGAGGTAAATCCTAAGATATAAACATGTTTCTATTTTTAAAGGAAGAGAAATGGATGTTGATCCAGTGTGTGCACCCACCCACACATCACCCCACACAACCTACCACAAGCTGCTAATCGTTTAAGGTATTGTATCCCTGATAGCATTTGCATCTCAGGAAGGACTGTCAATGTTTTAGTATGTGCAACAAGGGAATTTTATATACCCTGGAAAGGTCATTGAGGGCACTGGAGAAGGGAGAGATTTGGGATTTCAGTTTCTTCAGGCTCTCCCCAAATCACAGCCCAAATTAACTGCCTGCTTTGATTTCTTCTAATTCCTATCTTGATGTCAGCCAGGGCAATCTCCAGATGCACAGGTTTCCACTGGTCAGTCACAGGTGGACAGTTGAAAACTGATGCTACCTAATTGTTCTCCCAAATGTACATCCATTTGGATTCATTTCCTATCAGGTGTTGCTTATCTCCTCCTGAACATAACTATTATCTTATGAGCCCAAGTTCTACAGTGCATATCTGATAAGAAATGATAAATTTGTGTATTTTTTCTCTCCTTTTCATAACCTTTGTGTAGAGCTCATGTGCTTGGAGAGAGCCTGGGCTTGTTTGTTAAAAATGAAGTACCTGAATCCTCTCACCCAGATAGTGTGGCATTGGGTCCAGTGGGCACATTTCAGAAGGAGGGAAGGTCGGAGAGGGGCAGTTAAAAGGTAACCTAGTCCAATATGGTGGGATGAATACAAATATGCATTTCGGAACTGAATTGAATGGAATTTTTGCCTGTGGTCGTTTAGAGATCATTTTCAAGTCTGTTTTAATTCCTAATGTTCTCTTACATGATTTCTGACTCATTTGCTTAATGGTTTCATTTGTGTTTAAAAAAGGAACACCAAACCTTCATTATTTACTTTTGCTGATGCTTCTCAAATACCATGGAATTCTGTAAAGCCATCAGAGAGACAGAGGGGGCCAACATTAAACATTCATCTTCGTTGCTTTGGCAAAGAATTCTTGAGATAATTTGGCACAGAGGAACCAGTGTGGGTCTTGGATAGCTGTACCTAGAGCTAATTAAAACACGCTTGCAAAATCTCCTGCCTGACAATTAGTAGAAATGTACAGAAATATCTGAATACTCCAAAGATATTGGCGAGATCTCTGGAAAATATTTTAAAACATTTAGAAACATCAGAAGTTTGAAAAACAAAGTACACATCGAAGCCTGGAGGTGGGGACAGGACTATGTATAAGTTTTCCTTACATCACTGGCCCTCAGTGCAGTGATTGGCAGAGAGAAGCTTCTCAGTAAGTATGTGGGGAAATTTGTGGCTTCATCTTTTTCATCCCAGTGCCGGTGAAGACAAAGATGAAACCAAACTACAACTTCTTCGATAATTATCACAACAAACTGTATAAACTGATACATCAATGAATAATAACTCAACAAGTAATGCTCAATCAATGAGTCGATTTATTTTGGGAGGAAATGGACATATTGATAGATTCCTCTGTTTTGAACTGCTTACAGAACTTGCCTGGACTATGTATCACTTGTATGCATTGTGATCTATCTGTTGATGCAGCAAATTATGGTAATGCTGGCGTATCTTTGCTGATGTGTCACCAGTGATGCAATTTTTCCTAAGGAGCCGTCAATTGACTTGGTGTCGTGGCATTTCTGTATCCTCCTCCCTTCTACTAGTGATGGTCTAATTTTGGGGGCCAACAGAGGTGAGGCAAAGAACCTCACCCCCCCACCGGCACCAAGGCCAAATTTGGGGGCCAACAAAGGTGAGGCAAAGAACCTCACCCCCCCACTGGTGCATAGGTCTATCCACAAGTATGGCTATATGCTGGACCAGTAGTCAGTGACGGGTATGATCCAATTGCAGTGGTATCAACCTAAGACAGGAGGCTGACACCTAGAGGTCAGTTCATCCCATGACGGGTAAGAACCATATGTTGAATTGGACAAACCTAACAGGCACGGTCCCTAGCCACATTGCTTGTTGCTTAATTAAACAGAAGGGGGGAGATGCTAAGAGCCACAGCCAAGTAATATGATGCATGGCATTTTTGGTTGAAAGGTGACGCCAGCAAGCCATTGAGATGATATGATTATGTTAAGATTTGCATTCATATGGATATTGGACTCCTGCTGTCCACCTCGGCCTGCTACGGGACTCCTGGAGAGTTCCCATTGGTTGGGGAAGTGCGGTAGGAGGGAATTCCGGAGGAGGAACTTGCTCTTGGGATCCGGGAGAACGGCGGCATGGGTCGATGGAAAAATCTTCCCGGGCGCGGACGGAGCATTGGCGGCAGTTTCAAAAAATAAAGTTTGTTCCTGCTTGAGTGGCTCGTGATTTTGTGCCCAGCCAGACTGCGGCACATCTTAACACTGATCTTGAGTGAATCTAATGAAGAGCATTCGAGCAAGGAAAACAGGCTGATGGGTTTTGTGTTGTCATATCTGTGGATCAAGCAGCATGAGATTTTTCTTCCTTCCTTCCCTCCTGTCTCCTCTCTCCCTGCACCTTCCCTTACTTTCCTCTTTCCTTTACCCCTAATCTGCATCAATGTCCCTGATGAAACAAAGGTGAATAAGACTTAACGGTTTGTAACCCTCAAAGCACTTACAGTTCAATGAGAAGATACAAGCAAATAAATAGGCACTTTTAGTGTAATACAATAAATACTGTAATGAAGGAGCTACCCATGCCCATGACAGTATTTAAGGAGGAGAGTACTTCTTTCAGACTTGAGTAATCAGGACAGGCTTCTCAGAAGAATTACCACCTAATCTGCAGGTTGAATGAGAAGGCAGATTGGCTAGACCTAGTGTTCTGTGGTTGGGTGGGTCAGATGGGAGGAGCTTGGGCAAGGCAAGTGTTGGTCATCAGTCCTAGCTCCAGATGCTCAGATAGAATCCAGTCCAGTGGTCACAGCATGGCAGCCAAAAGATTCAGCCATGTAGTCCATAGTCTAGAGACACCTCCAGGCCCTGGGTAGCAAGAGAGAACATAGAAGTACTGGATGTATCTGTCAGACCTTAGGAAAGACACTTGTATGAGCATGATCAGGTGCAGTTCTAATGCCCAGAGACAGTGACGGAGCTCAGCCCCCAGAAGCCCCGGGACCTCAGGGGTATGGATCCTGCATGGTCCAGGAAGCAAGCTGACCATGGTTACCCATAAGTAGTCCCAGGGGCCACCTCCGCCACACCTCCCAGAAAGCCTCTGTGAGCTTCTCTAGGAAGCATTTCTCTCTTCCCTCTAGATGCTAATCTCGATTCTGAAAAATTCTTCAGGTTTAACGTTCACACTAATGTGTTGGCATTCCTATCAGCCCCTGTGGTGCTGTGCCAGTCAGGCACTGTGCTGGACACAGGGCATGTAGAGATGAAGGGACCTGTGTGTTCTTCAATCAAGGTACTCAACATTAAACATTCATCTTCGTTGCTTTGGCAAAGAATTCTTGAGATAATTTGGCACAGACAAAAACAAAACAACAACAACAACAACAAAAAACAGCTATTATTTTCGGTACTCTTAAAATTTTATTTTGTCCAAATAATTCATGACTACTTTTCCCTTAGAAATAAGTTACACAGTATAGAAGTATAACGACTAAAAAATTAATGTTTTTCATCTTTCTCAAATTCTAGCTTCCTTCACTGGCACACAGGACTTTTCTCACATATCTCTCTAGTCCATGTTCTGTGCTTTTCTGTCCATATGTAATTGTGTCAGTTGGGGCCCCAGTAAGAAACAGATGATACATTTAAATTAGGACCACTTAAGGTGATACATTTAAATTAGGACCACTTAAGGTGAGTTTAGTAAAGGGAATATTAACAGTTATGGGGATGGTTTGGGAAAAAGACAAGGGATCATATTTATTATGTTGAAGGGGCACAGAAAGGGAATGGTTATGGACTGAGGCACAGGGTGCCCCAGGAGGTCAGGAAGGACCCCCTCATGGTCTCTGGGACCTCAAAGGAGGGATTCAGCTGTCCTCCGAGATCCCAGGAGGTAGCTGGGAATAGGGCGTTCCTACTCTCCTGCCCAAGCTCCCCCATTGACTGAACCCAGGGAAAGTCAGGGAACAAGAAAATCTAGCCTCCTGGGCCTGAGAGCAGAATGGAAAAAAAGTCTGGAGAGCCAGCGGAAGGGGCCAACAGATGGTCTGCAGCACAAATCTGTACTTATCATATGATTTTGTGACCTTTAATTTCTCTGCTTGTTACAGAAATGAGATGGTACCAAGCTCTTGTTCTGAGAGTTTTGTTGTAGTTAAACTAAACAGTTTGTCTTCACATCTTCTCCTCTCAGTACATGTGAACCTAACTTATCTATTTTATTCATTGTCTGTGAAGCATTTCATCATACAATATATCAGAAATTTTAAAATGTTTACACTTGTAATAGTTGCTCTATCCAATAGAATATGTACCATCTATGTAAATTAGGAAGGCTAACAATACAACAATCACCTGTGAACTCGGCTCTCAGCCTAAGATTATTAATTACATTGGCCCACTCCGGGGCTCTTCACTTGTAGACTTTCTGTGCTCTCTTACCCTGTAAAGGCTAGTCTGATTTTTGTGCATGCACGTGTTAATTGTCTTATGTTTTAAAAAATAGTTTTTTTTCCATATTTGCAGGTATCTCTAAATAACACCTTATATAGTTTTACTTTTTTGAAGCAATATAAAAAACTTCTATTTTAATGATATATAGTCTTCCTCAATTTGCTTTATATTTTTAAGCATAACATCCATTTTGCTGTGTGCAGCTGTGCTGTGTTTATTTTCACAGCTTATAACGCTGCATTGTGTGAACATGCCACGACTTACCTTCCCATTCGCCCATTGATGGACTTCTGGGTTGTTTCCAGGTTTTACTGTTTCGAGCAATGCTGTTTATGAACATTTTTGTCCATGTCTTCTGGCACATATATAGGAGAGTTGCTCCAGGGCATATACCTAGGAGTAGAATTTCTGGGTCATGGGGTTGACACATATTTGGTTTTGCTAGGTAATGTCAAATTGTTTTCGATGGGAGTCTGCCAATTTACATTCCCACCAGAAGTATGTAAGAGTTCTGGTTGTTCCTTGTCCTGCTGGGTGCTAGGTATTTTCAAACATCTTGATTTTTTATTGCTAGTATTCTTTTCAGGGATGCCAAGGAAAAGCTTAATGAGTTTCTGACTCTTTTATCATAATAAATATTTTTAATCTGACTATCCTAAAACTTGACTTCTACTTTTCTCTGTAAAAATTATTTTCCCTTGCCTGCCCTATTTTATTTGCCCCGTCGTTTCCTGAAATTTATGTTATCTACTAACTATAATACATTCTAAACATACTTAAAGGTAGTTAATACACAGAAAACAAACGAGTCTTTCAGTTCTTTCCAACTCCAACATAAATTCTGATAGGACTCCATATGCAAATTATGGTTCATGAAACCGAAGACCAGGATTGATCCCATATGGAGATATTAGCTCACAGAGAGAAAAGAGCCAACCAGTGGTTCTTTGTGGCCCCATTTTACCAAACTCTGGACCACCTGACCTTTCACAGCAAACTGGGTTGTGTGCTCCTTGAAAGGAATTGTGTCTCCCTCCATCTTCTTCTTCCTCCCTCCCTTCATTCTTCTCTACTCCATTCTATCTTTTTTCCCTTCTTTTATATACTCATTCACTGACTAGCTAAAAAATCTAGTGGAGAAAACAAATGTATTATGACTCAGTGGCCAGCAAAAGGGATGATGAAGAATGGACCATGGTTTCTGGAGGGCAGAGGAGGAAACTTGACCTCTGTATCCTCTGGGTCCACTTCAGTCTTGGGATGGGGAAGGCACTACTGAGCATTTGCTAAATGAATAAATGAATCAATACTACAAAAAGTTTTCAGTTCTTTGCTCACTGTAGTTTAGAAAGAGCTGCATGTATTTGAATTCCTAGCAACCTGTCCATCTTTTATTACTAGAGTTAATCTCTTTTGTAATTTAATACTTAGTGTGCCTTCTATGATCTCTTGATTGATTCCTTCAGGAGATATAAAACATTTTATTAATTTATTTTACTTTTTTATTAGCTTGTGCTTTCTTTCAAGCACTTCATCTTCTTTTCCTAAATCTTGGGAACTGGCATCAGCTCCTTAAAACAAGCCAGCATGCTTTTTCCCCCTTCCATACAAGTAAGAGCTTGTAATCACCTAGTGTTCCTCTGACCTAAAAAAGCTGAGAAATTCACATTAATGAAAACACAGGGACTAACAAAATTGCTGTCAGCTCTCTCCCATGGAAGCATGTCTGGTGCTTGGTAATTAGCTGGACGGAATGTGGGTAATAGGTGGAGAGCCTGGCCACGCTGCTGCTGCTGGTGCTGATAAGGTTATGCAACTTTGAAATCAGGAAGCAGAATCCGTGGGGTAGGGGAGAACTGCTTTTAACAAGCTGCTGGGATTGGCTGAACTTGCACTGGCCTTGCACTCTACTATTATAACCTTGATGTTTTTCTCATCTGTAAACTTTATTTGCATGCCAGAGCTCAGCTGCATTTGCCCGGGTCCCTAGTTTCTTTAATCTTTTGTCTTGGCCGCCTTGCATGTAAATTGGCTTCAGACTTTCAGCTGCCCATATATTGCCCCAGTTCACACTCTGTAAAGAGTTCTTTCTTTGTAGGCTCCTGTCCAAATGGCAGTGTGGCTTAACACTGAGCAATATGGTTGCTATTAGTAGTAATGAGTTGTTATTGAGCCTCAGTAAGAAGCTTGAGTAGATGGAGCAATTCAGACAGTTCAGGGATGAGGGTTTCCCAGCTAATGATCTGTGAGACGCTGGAGAACTACCCAGCCACCCAGATATCTCTCTTCTGCTCCTGCCAGGGGAGAGGTTTCCTTTCCCTACTAGAGATGTCATAACTGGAACCATGATTCTAAAACTATTGCAGTGAAAGTTTGTAACATTATTCTGTGTCCCTCATAGTAATGGTATAAGCACCATTTCCATACCTTTACATAACTTATGCATTATTCGGTGCTCTTCTCATACCAATGCACCAAATGTGGTCATTTTTCTTTTTGAAAATATAGAAATGCAGAAAAACTGAACTGATAGAGAATGAGGCTGTTAATATTGAAAGAGGAAGGTGCTTAGCTTTCCTACTACTTAAATATTGAATTTCTTTAAAGGTGATATATGCTTAAGAATATTTTTCCTTTACCTTTTCTCTAGAAAAGATGAATTTATTTTGCAAAGTCTAAATAACTGAGAGGATATATGCTGATTTACAATATAGAGAAACAGTTTGGCTGCTCTTGCTAACAGAACCTGAATAGCATTATCCTTTTAAAGACTGTTTAACTTGATTTCATAGTTAATCACAAAAAGGAATTATTTTTTTATATTTCATCATATTCCATTCCTTTCTTTCATCACCATAAAACAGGAGCCAAGTCAGCTTTTTATAAACCTTACTGTTTTGACCTGAAGACCCCCAGTTGTTTTATAAGCAGGAACTCAATAATCTTGCCAAATGTCACGTTGAGGCAGGAATCCTGCAGAGGCAACAGTGTTCTTGGAACTAAGTTCTCAGGGTGACCAGCTGTGCCCATCACCTTCTTCGGTCCCAGCATGATTTGCACATGGGGTTCTCTGTTTGAGGCTGGGTGGGGTACAGGGACCAAGAGAATGGAAAATAAAAAGGACCCTTGGGATGCAGAAGAGGTGAACCAGAGGTCAAGTGGCCTACATCTCTGCTAGCTGACACAAAAGATCCATCAGCAATAGCACAGGTCTGTGACTGTGTTCCATAATATGAGTCAAATTTCTAGAGAAGTATGAGCAATTCAACACACACAGGAATCATCTGGATGCCTAACAAAAGCATAGCTTCCTGGGGGCCCTGCTCAGATTCTGATGTGGTAGGTCTTGTGTGGGGAATCCAGGTATCTGCCCTGTGTGGAGGGTGCATGTGACTCTGAATGTGACTTTAGTGTCACTACCTGGACTGGAGTCAGGATTCTTTTGATGTAAGAATATGTTTTATATATATATATATATATATATATATATTCTCACCCCCCTCGAACTCCATCTGAGGGCACTTTAGGTACATTCTTTCCTGGAAACCTGACTTTCTAGAAGGTTCCCACTAGTCCAGTGGTGGAACTGTAGAAAGCTGGAACCAACACCTAGCTTTTCAGACCACCACAGATCTTCTTCCTTTGAAAAGCCCTCTACCACTCCAGTGTTAAGAGATGTTCCCAGGCTGGAATTTCAATTGGGAAAAGTGAATGAACCAGAATTAAATTGTCAAGAATTTTAAAGACTCCCCTGTGTATCAAAATGGGATCTATACAATCTATAGGTACAACTTAAATAATAAAAATAATACAAATCATTTATAATTGACTACTGTTTGTCAGGTCTTATGGTCTTATTCTACAAGAGTGTCATATATTCAGCTAATCCTCAGAATTACCAATACTTTAAGAATTATTATTATTCTCCTTTTATAGATACTGAACCAAGGTACAGGGGAGTTAAGTAACTTGTTTAGTGTTGGACAGCGAGAAAATAGCAGCCTGATCATTTTGGCTTAGAGAAGTTAAAATGAAGTTCTTAAGGAAACCATGAATCAAGAGCTTCCATTTTCAAAAGAGAAAGGAAGTAAATTCATGAAAGGTGGGGATCAGAGGGACACAACACAACCAACTATGAGAAGCGCAACTATTTTTTTTAAATTTCCAGAAGTGTACCTAGACATAGTAGCTTTATCCTCTAATACATTTGGGGGTTAACTCCAGGACTTTTATTGTCATTCAGGATTTGACAATATAATAGTTATTTGTGTCACTAAACCTTTAAGGCTGGAAGGTTTTGTACTTTAGTAGCTGTTGAAGATCTTATGGAGGAAATCACTGTCATGACCCTGGAAGTTCTAATTTAACCCGCATTGGTCAAAACATGTTTTTGGCATGGTCAAACAGTTCTTTCCTGATTCAAGTAGCTTTACAGAGTGTTTTATTTTTATTTTAAAAAATATTTTGTTTTAGTTGTAGTTGGACACAATACCTTTACTTTATTTTTATGTGGTGCTGAGGATTGAACCCAGGGCCTCACACGTTCTAGATGAGCACTCTACCACTGAGCCCCAGCCCCAGCCCCTACAGAGTGTTTTTAAAGTCTGGCTTCAGTCTGTCTGGAGATATATAGCCCTTCTGGTTAGTCCTAGTAGGTTCCCTTTTGAGGATTTTGGCTTGTTTATGTAAGAATTGATATTGCTTAGTAATGAATTCCAGAGTTCCATCTTGATAGAAATGTCTACTGGGGCTGGGGCTAAAGCTCAGCTGGTAGAGTGCTTGCCTCACATGCACAAGGTCCTGGGTTCAATCCCCAGCATCACAAAAACAAAAAAATGAACAAAAAACATCAACAAAAAATTCTACTGGCTTACCAGCCACAGTGCAAAGGTGGTCTCATTATGGCTCATGTCCAGTTTTGCATCCTGTATCCTTGGCTTGCAGAGCTGCAGCTCCCCATGCCTCCTACCAAGTCTTCTCCAGGCAATTCAGAGAGTTCCAGGGGTGACTCTTCTGTGCTCAGTCCCAAGCTGTTCGTGACCATCAGCTTCTATCATCTCATTAGTGTATTGTGATATAATAAAAGTTGGAATAGAAAATAAGTGATAGGAAGGAACAGATTTCTATGCTTTACCACTATTTCTTTCTGAGGAGCAATTTGTTTAAAAAAAGAAAATTCCCTCTTCTGGAGGTGTAGAGTTTTTCATATGTCAGCCAGCTGTAACCTTTTGAAGCTTTAATGAAATCAGCAAATATAATCCACTATATGAGAGTGGATATGAATCAAGTCTATTATAGTTGAACAAATGGCATTAATTTCCAGTGCACATGTGGACCTGAGTTTTAAAATATTTGTTTGAAAAATGTCAAGCTGCTCATTGTTTTAGAATATTTGAGCAGCCTTCCAGTGTACTCTTTTTAAACAGTTGTGTTTCTAAAAGGTTACAGTGTTCACATATTTACTCTTTCAAATTTAAAAATTCTTCCAGTGGCATGGTAATAGGGAAATATCTCAAATTCCTTTTTTTCATAGAGTGTACTTCCTCTAGGGTATAAAAAATTCCCTTTCACTTTCAGCAGTGGCTTTAGGCTATGGGACTATTGTATACCCTGGTGCTTATCAACTTGTGCCTGGGTGGGGAAGGTCACTTCAGAGTCCCTAGAGGTTACAGAATTCAATTGCTTAAAGCTAATGACTCCTGTGTTCAGTGTCAGTGCCCTCCAGTGCCTGGAGGAAACTAGCTTGAGTGCTCCTAAGACTCTGGGGGTTGAACAATGAAGAAGACAGCACCCTGAGCCCTGTCCTCCTGGAGCCCAGCAAGGCTCACTGTGGGCACAGGCACAGCAGTCTCCAAAGTGAGTATGGGGAAATGCATAAGAATGTTGGGAGAAAATACAAAACTTAAGTTTATCTCATTTTAAGTTTCTACTGTTGTGTATGTTTCATAACGCACATAGTATATTGATATCATGGTACATCTTTTGTAATAAACTTAATTATTTTGCATATATAGGCACAGATAAGCTTCAGGACATATCTGTTTTTTTTTCCTGTTGATCTTACCTGATATATTTAAGAAAGATTGACAAGTACATTTCAAAAATCTAATCTATCTAATCAGGAGATTGATTTAATCAGAATGCCACATTCCATAAAATATTTGAGCATTTTTCCCCCAAAGATGAAAGAATACCCAGCAGCATGGTTACTTTTTTTGCTCTTATATCCAATTTAGCACTTCTTTCCAGTTAGATTTGAAACGAAAGATACTCCATTGGTGTGAGATAAGCTGTTGTAAAGGTAAGATAACTCCATTTCTTACTAAAACATAGCCCTCCTTGTTAATTTGTTCACTCTTCTCCCTTTAATCTTTTCTGCCTTGTGTGATTTCTCTGTTAACTGGTTTCCACTTGCTCCTAAACCACCTCCTTGCTTGGGGAAGGCCCCCACACTCTCACCTGGCTCTCAAATTACCCTGGGTTTTCTCTCTACCCAACACTGGTGCTGAATTGCAGACAGCCCAGGTGACTTCCAGGTGACTACTTGCCTGAGCAGTGGCCGCTCCTTTCATGCACTGCAGAACCCCTGGGTCAGGCTGACCAATGGATGTTGCCAGTGTCACAATTGTTACCATCAGAGCTGCTTTCTGTGATTTTGACCTTCCAGCCAACAGAGCAAGAAGACAAGAAGACGTTTCTCTGAATTCCCCTTCTTGCGATCCCATCACTAGCATTCATCCTTTCCCAGGTTTTCCTGGTATAGGTTTTTTGTTTTTGTTTTTTCCAAAAGAGATTCTTTCCTTTTGCTTCCTTCCTAAGGTACTTCTCTAACAATTAGATGCATGTATTACTTTCATTTATGAAACAAAATTATTTGATAACTGTGTATGATTGAAAAAAAAGAGTTATAAGAAGATCACATTTTCATTTGCTGTATTGAATCTTTCCTGGCTTATTTCTCCAGTTCTGATTTGTCACATTTCATTGTAAGAATGGAAATTATCATCAGCATTTTCAGATGGATCTGTGTGTGTTTAATTATTTCTTTAATTTTCTAAGTTAGCATGCACATCCATAATTCCCCAATTTAAATTAAGTCAGTATTTCTGGCACCTCAAGTATTTCCTAAGTGGGGCTCCCTGGTTCACTACTCTGCTCAAAGCTGACAAGTTGTTGTGAAGAAAGTCTCCAGCGCTCAAACTCACTTCCACCCGTGGGCCTCTACCAGCTGCTCCCTGTGACTCAGTCCTTTTTCGTAGATCTTCACAGACCAGCTCTTACCACTCAGGTCTCAATTCAGATTTGACTGTGTTGGCCACTGAGTCTTCTGCCACTGTCGGTCACATTGTTTGCTTTTGTAGGAAGTGTCACTGTCTAGAGTTGCATTACCTAACCTCTGATGAGAATGAAGGTTCAGAAGAGGAGGAGCCTTGTCTATCAAGTTCATTGCTCTATTCTCTGCACTTAGTATGGTGCCTGGCACTTGGTAGCATGAGAAATGCTTACTGAATGCATGGATAAAACTTTTGAGAAATGCTGGGCAAAATACAGTTAGAGTGAGCTCTATTGGCACAACATTTCTAAACGTACCTAAGAACACACATACACAGCTGGGGGAGCATAGAAGAAACTGGATATAATGTCATAGCAATTTACTGCATATAAGGACAAATTCAGGTACATGATTGTCAGCTTAGCCTTTTAGTAATTAATGGTTCTTATAATTTTAAGACTGCACTACAGGCCAGGCTTAAAGGTGAACCAAGAGAGCCTCTAGAAAGTGCAAAAGAGCCCACCCTCTTCCATTGCCCTCCATGTGTGTCCTTAGTTTCACCATTCAATGCATGTCACTGCTAGAGAGTAGACTTGGAGCTGCCACAGACTAGAGGTAGGCTTCTCTTGTGTCTGATTTCCATGTTATTTTGGCTTGGGCCCTGATTTTGGTTTGAGCATTTGCAACTGTGATAGCAGAGGTGGTTTCCCTTGTCATGTGTGGGACAGCCCTTAGAACTCTGTGAAGGGGACATTCCTAAGCCTCCTTTCCTAAGTGGGGGCCTGGGGCAGCCTCCCACTTCAGGGCTCTTATCTGGTGTAGGATAACAAATTTGGGAGACAGTCTCATATTTCCATTTTTAGTGTCATTTTGATCTTTTATATTGTCAGATACTTCTCCATTAGTACAATACTGTACATATTCAAAAAAAATAAACAGTGGTGCTAGTGTAGTATTGTTAGGCTTTCTAGATTTGGGTGACGAAGCAGAAGGAGTAAACAGATTGAATGTGATCATTTTCTACTCGACACAAATCTTTAAACTTTAAACAAGAAGCTAAGGTTGATCATCCTAAATGTCAGGTACATAATCTACAGACCCGTCATGTGGAGAATCAGAATTGTAGGTTTTAATTTTTCATAAAAACCACTAACTTACATTTCACATTTTAAACCAAGCATAAGTTTTCATTTATTTTTTTATTTGCCTTTCCAAGATAGATGAATGTACTTTAGGACTATACATTACATAGATTTACTAGAATCATAAACCCACTTTTAAACTTTGCCTTTTTATTTTCTTGTTTTATCTATTAGAATTGGAGGAAGTTTTGCTGCATGTTTAATAACCGTGCATTGTGTTCATAGCTAAGATTAGTCTAAAATGTACTTTATTATGCTGTCCTTGTTACAATGTCAAGAAAAATGAGTTGGCTTAACTTGATGATTATTCCTTTAAATTGGATAAACTCACTCATCAAACCTCTTGAATCTAGTGACTTCATGTGTATGTGAAGAAGGGAGAGAGCACTTTTTGATTTTTGATTTAATTTCTCAATGTTTACTTATATTTTCAGGGTTTTAGTTTCTTCTTGAATCAATTGTGATAATTATTTTTTTCTAGATATTTATTCCTTTCATCATCCCAGATAGATAATTTTCAAAAATGTATGCAATCTTTCCATAAACTTAATGTAATCTGGAGTGGAGTTTTCCTTCTAGCTGTCAATTTTATTGTTTTATTTTATTTTACTGTGGTAAGAACACATAACAGGAGATCTACGCTCTGAAGAAATTTGAAGTGTGTAATACAGTATTGTTGACTGCAGGAACAATGTGGTTCAACTGCTCTCTAGAGAGTCTTCATTCTTGCTTCACCTTATGACTATTGGTTCATGGACCCAAGTCCTCCTCCTTCCCGCGCTGGGCAGCCACTGCTCCACCCTTTGATTTTATAAATCTGACCATTTTAGATACCTCCGATAATCCTATGGCACAGTACTTGTCTTTCTGTGACAGGCTTATTTCACTTAGCATAATGTCCTTCAAAAGGTTTGTTGTTTTCCTACTTCTTCAAAGATTTATTTCAATCCCTTCTGGATAAATACCCAGAGGTAGAACTGCTGGATAATATGGGAGTTCTGTTTTTTGTTTGTTTGTTTGTTTTTTAAGGTACTTCCTTTTTAAGGTACCTGCTTTCCACAGCAACTGCACATTTCACATTGCCATGAACACTGTGCAGAACTTCCAGTTTTTCAACATGGACAATGTGTGTTGTCTTTTTTTTTTTTAATTTAATTTTATTTTTTAACTAACAGCCATTCTGACAAATGTGAAATAATATCTCATAGAGGTTTTGATTTGCATTTTCCTAAAAACGAGTGGCCTTGAACATTTTTTTATTTATCAATTGGTTATCTCAATGTCTCCATTAGAAAAACAGTTGAGTCTTTCGCCCATTTTTTAAACTGGGTTATATATTTTTTCTATACTGAGTTATTAAAATTCTTTATATATTTTGAAGATTAACCATATATCAGTTATAGAGTTGGCAATTATTTTCTTTCTTTGCACAGGCTGTCTTTTTACTCTCTTGACTGTGCCTTTGTTGGCAGAAACTTTTCAACTTCATGTAATCCCACTTGTTTTTGTTTTTGTCGCCGATGCTTTTGGTTTCATATCCACAAAATCGTTGCCAAAATCAATGTCATGAAGGTTTTTCCCTGTGTTTTCTTCTAGGAGTTTTACACTTGCAAGTCTTATTTAAGTCTTCAATTAACATTTTGAGCTGATATTCATACATGGTATAAAACAAAGGTCCAGTTTCGTTCTTTTGCAGTGATTATTCTGTGCTTCCAAGAATCGTTTGTTGTAGTATCTGTTCCCTAGTGTGCATTCTTGGCACCCTTGTTTAAAGTCATTTGACCATAGATGCACATTTATTTCTGGGGTCCCTATCCTGTTCACTTGATCTGTTTGTCTTAATTCCGGTGCTATATTGTTTTGATTACTGTAACTTTGTAAAAAATTTTAAATCAGAAAGCATGATGCCTTCAGATTTGTTATTAAGTTTTGATTCTTTTGTGGTTCCCTATGAATTTTAGAATTGCTTTTTTTATTGTAAAAAAAAAGTCCTGATAATTTAGATAGGAATTACATTGAATCTTTAGATTGTTTGGAATCATATGGAGATTTTTACAACATTCAGCTTTCTGATCCATGAACACAGATGTCTTTTCATTTGTTTGTGTCACATTTAATTTCTTTCCTCACTGTTTAGTAGATGTCAGTATACAAGTTTTTAACTTCCTTGGTTAAGGTTATTACTAAGTATTTTATTATTTTTGAAGCTATTATAAATGAGATTATTTTCCTAAATCCTCTTCGTATAATTTATTGTTAGTTTATAGGAACACTGCTGGTTTTTTAGCTTATTGACTTTGTATCCTATAACTTTGCTGAATTAGTTCTAAATTTTTTGTGGAGTTTTTAGCACTTTCTCTAAGTAAAATTATGTCATTGTAAATAAGGACAATTTCACTTATTCCTTCCAACTTGGATTCATTTCATTTTATTCTTGCCTATTTGTTCTCAGGCTTCTAGTACAATATTGAATAAAAGTGGTGAAAGTGAGCATTCTGACCTTGTTCCCAATCTTCAAGAAAAAACTTTCAATTTTCCACAGTTGAGTTATGATGTTAACTGTGGGCTTTTAATATCTGGCCTTCATCATCTTGGGGTAATTTATTCCTTCTCCTTGTTTATTACATATCTTTAATAGGAAAGGATGTTGAATTTTGTCAAATGATTTTTCTGCATCTATTGAGATTGTCATGTAATTTTTATCCTTTATTCTGTTAATGTTATATGTCATATTAGTTTATTTTTATATATTAAACCATCACATCCCAGGGATAAATTCCACCTGGTCATAGCATATGATCCTTTTAATATGCTATTGGATTTAGTTTGTGAGTATTTGGGGATTTTTGCACTGTATGTTTATTAGGTAGTTTTCATTTCCTGTGGTCTCTTTGTCTGGCTTTGGTATAAGGGTAATTCTGGCATTGTAAAATTAGTCTGGAAGTATTCCTTCTTCTTCAGTTTTTCCAGAGAGATTGAGAAGGATTGGTATTAATTTGTCTTTAAATATTTGGTGTAGAGTTCACTAGTGAAGCTGCCGAGTTTGGGGCTTTTCTTCATAGGGAGGTTTTTGATTCCTGATCTAATTTATCTACTAGCTATAAATCTGTTCAGACCTTCTACTTCTTCTTGCTTTAGTACTAGTAAGTTTTACATTTCTAGGAACTTGTCCATTACTTCTAGCATATCCAGTTTGTTGAACTAGAATTGCTCATAAATTTCATACAGTCCTTTTTAATGGTTATGTCATCAGTTGTAGTACTTCTTTGTTCATTTTTTAAGATTTTATTTATTTGGATTTTGTCTGTGTTTTTTTTTTCAATTTTAGTTAGTTTAGTAAAGAAAGAGTTTGTCAATTATATTTACCTCCTTAAAAATGCCGACTCTTAGTTTTGCTGATTTTTTTCCATTTTGTTTAGTTCTTTGTTAATCCTTATGTCCTTCTTTCTGCTAACATTGGGATGGATTTTTCTCATTTTACTAATTCCTTAAGGTATTAGTTTAAATTGTTTATTTGAGATCCTTCTTCTTTTTTAACATAAGCAGCCCTTTCTGTGTACCTCCATCTTAGTACTGCTTCTGCTGTGACCCACAAGTTTTGATGGATTGTGTTTTCTTTTTGTTTGTCTTGGATTATATGATAATTTCCTTTTTGATTTATTTTTTGATACAATGCTTGTTCAAAAGTGTTGTTTCATTTTCAAATATTTATGACTTTCTTAATTTTCTTCTTGCTGCTGATTTCTAGTTTCATTTTATTGTGGTCAGAGAAGATACTTAGTAAGATTTCAATCTTAAATTTATCAAGACTTGTTTTATGACCTAGCATGTGATCTACCTTGGAAAACACCTATGTGCACCTGAGAAGAATGTCTACTCTGGTGCTATTGGGGGGAATTCTGTACATGTCTGTTAGCTCCCTTGGTTTATAGACTATTATTCAGAATCCTCTCTTTCTTTATTTATCTTCTAGCTGGATGTTCTGTCCATGATTGAAGTGGGATATTGAAATTTCCTACTATTGTTACCTTGCTGCCTATTTCTCCCTTCATTCTGTCAGTGTATGCTTTATGTATTTGGGTGCTATGATGTTGGGTGAATATATTTATTATGGTTACATTTTCCTGGTGTACTGACCCTTTTATCCTTTCAGGTTTGTCTTTGTCTCTTATGATATTTTTGTCTCAAAGTCTATTTTGCCTAATAAAAGTGCAGACACTCATTCTCTCTTTGGTTACTATTTGCATGGAATACCATTTTTTCATCTCTTCCCTTTTAGTCTATGCACGTCCTTAAACCTAAAGTGAGTTTCTCAGGTTGAATTTTATTTATTTATTTATTTTATCATTTCAGTTACTGTGTGTCCCTGTATGTCTTTTTTTTTTGTATTTACCTATTTATTTTTTTTATTTCTTCTGATTTGTTATACATGATGGCAGAATGCAATTCATTTCATATTATACATATAGAGCACAATTTTCTGAGACACTGATTGTACACAGAATATTTTCACACCATTCATGTCTTATTCATGTACTTGGGGTAATGATGTCTAACTCATTCCACCATCATTCCTATGCCTTTGCCCCCTCCCTCCTCCTCCCTCCCCTTTGCCCTATCTAAAGTTCCTCCATTCTTCCCAACTCCCTCTCCACCCCAGTCACCATTATGTGTCTGCATCCTCATATCAAAGAAAACATTTGGCTTTTGGTTTGGGGGCAATTGGTTTGCTTAGTTTAGCATTATATTCTCCAACTTCATCCATTTACCTGCAAATGCCATGATTTTGTTCTCTTTCAATGCTGTGTAATGTTCCATTGTGTATATATACCAAAGTTTCCCTACCCATTCATCTACTGAAGGGCATCTAGGTTGGTTCGATAATTTAGCTATTGTGAATTGTGCTGCTATAAACACTGATGTGGCTGTGTCCCTGTAGTATGCTGTTTTTAAGTCCTTTGGGTATAGACTGAGGAGAGGGATAGCTGGGTCAAATGGTGGTTCCATTCCCAGATTTCCAAGAAATCTCCATGCTGCTTTCCAGGTTGGCTGTACCAATTTGCTGTCCCACCAGCAATGTATGAGTGTACCTTTTCCCCCACATCCTCGCCAACACTTATTGTTATCTGTATTCTTAATAGCTGCCATTCTGATAGGAGTGAGATGAAATCTTAGAGTAATTTTGATTTACATTTCTCTAATTGCTAGAAATGCTCAACATTTTTTCATATGTTTATTGATTGATTGTATATCCTCTTCTGAGAAGTGTCTACTCATTTCCTTGGCTCATTTATTGATTGGATTGTTTGGTTTTTTTGCTGTTAAGGTTTTTGAGTGCTTTATATATATTAGAGATTAGTGCTCTATCTGATGTGCTTGTGGAAAAGATTTGCTCCCATTCTATAGGGTCTCTAGTCACCTCACTGATTGTTTCTTCTGCTGAGAAGTAGCTTTTTAGTTTGAATCCATCCCATTTACTGATTCTTGGTTTTAATTCTTGCATTTAGGAGTTTTATTAAGAAAGTTGGGGCCTACACAGACATGATGGAGATTTGGGTCTACTTTTTCTTCCATTAAGTGCAAGGTCTCTGGTTTAATTCCTAGGTCCTTGACCCACTTTTAGTTGAGTTTTGTGCATAGTGAGAGATAGAGGTTTAATTTCATTTTGTTACATGTGGATTTCCAGTTTTCCCGGCACCATTTGTTGAAGAGGCTATCTTTTCTCCAATGTACATTTTTGATGCCTTGGTCTAATATAAGATAACTGAAGTTATGTGGGTTAGACTCTGTGTCCTCTATTCTGTACCATTGGTCTACAGGTCTATTTTGGTGCCAATACCATGCTGTTTGGGTTACTATTGCTCTGTAGTATAGTTTTTAGGTGTGGAATAGTAATGCCACCAGCTTCATTCTGGGTCTCATATTTTTCCAGATGAATTTCATGATTGCTGTGTCTATTTCTATAAGGAATGCCACTGGGATTTTGATTGGGATTGCATTGAATTTGTATAGTGCTTTTGGTAGTATGGTCATTTTGACAATATTAATTCTGCCTATCCAAGAACAAGGTAAATCTTTCCATCTTAAATTTAATGAAAGAGGTGAAAGACCTCTATAATGAAAACTACAACATGCTAAAGAAAGAAATTAAAGAAGACCTGAATGTCTATTTATGGGGAAGGGTGTACCAGAGATTGAACTCAGGGGCACTTAACCACTGAGCCACATCCCCAGCCCTATTTTGTATTTTATTTAGAGACAAGTGTCACTGATTTGCTTAGCACCTTGCAGCCTTGCCATTGCTGAAGCTGGCTTTGAACTCACAATCATCCTATGTCAGCCTCTTGAGCCACTAGGATTATAGGCATGTGCCACCATGCCCAGCCTACTGTATAGGAGAATTAATAGGAGAATTTCATCCATTACATCCGCTTATTGTAATTATTTATAAGGGAAGGATTTACTATTGCCATTTTGTTGGTTGTTTTCTATTAGTATTGAAATCTTTTCGTCTGTTTTTCTTCTCTTGTGATTTTCCTTTGTGTGTTTTTTTAATATTAATTTGCTTTGTTTCTTATTGACATTTTAAGCATTACAGTTCTTTGTGTGATAGGGAATTTTGGTTTGCTGACTTATTGTGCATAGGCTGTTTTAAATTCCATTTTTGTTGAATTTACTCTCCCTTTAGGCTCATTATTTTTTCCTCTAGAAGTTTTGCTATCACTTCCACCTGGCCTGCAACACTTCCAGTCCACAGCCAGTTTTTATATTAGTACTCTTGCTAATAGTGACTTTGAGGATAGCTCATTCTCTCTCTAAGCCAGCAGGTGACTGGACTGAGTGCCTAGTGCCGAGTCATGTCTTCATCCATTTCTCCTCAACAGGCTCCAACTTTTATAAATTTTTATCACTTGCCATGTTTTCTTGTTTGTTTGTTTCAGCCTCCTCTCATAAGCCCAATATCCTTGCTTGACTTCACACAATTATCCTGGCTTAGGTCCCTTATCCTCAGTAAAGCAATTTTTTTTAAAATATTTATTTATTTATTTATTTTTAGTTTTCGGCAGACACAACATCTTTGTTTGTGTGTGGTGCTGAGGATCGAACCCGGGCCACACGCATGCCAGGCGAGCGCGCTACCGCTTGAGCCACATCACCAGCCCCATGCAATTTTATATTCTTTCCCTGAGGAGCAGAATACCCAGTGGTCAATGCTAGCTTCTTCAGCAGGTGCCCTGCAGATGCCCTGGCTTCACATCTACTCTCTACTTGTGATGCTAATCTATTTCTAGTCCACGGAGATGCTTATCTGCTTCTTGGAGCCAAGCTGTAACCTTTTGGTATTCACTTTTTATATATCATCCCTAATTGCCTTGTGTTTGGAGCAGAGGAGTCATAATAGTGTAGATTTGCTGAACCGTGTTGACCAGAAGTCTCATCATTAACTTTTAAGCATTGCTTTATTTCTGGCCCTAATTTCTTGTCTGTAGCTTTGTATGATTCTGACCTTTGAAGAACACAATAAAGGTTAATTTTTTAAAAATGTGTTTATTGTTTATACTCATCACTGAGCGAAAGTGAGTTATATTATATGGTAGTTGAAAGTAAACTTCTTTAATGTTTTTATGCCTCTAAAATTGTAAAGGTCAAAGTGATTAATGGGAAATGTGTTTTAATTGGGCATTGATCACAAAAAGTGATCTTGTTTCCTTTTAGGGACTAAATTAAAGCTTGATTCTGAGTCACATTTTATTACTAAACAAACAAATCAACTTGAGTTGACTCTACTGTCCTCCAGGCCTTGTGAAATATTCATGTGAAAGGGAATAAAGAAGGCCTGTGCCATCAGGAAGTCTAGTGAGTCTCAGCTGGAGACTGGGATGGAAGGCATGCTCCTCCTGACCCCTTGTAGAAGTCCACCAGAATCAGAGAGGATAGCCTTTTTGTTTTTGAACCTCCCAAACCATGTCCTGGCCTCAGCTCCCTATCACCAGAGGAGTTTATTCCTTACTACCCCCCAACTGCTTGAGAATTACCGTCAGAGCCACTTTACTAATAACATCCATTTTATCGTTGGGCATTATGATAACAATAAAACCTGTAATTCCATTCTAAGATGGATTAGGAAGGTGGACGGACTGAGCATGCGCTGGGTGTCAGGCAGTACAGTAGGCCTTTGCCATCACTGTCCCAGTGGCACAGTAGACGGATATTAATATCCACTGTTAGATACATTGAAATAGGTGCTCAGAGAGCTCAGGCAGCCTCTGAGGTTCCTAGTAAGTGGTGGAGGCAGATTCCAAATCCTGGCCTTTATGTCTCTAAAGCGTATGGTCTTTGCTGCAATAAGAGGGACAAATACAAAGCTAAAACTTGTCCTATGTCACTGCAAGTTTGCCAAAGGAACATCTGAGGATTAGAAGTGATAAATTGTTAGAGTGTAGGGTTAAAACAAAGGAAAGGATACCATCCAGTTTTTTCTTTGATCTTTAAACAAGATTCCACTTAAACCTTTGTCTACAATAGCATATCAAATTGAGACTCACCCTTCCTTATCTGCTCCCCATTTCTGACAACCGCTACTTCTTCTCGACAGAGTATGCTTTGATGGCATGTCATGGTACCTCAACCAGTGCTTTTTGTCCTCTGCTTATGCTTCTCATTCCTCCATGAAATATTCCAGACTTTTAATGCTTTCTCCAAGGCCCATTTTGCACCTTCTCCTTAGATTTAAGGAGCTCCTAGGGAGAGGGCCATTGTGTGGCCATTTTTGTCAACTCTGTTCATGAAGTTGACTAGAGTCATTCATAAGATTCATCAAAACCAGGACAAAACCATCCCCAGGTATATGGGAAGCTTCAGTTCAAACCCAGAGCTGCCTGGTTACCTAGTAACTCCAAGTTCTTTAGAGAAGGCTGGGCATATGTGCTTGCTTAAGCTGTAACTTTTTCACCCTTTGTACCCTATAGTTGAAATAAAAATGTAACTTAGTTATTTCATGGCCTATGGATGTATTCAAATGGAGCAAGTTCATGCTGTTTTAAATTAGGCTCACCAAACAACATTTTTAGAATGTTTGTCACATTTCTAAATAACATGTGCTTGTGATTGATACTCCCTCTAATTCAAACTGGCAGCACATAGTACCCTCAACCAGTGTGGGCTGAAGCAGACTCTATGAAATCTACTTATGCTCTGCAGCTACCCAAGTGACTCTTTCCTAGGAACAATGTTTGCAATGTTTGAGGTCATCTTAAGATAATTATGGTATAATCATGAAAACATCAATTTCTTAATTGATGGCAATCATTTGACAAATTCATGTCATGTGTCAGGGAATAAGACAGTGGTAAGAATTCATCTCCTTTAATTATGGGAGGAGGAGTAGCAATCTTCACAGCCTGCAAAAGGTAGAAAGGAAGGAAGGAAGGAAGGAAGGAGGGAGGGAGGGAGGGAGGGAGGGAAGGAAGGAAGAAAGAAAGAAAGATAAAAAGAAAGAAAGAAAGAAAGAAAGNGAAAGGAAGGAAGGAAGGAAGGAAGGAGGGAGGGAGGGAGGGAGGGAGGGAAGGAAGGAAGGAAGAAAGAAAGAAAGAAAGAAAGAAAGAAAGAAAGAAAGAAAGAAAGAAAGAAACCCTCATTTCAAAATGATTACACATCATGGTTTTATGTATTTCATGCCTGAGAAGGTAATCTTTGGGCAGATCAAAGGAAATACTGTTTCACAAGATAGGTGATAAATTTCTAGAACCTTCTGCCCATGGACAGAAAATAGTAAAAAGAACTCTGAGAACATTTATGCCAATGCAGAAATGAAAGTTCATCATAGATTATCAAAGGACACAAAGTGTGATGTTGTCATTGATTGTAATCATTGTGTCCTTCATAGGATTCCCCCAGGCTCCAACGGAAGCTGGTGCTTGCCCCATGGTTTCTATTCAGGAAGGCAAATTTTAAGTCCTTAAACATTCCTTTTAGGATGGCAGAGTTCTTTAATAATAAATATTATAATTAACATAGTCTAGTTTAAACTTTATTTTTGGTTCCAGTAGAAAAAAATTCATAATGATAGAAAATTAGAAAAACAATACTAGACTCATAGGAAAACATTAGAAGTTCCTTCCCACTGAGTAATGGCCAAGGTAACCCCCCATTTTCTTTTAGAATCATGCACTTTAGTGTTGACAGTTCCTTGGAGATCATCTATCTCAGGGCCACCTTCTGCTCCAGGTCAGGTATTCACTCTTTACCTGACAGATGTTCCTCCTTCCTCCTCCAGGATTCTTTTGCCTGTTTCATCACAAGGATTTCCTTCCATGGACATTCTCTGCTGTGCCCCATCCTCAAATCAATGTTTAATCAGTTTCAGCCATTTCTTCCAAGTACACTGCAATCACATTTTCCATCTGCCCAAGGTTTTCAGGAGCCACAGATAAATTACACCCTTCTTGTTTTAGCCTCAGATACCAGTCCAGTAATGTGCTCAGAGAATTCAACTAGGAACAGGCATGAGTTTCCTTTTATGAATCTAATCTGAGTGACCTGCACAAATCAGAGTGGATAGTCTGGGAGTGGAAGCATCTCTTTTCAGGCGCAGCTGTGGTGGTGCATGTACATGTGGGCAGATGGCCCATTTTTTTGCAAAAGGAGTTTGCATCCTATAAGCTAGCACCCAGCAGCTTCACTAAAAATGCTTGAAGATAAGAAATCAATTCAAGAGCATCACAGATGTTGCTGTGTTGTCTCTGGACACGCCCTGTATGTCAGGGATCTAGCTTTGTTCTGTGGACCACCTAGTCTGAATCACTGGGAAGGAAAATATTTGTTCAAACATAGCCCCTTTTGTCTGTGCTGGGCAGTAGCATAATACATTCAGCTATTGCCCTCTGAAAGTCAAGGCTTTGTCTCCAACAGGGATCATGAAAACATCAATTTCTTAAGAAACTCTAGCCCACCTGTGCTTAGAATCAAGCGAATGAAAAGATGCATAGAAAGAGATGCTCAGAAAAAAAAAAGGTGTGGAGAGGCTGAGGCTGTGGCTCAGCGGTAGCGCACTTACTGGCATGTGTGAAGCACTGGGTTTGATTCTCATCACCGCGTATAAAAAAAATAAAATGAAGATCGGTCAACAACTTTAAAAAAAAGGTGTGGAGTTTATGGAGCCTTTTCAAAGGACAATTTCTTACAAGTTTTTGAAAACTGTATAATTGTGTTAGGAATTTTGTGTTAGTAGGAACCTTGAGAGGTTTTATTTATTCCTTCCCTTTTAGTTTTCCATCTAAGACCTATAAATTTATTCTATTTTAGAAAGCCTTCAAGGAAGGAAATTTTCCCTAATCTTTCCGCTGCTATCCATTTTTTTAAAAAAGACCAGCCTTTATCAGAAAATTCTTGATCACTTAGATGGCCCTAATGCTCATGGCTGCAGCTGAAGATCCGCTCCCATTGCGTTTTCTTCTGCTGTTCATATATCCGCTGAGGGACCAGTCTCAGCTGAAGCCCATTATTAGGTCACCCCTTGGCCTCTTCTCTAAGGCTAAATAATGAGTTTCTTTTTCCTCCTTCTTTGTAGGTCATATTTTTCAAACTCATTTTTTGTTGTTGAAAATTTGACTGGGGATTTCCTGTCAGGAAATGCATTAGGCCTCAAATTTTGTAGACCTAACACTCCTCCTAGCACCATTTAAAATACACACAGTAAAATTAAGACTACAAATAAAACAAAGCCTCACAGAAGCAAAAAATAAACATGCTGAGTTGTTGTCTTCCTGAGTTCTGATTGACCAAGATATTTGTAGAATAAAGCATGACTCATTGTCCAATGGACATCCTGTTTATTGGTGACTGATCAACAAGAATGTGGTCAGGTTAGATAAATACCTATACAACTTAAGTTTCAGTGAGAAATGTTAAAAGCTAGGCATGCCAAGAAGATAAGTATGGCCCAACAGTGGCCCCTTCTCAGTCTGACTGATTGATTGATGGGTAGCAGAGATTGAACCCAGGGATGCTTAACCACTAAGCCACATCCCCAGTCCCTTTGTATATTTTTTATTTAGAGAGAGGGTCTTGCTGAGTTGTTTAAGACCTCACTAAGTAGCTGAGACTGGCCTCAGCCTCCCAAGCCACTGGGATTACAGACGTATGCCACCATGTTCGGCCCTTCTTGGTATTTCTGATATGTATACAGCTTCTAATTGCATTTGGAGACTATGGAGCCAATATTGCAATATCTTTTAATAAGCTGCTAGATACAATGATTTCAAATTTGCACAGTTATATTTGATCCCTAATAGGTGTTTATGGGGACTATTGTATCTGTCAGGTTTTCATATTAAGGTTATTATGGCTTTGTAAGTAATTATAGATTGTGTCCATATTTTTCTGTTTTAGAACAATTGAAATAGGATGAGATAAATGTTTGGTTGAACTCATTTATAAAACTGTCTGACCCCATACCTTTCAAAGGTAAGTCTTTGATAATTCTTGTGAGTGTCTAACAGAGCCCATATACAAAAGTCTTTATTGTATACAATCCAGAGAACTATAAAGGAAGCATCTCACATGCTCTCAGCAGTCTATTCCAGAAACAGACAGTAGAGTGCCTCAGAAGCTCTTGTGTTCCCCTCCCTGTGCATCTCCTCCTATCTGACCCAACCCCATGTTCATGTAAATGCTACCCTAATTCTGGTTTGTTGTTATGCACTTAGCTTTTCTTCATGGTTTTACCATTTTTTGTATGTATTACTATATTGCCAGCCTAGCTGAAATGTATCTTATAAAGTCAAGCCTTTCTATTTCTTCTTGCAATTTTTTTCTTTTTTGTTCCAGATTTTTGTTTTTAGATTCATTTAAATTTGTATATGCAACTTTAAGTCATTTTCACTATTTTGTAATATTTCACTATATGTCTGAGCCACAATTTTTTCATCCATTCTACTGTTGATAGACCTTGGGACTGTCTTCAATTTGCTACCTGATTGCTTCTGACTATTTTGGTAGATGTGTTCTAAAACTCAAGCCCTGGAATTCCTCTACACCTTAAGTGGAATTGTTGGATGTGGGATGCACGTATATTCACCCTTACAAGGATATGCCCAATTGTTTTTCTGAATGATCTTACTAATTTCCTGCTCCTACCAAGAGGAGATGAGAATTCCTGTTGCTCAGCATCCTTGCTAAGACTTTGTAGTGTCAGATTTTAAGCTTCTTTCCAGTCATTTGCAAAGAGATGTCTTATGGAGGACTGGGTTCAAATTTTCCTCATCAATAATGAGGTTGGTCATCTTTTAAATGCTTGATGTCCATTTGTATTTTCTTTTTTTTATGAAATGCTTGTTTATCTCTTATCCACTTACCTTTGGGTTGCTTGTTTTATTTATGTCAATTAGTAGGAATTCTTTATCTCTTTTGAATAAAAAATCATGTGTTTTGGGCTATATGTATATTATAAATATCTTCTCCCAATTAGTGCCCACTCCTCTCATTCTGTGATTTCTCTTGATCTCTTGATGAACATAAAGGCTGCATTTGTGTGTGTGCGTGTGTGTGTGTTTCTGGGGATCAAACCTAGGGCCTTGTACATGTGAGGCAAGCACTCTAACAACTGAGCTATATCCCCAGCACCAAAGGCTGCATTTTATTGTAGTTGAATATGTGCATCTTCCTTTTCCTGCTTTGAATCTTTTTAAAAATATTTTTTAGTTGTCAATGAATTTTTCACTTTATTCATTTATTTATGTGTGGTGCTAAGGATCGAACCCAGGGCCTCACACATGCCAGGCAAGGGCTCTACCACCACTGAGCCACAACTCCAGCCCCTGCTTTGAATTTTTTATATCCTATTTTAAAACTCTTCTACTCCCCACTGAAGATATGGTTTTATTTTCTTATAAAAACTTAAATTTTGACTTTTACACTCAAGTATTTAGTCCATCTATAATCATCATATTTTTCACTTTTAGCATTTTCATTCGATTTTAGTTTTGGCATATCTAATAAAATGCCCCATCTTTTCATTAGATCCATTAACATATTAATCATGTCCTTAAAAAATCCTTATCTACTACTTTAAACATTTAGGTGATATCTGGGTCTGGTTCTGCTGAATACTGGGCTTTGTGATAATGGATTGGTTTACTTTTTCTTCTCTTGTATCTCATAATTTTTAATTGGATGCTAGACGCTGGATGTAAGAGAAGGATGGGCACTAAGAGAATCGATGTTTATGTCCCCACGTGAGAACACCTCCTGTAACGTGGTGCAGTTGAGTGGGTCCATGCAGAGTGGAGCTGGGTTTGGGTTTCATTTCCGGGTGCTCACATGCTTCACAGGCTGGTGCTACTCTGCTTTAGTTTGGGGTTTGCATTGCTGGAGGCATCTGTATGGTGTCTGGGCTCATCCTCAGCTTTCAACAGGCTCTCTGTGTCTGCACTGCAGAAGGTGCATCTCTGTGCTCCTGTCCTTCCCTGGCTAGAAACTGTTCCTGTTCTGCCTGTGACTCAGCCTGATGGGGACAGGGTGATTTCTTGGTCCTCCTACCCCTTGGTCTTAGCCCTGTATGCCTGAGCTCAAGGGTGGGCTTCCTCAACATATTGCTCCCCTTCCTGCCTCCATGCCCCTTTCCAGTGCAGTAGGACTCATCATTCTGTCTGTCTATGCAGCACTGTGGGCCTGAGTAGGCTTCCTGCCCTTCTCCAGAGGCCAGGAAGCACACACATTTCCCCCAGTGTCAATGCAGGACAGGAGTGCCACTTCCTACCCCTCTGCCCGTGGCCACTGACCCTTCTCTGCAGCTGGCATGCAGGACAGTTTTCTGCTTCTCCCTCAGAGAGATAGTCCTGTTTCATGGGAGAGAAAGGTCCCAGAGGCATGTTTGTGGGCCACCTCCCAGCAGCGTCAGCCATCACCTGCACCCCCGCACCCCTGCACCCCTGTGGCAGGCTGTCCCAGGGCTAATGCCCGGCTTCCAGTTTTTCTTGAGAGCACTAAACAGAGGCCTGTGAAAAAGATGTAGAAAATGGACACCGAGTGCCCTTACGTGGGACTTCCAGAAATTCTAAACTCTCAGGCCGACCCACATTTACCCTCTCAGAATTCATTAGCATTTCATTTGCTTTCTTCCTTTCCACTTTGTCCACCTTTCCTTCCTGTCAGGCCAAAGGCAGAACAGTTCTTGGGTCCCACCTCTCTTTGGAAGGGCTTGTCATCCCCTGGAGCTCTGTCCATCTTGTTGAATCTCTGAACCACACTTTAAAAAGGTATGATGTCATGGACTATCCAGCTTTCTGTCATTGTTAGGTGGGGACACCATTCTCCTGGGACTGTGTACATTTTAAGAGGGAACAGACAGATTTCCCCTTGCAAATTGATTTCTGATGAATTACTTTCTGTGAAATTGGCCTGCCTTCCTTTCCTCCTTCTCTCTTTCTCCCTACTAGCAACAATATTTAGGCATCAACTGGGTCCTGTGATTTCCCCCAGCTTCTCCTCCCAGTTAGAATAGGGTCCAAGTTCCCCGTGTGGCCTACAGGCTCCTACTTGCTTCTGCAGCCTCAAGCATCCCTCTGGCCACTTCTCCCTTCCTGCCATCTCTGCTCCAGTGGCAGCAGCCCTCTTGCCAGCCTTCAAACAGGTCACCCGTGTTGCCACTCAGAGCTTTTACATGTTTCCATGCTGCTGGGAATGTTCTTTCCCCAGATTTTTCAGGGCTCACTTTCTGTGTTCCTGCAGGTCTCTATTCAAATGTCATCTCCTTAGGAAGAGACCCCCGCCCCTGACATTTCTACCTAAAACAGCTTCATTTTTCCATCCACTCCTTGCCAACATCCCTCAGTTCTCTTTCTCTGTCTTAAGTTTTCTTTATGTCACTTAACACTGTCCTGATATTGTGTGTGTGTTTGCTTGTTTTCCATCTCCCCCAGAAGAATGTAATTCCACTTTGTTCTTTTCTGTATCTTCACCACTTAATCAGAACTCAGTCAGATGATTGAAGGAAATCAACAGATTCCAAAGATCATGGCATTTTCTCTGGATCTTGCATTAGCTCAGTTCATAAAAATGCAGTTCCCCTGAGACTGTCCTCTCTTGTTGCGCCATATTTTGATCATGTGCTTAGTTAGGTATCTTTTAGTCAGGTGAATCCATTCAGTGTCTCCGTAAGTGCCAGTAACAGAGGAGAGAGGGCTTGTCTTGGGTCTGCTCACCATCCTTCCATACTTTCTTCCAGCTCATCTCTGGGAGACCTACCACAGACCTTCAGGTGGCTGTGCCATTGCCAGGCTGATTCCTCACCCCAGCAACCTTGCACCCTCTGCATTTCTGCCCTGCCATGCTGGGTTCTTCCCCGATTCCCAAAGCCTGTGGGAGTCAGAGCTAATGGTCTGTCGCACAATATAAGCTGGGCATCCCTGAGCGCTGGACCCCCCCATTCTGTCTTCCTAGTTGTTTTGTTTGGGCTGTTATTGCAGTTGCTGTTGTTTTCAATCCTTTTAACTCTGTACTGCCTTTGGAAGAGATGGCGGTGGAAAGCAAGTCAGGGGGAAAAGAATTGGTCAGTGCTCTCGCTGCCTCAGGGAGCAGTACAAGAGGAGGAGAGACACAGGTGCCCACATCTGTCTCTGTTGGCTCTAGGCCATGTTTTTGCTCTAGGGGCTCCATATCTGGCAAGGGAGGCAGTGAAGGAACTGTGTGTTTTCTGACTTCTTCCAGGTGATTATCTTTCATGAAACGAGTTTACTACAGCTCAGGGTAGTCTGTTTTGTTTGCTTAAGCCAGGTCCAACTTCATTATAATTAAACTTCATTTATGCCTGACCTTGACCTAAGGCAGATTTTTCAGCAGCTTTGTGAGTTCTGTATATTTTTATGGGGTATCTTTTCAGACTGTGTTAAGAAATGTTGGCCAGACACCATTTTGAATGAAACCTTCTTGCACTACTATTTTCTAAGTGTATGCAGAAGTTCTTATAATCAGAAAGATTCAAGTCCATTCAAAAATGCTGATGAATGAGAAGTATTTTTTTTATTACCTAGTTTAAAATCAGTAGATATTGAAATTATAGCTATAGTATTGTGGCCTCCAATTTTTTTCTTATTTGAAAAAGTCTCTCATAAGCTAAATGACATATAATTATTCTTCTATAGCGTTGTATCAAAGACCTTATCCTATGAGATATCATTTAGTTTTCTATTATTGAAAACCATCTTTTAACTACTGAGTGTAAGTAATAATTCTGGTTTAGAAAAAGGAGGCACTTAAGAAAACATAACGAAGTATGATTATAAAACCCCAGATATTGTGAAGGAAGTTTGAAGGATAAAGTAATAGCTTTCTTGATTTTGTAACTTTTATTTATCCGAGAAAAAGTGTTATCAGAGAAAAAGTTCATTAGAACACATTTTGCCATATTTATCCACTGCAACCTTATTGAAAAAATGGTTGTGAAACTGATGAGAATGTTGACTAATTATGCTCTCTTGTCTCACATGGGATTACACCACACTTTAAATCAAAAGTTCCAGCTATTGCACCATGATCACCATGATTCTTTCTTTCTTTCTTTTTGTTTTGTTTTGTTTTTCCCCCTGCCCCTTAGAAACAATCCACTTGGGTCCATCACATGGCCACTTGTTAGTCTGGGGCATTATCCCTGTTTGTGACTACAATGAGGTCATACTAGGCTGGGTCTGTATATAGTCAAAGGGATAGCCCACAGCTGCTCAGGGGACCAGGCAATACAAAGGGCCACCCTGATATTTTAGGTCAAAGTCCCTGCTTTCTCGGTATAATGGGGAATTTTTATTTTAACTATCAAGAAGATTGGTTCAATTTTGGTTTGTTTATTACTACATGCTGTGCATAGATATCAATCTGTTGGACTTTTTTTTAGACTTCATATTGAAGTGTAATATTCTCAGAGCAAAAATGCTAAGTGTATGATAAGACATACTTCTGCAAGCTGAGCATGCCTGCTCAACCAGGACCCTCATCAGGAAACAGCATGGCCCGCCCCAAGAAGCTCGCCTCAGACCCCCTCCCTGTCACCAGCCCTCCTCACCAAGGGGAACCACTTTCCTGCTGGCTTTTATACTTGATGTAAATGGAATTGTGCACAGTATATTATTTTGTATCTGGCTTCTTTCAACCTTCATTGTTTATGAATTTATCCACATTTATTGTGTATTGTGTTTGTTCATTCTTATTGCTGTGCAGTGTCCTATTCAAGAAAAGAATTTATTCTTTCTACTGTTAGCAGGTGTTCCAGTCATTTCCTTTTGGGAGGAGGGTAAGGCTCTTATGGATTTTCTGTTATGAACATTCTAGTACATCTCTTTGTTAATCACATATATACACATACGCACCCGCCCGCCCCCCCCACACACACACTCCTGTTGGAGGTACCTTAATAGTTGGGAAAGGGACTGTGAGGTTATAGGCTTCCCTACTGATTTTTGTGTCCAGTTTAAGAAATCTTTGTCTACTCTAAGTTGGCAAAGCTGCTCTGTTCATGTCTCTAAAATCTTTATTTTGCTCTATAATCCATCTAAGTTGATATTTGTTTATTATATGACATTGTAGGAATCAGGGCATATTTTTTCACATCAACATCCTATCATCATTTTATTTAGTTTTTAATGTGTTTGAAATGTGCCCATAAAATTTAATTCCACAGAAACATTTTTTAATATATTCCTAGAGATAATAATGTTTCTTGAAAAACAGTTTAGACTTATGGTAATTTAAAATTCATCATGTAATCTCTAGGTTTATTTAAAACTAATGTAAATTGAAATCTCTCTTAAAGTTCTTCCATTCAACGAGTTTAATTTTTAAATCTAGCTACTTAATTATTCAACACCAAAAGTAAAGTATAATGTATAAAATGCAATCTTTTAAAAAACAAAGTATTAGGGGCTGGAGATGTGGCTCAATCGGTGGCGCGCTTGCCTGGCATGCGTGCGGCCCAGGTTCGATCCTCAGCACCACATACAAAGATGTTGTGTCCGCCAAGAACTAAAAAATAAATAAATATTAAAAAAAAAACAAAACAAAACAAAGTATTAGGTCTGGGGTTGTGGCTCAGCAGTAGAGTGCTTGCCTACCATATGCAAGGCCCTGGGTTTGATCCTCAGCACCACATGAAAATAAATAAATAAAATAAAAGGTATTGTGTCCAACTACAACTAAAAAGTGAATGTTTAAATAAATAAATAAATAAATAAAGTATTATTCCCCCTTTTCCATTCAAATTCAATTTGATACTTCTTTATTATGTGTTTTCTAAAATGAGAGACAATTAAGAATATGATTGAAGTTTTAAGTACATTTTAGTTTTAATTCATGTAATAAAATTACCAAACATCTGTCACTATTAAACCAATTTCTTTAGTACTCATTTATTAATAAGGAGAGGACTTTTATTACTATTAAAATGACCTTAGACTCCTTATGCAATGCTGCTATACCAAGTTTTCTGCTAGTGGGATAGATATAAAAATAGAAAAGGAAACATAAAAAGTTTCATTTTTGTGTTTCTGATGCCTATGATGTCAACTTGCTTAGTTTGTGTCTTTTATTTGTTCTAGGTTGTGCTGGTCAGTGGACATCTGGACAGCTGGGATGTTGGGCAGGGTGCCATGGATGATGGTGGTGGAGCCTTCATATCATGGGAAGCACTCTCACTTATTAAAGATCTCGGTAAATATTTAGAAAATTGTTCACCAAGGCGTGAGGATCTCAGTAGTGACATGTTGAACTTAATACACAAAATTCTTAACAGATTAGTTCCTATGGTATGTTCAAAGATACTCCTGAGGTTTATATTTTTTTGTTGTTGTTGATTCCCAGAAAAGAACTAATTTATTCCCTTAAAGAAAGACATTTTTCTTTGAGTCTTCTCCAGACATCCAAAGTATCACATGTTATTATCAGCCACTGGGGAAAATGAACAAGCAAATAAAACTGAAGCAAATGTAACCCATCACCTAGAGACTGTGCAAGGAAACCATGACCAAGTGCCGAGAGGTTGGCAGCTATCCTCCTTCCTTTCCTTCTTCATCTTAAGACATTTCCAAGCTGTTAGGATAATGAAAAAGGTAGAAATTAAAGAGTGTGACTGAGGAATGATTCCTCCAGACACAACAGGAATCTGGGATGAGAAATTGGACCTTCCAGGTAAACCCAGATGTGGGTCAGATGGCGAGACATAAAAGGGGATGGCTAATAGCAAAAGCAGTTTAATTCAGTGACCAAATTTGCAAACAAATTACATGTATTTTCTCTGTGCGCTGGCCAAATAGGTGGATTTTGAGTGTGGTTAGAAATGACAAAATAGTCCGAACTGTAAGTTCCATGCCTGAATCAGACCTGTGGTGGTTTTTGAAGTGCTTATCAGCAGAATGTCTTGTACCATAACTGTGGAGTAACCTGGTTTTCAGATGTAGTAAAGATCAGAACATTGCACTGCTTCTTTGGGAGCATATGTCTTACTTCGTGTTTCCTACCCTTTTTAGCAAACCCTTCTAATCTCATATACAGGCATATGAAAAATGTTCATCTTCTTAATAATAGATTGCTAAAATGGTCTTATTTCTTTGATGTAGTGTTTATTTAGATTTATATCTTACTTTTGTTTTTTTAATTTTAATTTTATTCATTTATTTTTGGTTAAGGGGCACTTAACCACTGAGCCACATTGCTAATTCTTCTTTATTTTTTATTTAGAGACCCAATCTCTCTGAGTTGCTTAGAGCCTCTCTAAATTGCTGAGGCTGGCTTTGAACTCACGATCCTCCTGCCTCAGTCTCCCGAGATGCTGGGATTACAGGTGTGCACGACTATTCCTGGCTTACTTGTGTTTTCTGTTTTAAAATGGAGAGATGCAAAGATGGTTCTGCATGTTTTTACTTATCAGTAGGGCAGGGTTTCCCAGTCTCAGCATTACTGACATTTTGAATCAGAAAACATTTTGTTGTATGGTGTGTCTCCTGTGTGGTAAGATGTTTTGCAGCATCCCTGTTACTCACTTGGTGCTAGTAACACCTACCCCCCTCAAATTGGGACAACCAAAATGTCTCTAGGCACTGCCAAATGACCTTGGGAGAGGGAGGATAATAGTTCCAATTTGAGAAACACTAAAATAAGATACTAAAAAAATCTCTAGGTTACTTGAATATAGGATTTTTCTTTCTTTAAAGAAACACTTGAAACCCTACATTACATATACATATACCTTCATCATCAATACCACCTGTGACCGAAAAGAGTCGTTGAGCACCTACTATGCTTTTCATAAAGCACTTTGTGAAAGCTGGGCACACAGAGAAGTTTAGAATGTGTCCTCTGTTCTTAAGAGCCATAGAAGAGATTTGAAGACCTACACACACACACACACACACACACACACATACATGCATAATCATCAATATACATGTAGCTTCAATGTCTACTTTTAGAATGGGTAGCACTGGAGAGAGGAATTGTCCATCAAGTAAAACCAAAAATTACATTCCTTCAGACAAGATCTGAGAAACTCCATGAATGCTCTCCTCTTTCCCATTCCCTAAAAAATGTTCTCTTTTTCTTGCCTCACATTGTTCCAGAATGAGGTGGGCTCTAGAGTAAAGAAGACAGAAGCAAAAACATTTTTCCTCTTTATAGAACGCAGAAAATTTTCTGGAAATTAAGTTTATTTCAGTGCATTCAACCAACTTGATTGGAAGCGGAATGATGAAGAAGAAAGAGAAACGAGATTCATCTGAATTGATTTTAGGTGACTCTGTGCTACAAACTGCTTTTTTTTGGCCCCAGGCAGGTCATTTGAACTCTCTGGACTTCATTTTCCTCATCTCTAGTCAGTTGTAAGCCTCCCAAGTATTTTATTTGCTCTAGGTTGAAATAAAAATTGTGTCTTCTCTAGGCTTTGAATCTCCATGCTATGACACTCAGCATGGGACCCTAAATCATGGTTAGCTGAGTTCAATTCAATTGCATAGATAAATGTCAAGTACCATGCCCAGGTGAACCGGGTATCTTTCTTCCCATTCTGACAGCACATTGACTTCAGTTGCTTTTGATAGCTAGTAATCAGTCTTTTCAATTCAGAACTCTACCTCTGAAAGATTCTGAAAAACGTATGTAAACATGTGAATAAAATGAAGAATAACATTTATTTGAGTACATGTTTATGAAGCAGAACGTGATATACTTAACACACACACACACACACACACACACACACACACACACCCCTCTGGAACCAGCTGCCTGGGTTCACTTCTCAGTCCTGCAATTTCCTAGGTGTGTAATCATCTGTGAAATGACAATAAAAATCAGACTTCCCTCACAGGGTTGCTTTGAAAGTTAAATGAACACATAATATATGTAGAAGAGGGCCTGACCCAACTCAAATTCCCAGTAAATGTTAGCTTTTATAATTTAATAAGCATGACTATGAATCATATTTTTAATATAAGGGAGGATAATTTTTTTAACAAAATTTTTTCCTTCCACACCCATGAGTCGATTACTTTGCCTCCTAATTTAATGTTAGTTTTACCAATGTAATTCTAGGGCCAGCTGCTATGGTATCCCTAAAATATCCTTTGCCTTTAACATTTAAGCCACCATCTCTTGTATGATGAAAACTCACTCACCCCTCCACTTTTTTCCATCTTTATACTAAATTTTCTGAGTCTTAAATTCCTCCTAGTTGCTTCCAGCATGCACGTTAGATTGCTTAGATTGAGTGCCCTGTCTCCACTGTGCCCTTCACTTCCTGTAATTGCACCCACCAAGTCTTATGCTTCCATGTTAAATTTATGGATTTTGATTTGTAGATTGCCTATGTATTTTAACAGGAAGAACTGGGCCCAACATATGCCATGTGGGATCTGGACAAAAATTACTGATATACTTGAATAAGAAATAGGGCCTTCGGCTCGGGACCAAGCAATGGATTCATAATGATATTATTTAATTACATTGAGCCCAAACTGTTTAATTGGTGAAATATGAAAAGCTCTGCAGTGAGTTTTTTTTCCCAAGAAAAAATGACACTCCTTCTGGATGCTTCTCCTCGAATGACGTGTCGTGTGGCATGCATGTTTGAGTCCCTTGGTGGCTTATTAATTTGAAATGTTGGTCCAGTGGGGCTTTCTGATATTTTGAAATCTTTTTCTAAGCAATATCCTTCTGGTGTCTTCTCTCTTGCCCTTCTTTCTCACAACTCAAAGATTTACTCTTTCGCCCAAGCCATCAGCTTAAATTATACTCAATTAATATAACGAGATCTTTGTGCTTTGTAAATATAATCAGTCTTTCCCGAGTAACTGTCAACAGAAGGCTATTTGCTGTGAAGTGCTGTTGAAGACTTTTTTTGTGTGTTTGTAGTTTACTGGATGTGAAACTGTTTATTTGAAATGTCATTTCCTGGAATGTTCTGGTGTCAGTGGACAAAGTCTATGGCCAAAAATGCTATACTTCAAATGTTCATTTGGCACTAGAAAAATAAACTACCATCCATTCCAAAATTCTTCCAACTTTATCGTTTTTCTCTAAAGCTAGAATTTTAAGATGTTAGGCTCAAAGGAATGAAAGGAATTGCAATGAACAATATTGATTATTGAAATGTGAGGTATATAAGAAACATCTTTCTAGAGAAATTTAAATGTGAGCATCCTCATTCTGATCATTATAGAGCAGGAAAGTCTCTCTCTTAGAAAATTACTTCATTTGTGTGCTCCTTCACTCATTCTCTCAACAGGTATTTGATGTGTGTTGACAGCATGCCCATGTACTGGATGCCTTGTACCAAAGAGGAGGGAGAAGTGACACTTTTTAAAATTTGTTCTAATTAGTTATACATGACAGTAGAATGCATTTTGACATATTGTACACAAATGGAGCATGACTTCTCATTCCTCTGATAGTACATGGTGCAGAGTCATGTAATCAATGTATGATGCATACATAATAATGTCTGTATCATTCCACCATCCTTCCAATCCCCACAGCCCCTCCCTTCCCCTCACTCCCCTTTGCATAATCCAAAGTTCCTTCATTCTTCCCTACCCACCCCCTACTATGGATCATCATTCACTTATCAGAGAAAACATTTGGCCTTTGGTTTATTGGGATTGGCTTATTTCACTTAGCATGATATTCTCTAGTTCTATCCGTTTACCAGCAAATGCCATAATTTCATTCTTCTTTAAGGCTGAGTAATATTCCATTGTGTATATGTACCACATGTTCTTTATCCATTCATCTTTTGAAGGGCAACTAGGTTGGTTCCATAGTTTAGCTATTGTGAATTGAGTTGCTATAAACATTGATGTGGCTGCATTACTGTAGTATGCTGATTTTAAGGCCTGTGGGTATAAACCAAGGAGTGGGATAGCTAGTCTATTTTGGTTCCATTCCAAGTTTGTTGAGGAATTTCTGTACTGCTTTCCAGAGTGGTTGCACCAATTTGCAATGCCACCAGCAATTATGAGTGCACATTTTCCCCCACATCCTCGCCAACACTTCTTATTGCTTATATTCTTGATACTTGCCATTCTGACTGGAGTGAGATGAAATCTTAGAATAGTTTTGATTTGTATTTCTCTAATTGCTAGAGATGTTGAACATTTTTTCATATATTTGTAGATTGATTGTATTTGAAAAGAGACATTTGATTAAACAATTGCAGTGATATTTTTTATAAGTTCTTCAAATGTAATATATACAAATTATTTTGGAGACCAATGAGGGAGTAGCCAGAATACCTTGGCTGAGTCAGGATAACTTCTCCAAAGTAAAGTTTGAGATTTCTTTTTAAATAGTAATTCCCAATGTGGAAGGATTCAGATGCAAAATTCCCAGCGAAGTGTAGAGCTTCCAGTTCTGCATACATTAAAAATGAAGAGAAAATTGTTGACAGTAGTAGTCTTGGGATTGAGAGTTGGAAAATGAGGGGTAAAGGGTGATGGAATTGTAGGAGCTTCCTACTTTTTACTTGATGTGTTTGCATAACATTAGACTTTAAAAAATCCCTCAAAAGTGTCCTTTCAAAAAAAAAAAGAGAGATACTCTTTTTATTAATTTATCTTACAGTAGGATGATTTTGACATATTGTACACAAATGGAGCACAATTTCTCATTTCTTAGCTGTCCGTGGTGTAAAGTCACTCCAGTAGTATAATCACACATGTGTAAAAGGTAATAATGATTCTTGATGTAATCATTACCATAAACACTCTTAGGAACAGCAGGGCAGAGGTGGGAAGCAGGAGTCACTAGGCCTTCGTGGCCCAGAACACACCAGTGAACAAGACTAAATGTCCTCCAAGGCTTTCATCCACTGATCCCATAGCAGTTAGAGCTCCACGTGGGCATTTCCAATACAGGGGTCTCTCTCGGAAGTGGGGACCCAGCTGGAAGAAGGTTTCCTCTCCCAGGCCCTGGTCAACCGTGCCTTATAGAAACCCCAAGAAACCCAATCGGAGTAACTGAGCAAAGGAAATGGGCAGCTTCCAAAGAAATGGAGGCCTAATGGTGGAGGTATCTAGCTGAAGCCATGAAACCAATTTGGGACTAACCGAGACCTAGAAAGGTGATTCCCTCTTAGAAAATCCCTCCCTGCAGGCTTAGCCAGACCTTTGGTTGTAATGAAAGTGCTAAGAGCTAGCATTTATAGCACTGTGCAGCAGGCACGGTGCTGAGCATAGCGCTACACACATGCTTTCTTATCTTCTGGACAATAACCCCAAGCAGGAGGTAGCTGTTGTTAGTGTCCTGAAGAGGAAACTGAAGCAGAGAAAGCTAAGTCCCCTGTCCAATGTCCCACAGCTATCATGTAGAACACGTGAATGAAGCAGTCTCACTCCACACTCATCACTCCTAAGTACTTGATAATACTGTTTTACTGGAACAGATTCCCAGTCTGTTCCTAGGGACACTCGTCCTCAGGATATCAAGAGAAGTTGTATAGAAAAGGGTGGGGGGACACACCTATGGTCAAATATGTTTGGGAAACTCCCTTGGGATAATTACTTTTATTTATCAAAAACATTTGTTTGGGCTGGGGCTGGGGCTCAGTGGTAGAGCACTTGCCTAGCATGTGAGGCACTGGGTTCAATTCTCAGCACCGCATATAAATGAATAAAAAAATAAAGTCCATCAACAACTAGATGAAAATAAACATTTGTTTGAAGAGTGTTCCTTGGTACCATCCGTGGAGCATTTTTGGAGGTAGCAGAACTGAAGAAGAATCCAAGAATACTTGCTCAGTTGCACCTCATGGAACCCAGTATGAATGGCCTTGGATTTGTTCTCATTCTAGATTTTCTGGCTGCCTTTGGGAGTTTTCATTGCCAGGATATTGACAAACCAGAACAAGGTGAAAGTTCCATAACTGACATGGTGGAGGTTGTTGAAATACATTTGCTTGAGTTTATTTTCAGAGCATTGATATCTACCCAAGCCAAAACTTTACCCAAACTCTACCCTGTTGAGTGAATGCATGAAGGAGCAGAGCATCCAAATAAAACATTTCCCTAAGAGATGACTTCCCAGCTCTACAATCTCACAATCCAGATGCTCACATTTAAATTTTTCTAGAAAGATGTTTCTTATATATCCCACATTTCAACAACTGAGTTCTTATCCACACTCTCTGAATTTATTTTATTTAAAATGAATGTAGTATTATTAGAAATATTTGAAGTATGCTAAGGCCTTTCTCTGCCAAGTTATTCTATGAATTTGGATTTGGTAGTATTTTTTCCTAGAAAGAAGTTTTATCTTAAAACATTCCATGAACTCTCCCTACTACTATTTTGCATGCTTTTTCTCCACAATTATTTTGTGAATGCAAGAAGGGAGTCTAATGACCCTGGAAAAGATATCCTGTTAAAATCACTGGACCTCAGTATTTTTAACTTGAGCATGGAATGGGAGACCCCATAGTCATTTTAGAGCATTAGGCTGCATGAATATTGCTGTTATCGTTTGATCATTTGCTTCGACTATTGCTGTTTATGGGTAATGGCAGACATAACCCAAGCCCAATGGCATACAGCATTGTGACCAATTCCTCTGGGCCAGATAAAGAATCTGAAGTGATGGCAGATGAAATACATTTGCTTGTGTAGTGTCCAGATAACCAACTTGTTTTGAGTCTTAAAAAAATATTTCCCCTGACATTAAATTTAATTTTTATTAATTTCAATTTTATTGTATGGATACTTGTTTGATTTTGTTTTTTAATAAACAAATATTATTTGATTCTGACTTATTGCAATCGAACTTAGGCACTAACCTAGAATAATTTAACTATTTAATTTGTTTGTTTCTTTCCCTTTTTTTAAGCATTTATACTCTTTCTTATTTGTGTTTGAGGATGATCTCATTTTTCATTCAAATATGTTCTTTTCTGTAGTGGTAAGTTATGTCGTGTCTGGTTTTCCATAAGACTTATGGAAGACACATTTCTCTCTACCTGGGAATTTCTGAAAACTCCTTCTGTGGTTCAAATTCATTAATAAGTTTCACTAACACACTTTGCATCTTTATATCTCATTCAGCTAATATACACATTTCTGCTGGCATGTGCAAGAAGATAAATTTTGTGTAGGTTGATCTGTAAAGTAGTCCATGGGATAAAGTAAGATTTATTAAAAATGAATCTCAGAGTGTGATCTACCTTTTAGGTTTAATGTGGTATGGGAAATCTGTGGTCATTGTAGAGACATAGGCTGCATGAATGCTGCTGTTATTTTATCATTTGGTTAGGATATACCATTTCTATATAAATGGTCACACAAATCCAGGCCCAGTGACGTATAGCATCATGATTTCTTCCTTCCTGTCTGACAGAGAATCTGGAGGGATGGCAGGTGAATGCCAGGAGAGGAAAAGGCTAGTTGGCCTCCCTTTTCCATAGCAGGCTCAGCTGCATCCCCCACAAATGCTTTGATTTGGCCTTTATCCCTTAGAAAGTGAGAAAACAGGGTGGTGAGGGAAGTGGAAGCTTAAGAAATTGGTATTATTTATCTTGGAGAAGAGGGGCATGGAAAGACTAACAGTAACATTAGTATCCTAGTAGATTCTCTCCCACCCAAGAATGGGATATATATGAAAGTCCAGGGTGGAGCTGTCTGGAAAACCTGGCGACCTCACTGAAACAGTGCCATCATCATATAGTGTAACTTGGCTCACAAGACCTCCTTTCAGTAAGTACTGAGTATCTACTTCACATCAGGCAAATAGAATGGATGCGGCACAATTCCTCCTGTGAAAGGGCTCATGGTCTGGCAGCAGTGGCCTCACATGCTCAGAGACATTGAGCTAAGTCTGAAAAGGTAGGAGGTGGGAGAAGAAGAAGCAAAAAATTAAAGCTCATGAAAGGCCAGAGCTTAAGGAGTGAAGGCAACATTTTTGTAAGTCTGGAGCAATAGGTGGGTGAGAGGTGCTGGGAAATGGTCAGATGCAGGGAGAGGGTCAACTTTGAAGGGTGTTGGATGCAAAGCTAAAGTTTGGAGTTGTGCCACAGGCAGCAGGAGCTGTTGAAGATTTTTAAGCATGGGATTGGCTCGGTTGGACTTCTTTCTAAAATAAAGATGTCAGTTAGGTTCTCCTATTAGCCTCTAAAATTACATGATAAGAGAATGGAAACAGAAAAACTGTGCAGGAATATATCAGCTATACTGAACCTGGAAAACCACAGCTTTGGAATGACTAAGTAAATTTCATCTGCTGTGTGGTGATGAGCCAGCCTCTACCTCTCTCGCGCTAAATATACCAAAGAGGAAGTGGTGGGGTTTCCAGGGATGCTGTGTTCCTCGCCTCCACACTTCTCTGTATCCTGCTAATGCTGCATTTTGCAAAAGCTGTGGTTTACCCAGCTCCCAGTGAATTCTTTTCTAGTAAACGTGCCTAAAAACAGATGCCTACAAAAAAATGAGAAAATATACTTTGAACATCTGATCTGATCTTTATGGTTTACTGGATTTTAAAAGTTGTCCTGGAATATTGGGTTTAGTTTGATCTATTCTTAGGTCCCTGCACTCCTGTGAACATTCTCAAAAGCAAACATGAAGAACAGAGAGGTTCTATTGGTCTGTGATAGAAATGACAGGCTAAAGAAAGTATCAAAAACAGTGGGCTATTATAAAAGTATACATTTGCAATCTTGTAATGCTCTCTCATATTAAATGAGCCCATCAATAACAGTCAATCATCTCTGATGAGCCGATGCTCAGCCCGTGTTTTTATCTGACATCTGTAACTTCAGACTATGAAGTGACCCAGATCTCTTTGACTTCAACCCTTTAAATCCTCCTTCCTTTAAATACCTCAAAATTGGGAGGTACATGAGAAATAGCAGGAATACTAGAATAAGTACATGCTCTATATTAGAATAGCTGAGGTTCAAATCCTCCTATGCTGCCTAGTAGCTGTCTTACCCTGGATTGATCATTCAGCCTTTTAAACCTCAATTTTCTCTTCTTTATAATGAGAGTATTTTATCCTTAATAGCTGATACGATGGTTTGAAATAATTTAGACAGTACCTGGCCCCCAATAAACTAACAGTAATAGTGACCATTATTATTAGAAGCTAATTGTCAAAACAATAGATGTGGGTAACCCGGCTGAACATATAATCTCAGGGTCCTCTCATCTCTCAAGTCTTCATATTACTCATTTTCTGGTTCATATTACCCATTGCCCAGTTAAGCATAGTCAGGGCTGACCCCCCATCAGAAAAGCCCTCATAATAACAGCAGCTGGTTCAAAGACCTCCACCCCAGTTGGTTGCATATAAAGCTAACATACAAAGCTGATATTCTCCTCTTTGCTGTAGTGAAGCACACTAAATAGATGCTTCATAAATGTTATGAAAAGAAAGGGGAGGTACTGGGGAACAAAATTGACCAAATTATATTTTTATATTGTGTTATATTGTGTGCTTATACAATTATGTAACAATCCTGCTATTATATATAATTGTACAGAATTAAAGTAATACTCCCAGGGATTGGAGATGGAGATCTTCTTTTCCCATCACCTTTGCTCTCTGTTAATGTCCTTAACCTAAAAGTAACACTGTATGTGGAAAAATGTATAATATTCCTGAAGAAAAGAATAGCAAAAAGAGGAATTAGCTGCCGAGGATAACCTGATATACAAAAATTATCTGAGAGATAGAAAAAAAATTAAGGTGCAGAAAACAAAGAATCAAGTGCTTATTATTTACAATTTACACTGGTGACTGAATTCTCAAGAAATCTTTGTTTTGAATATAGTCAAAACCCCACAATTCTCAGATCTTGCAGAGAAAACCAAAGCCAATAACCACTGATGCTTATTTTATTGTTCTTTTTCTTTTTTTATTGTTCTTTTTCTATAATAATGGCATCTTTCAAAAGGATTATGTTCAAGTCATAATTGGAATTATTCTAAGTTATTTCCTTGATTAATGTGTGTGGGAAAATATAACTCAGAAGTATTCAAAGGCTATATTTCTGTCCTTATCACCATAGAGATCCATTTAGCCATCCCATGTTTACTTGTTTCAGGCAACACATTAGAACAAAGAAATATTTTATGAAGTGCTTCATGCTGGAATTACTCTTTTTCTGAAAGAAGAAAGCATGAATTCATCCATTATGGTTGAATAATTTTAAGTGAAGTCATTTAAATGTCATTTTCAGTCACAAATGAAGAGTTTGGTCAAGGGATTTTTTTAACTGATTACCTTTCTGGAATGTTGCATTGGTTAGCTCTGGAGGTGGTAGCTCAGTGGTAGAACAGTGATCCAGGCTGCATGGTCCCTGGGTTCCATCCCTAGCACAGCAAAACAGTAAAAAAAAAAAAAAAAAGTTTGTTAAACTTAGAAAAGGATTTTGATAAAAATGTAAAATATCTTCCAAGAGAATCCCATATCCTATGTTCTTGTTTAACATAAACAAACATTAACTGAGCACCAGGAGAAGGGAGGAGAGAACCTATTTATTGAATATCATCTATGTGCCAATTACTTTCCATGATCTATTTTAATTCTCAAAACAGTCTTCTAAGGCATTTGGTGACTTTGGTAGGTCACCAGTCCTCGGTTCTTTATCAGTAAAATGGAATGACAATGTTTGCAAAGATCAAACATCATGTGGGCAAAGCACACATCTATCAGAGTTGGAAAGATGGAAAATACAGTTGATGACATGAAATGTTGAAGAAAACCTTAGTTGCAATGCTGCCACTTGTGATCATCTCACTGACTTGGAATTCCACGGAGCACTTTGGTGGAGCAGTGGTGTGTCAGGTAGAGAGTCATGACAAACTTCCCAGTGGTTAGAACAAGGCAAAACTTCACTATCGCCTCACAGCATTTTATAAGGGTAGTGTCATTTAACTAATTGCAAATATATGACATTTTATGAGTGAAGAATCCATGGTAGCAGTGAATATGCTCACTTTAAGACTTAAATGAAGTGGAGTCAAATAAAATTTCACATCCAGATCTGCTTAGATTGATGTGAAGATGAGAATAGACTGTTTCCAGTTTTAGGATCAAGTAGTGAGAGCAATTAGCATTCTTGAACACACCGGACCAACTCTTGTGTTGTATGGGCAGTTATCATTGAATCTGGAATTACAGTTGTTCCTAAGGCCCTAAGTGAAGGGCCTTAGGCTGGTGCTAGTCACAACTTTCAAAAGTAGAAAATCTCCTATTTCTTTTTCTTAACTTTGCTTTTTTACATTTTTCTTCTGTCTTGTTTTTAGCTAAGAAATATTTCAAGTGTTTAAAAATGACATAGAATAATAAATGCATACATGTCCACCCAAATTGCATAAATGTTAACAATTTGGAGTATATTGTATTTGGAGATTCTTAGTATAAAAGAAATGAAAATTTACAGATACTGTTGAAATCTGATTCATACCTCTGCACTCTCCATTCCCTTCTTCCTTTGTAGTTGTAACCAGTGGTCTGAGATTGTTTTTTATAAGTATGCATAGCCAAAAACACTATCCTGCAGTTTTTGTGATTCTGAATTTTCATCAACAGTAGTATTCTCTTCCATATACAAGTTTATTGTTTTATTTTTACTGTCTTCTTGAGGTAAAGGTTTAGCCCATTAATTTTCAGCCTTTCTCAGTTTCTAATGTATGTGTTTGAGGCCATATAGCACTCTCTTTTTTTTTTATTTTTAATTTTTTATTGTGGGTTGTTCAAAACATTACAAATTTCTTGACATATCATATTCCACACTTTGATTCAAGTGGGTTATGAACTCCCACCTTCACCCCATACACAGATTGCAGAATCACATCAGTTACACATCCATTGATTTACATATTGCCATACTAGTGTCTGTTGTGCTCCGCTGCCTTTCCCATCCTCCCCCCTCCC
>NW_026000093.1:43454014-43458665 GCF_001458135.2 Marmota marmota marmota
AAAAAAAAAAAAAAAAAAAAAAAAAAAAAAAATCTGACCCTATAGGACATAGATCTTTCTACTTTTCAAATAGTATAATAAACGTAATGGTATAAAATATACATGAGGTGGCCACAACAAGTATTTGGCTAATTATAGACAGTTTCATGCACATTTTATGAGTTATACCATTCCTTATGATTTTATAGTGTTAGAATAGGCCCTGAATAAGGTAATATAAGTCACGTTTGTTTAAAATAGTTGTTAATATTAGACCTTTTTTATAAACCCTTCCCAAATGGGTTATTATAGTTTGCTTGTTTATTTTTTACTTTGCCACTTACTATTATCTTACAAGTTGTTAAATTGTGGTATGCCTCCATTTCCTCATATGTTTAATGGAGAGTATAAGAGTATCTACTATGGGGTTATTTTGATAATTAAATGACCTAGTTCAGTTCTTGATGTGTAACTGCTCTGAAGTTTTGCCGCTCTTATTTAGTTAGTGATTATTAGATTGTCAGCGTGTTTACTGACATTTTCATTAACTATTCCTTTCTTCTGGTTCATTACCTTTTGAAGTAGAATCAACAATGGTTCTTTTAATACAATTTTGTGAACAATAGACTTCCAGTTTTATTTTTAAATGCCTTTATTTTATTAGTTTTGAATGATGTTTAGCCAGGCATGAAATTATAGATTGCAATTATTTTTTCCCAGAATTTGGAAGATATCCTATTTTCTTTTGGCTCCTATACTTGTTCTTAAAAATCTAATCTTGTCACTGATGAGCTGCAATTTTTACCATGATTTGTTTGGGGACACTTGGTTTTTATTTTCCCCTGCTCTCATTCTTTCTGCTTCTTCAATTTGAGAAATAAGAGCCCTTATCTTCTTCTTCTTTCTTTCTTTTTTTTCTTTTTTTTTTGGTAGGAGATGGGATTTGGTAATGTCACTGCTAGAATCTGTTCCGATATTGCTGTCTGTCATTCTGTTCTCTCCTTCAGGAGTCCTCACAGGACAAATACCTCATTCTGTCTCTCATGTCCCTTCATCTTTCTTTGCAGCTTTCTGGGTGGTTCCCTAGGTCCATCCTTTTAGTTCATGGTATTTTTTTTCTATTGAACATTTCCATTGGGTATTTTTTAAAATAAAGTTTTTAATTCTAGAAAAGTTTTAGATTTACAAAAAAAAATTACAAAGATAGCTCAGAGCTCCCTAATACTCTACACCCAGCTTTCCCTTTTAACATCTTGCAACTCATGTGATCATTTATTACAATTAATGAACAAATTTTGGTACCTTATTGTTACCTAAAAACCCATAGTTTATTGAGAGTTCCTTAGTTTTGACCTGGTATACTTTTTTCTGTTCTAGTATCCCACCAAGGCACCCCATTACATCTAGACCCCATATCATCTTAGGCTCCTGGCTGTGAGCTTCACAAACTTACCCTGTTTCTGCTCTTTGATATTTAGAGGGTGTTAGCTCTTTCTTGTAGATGCTTCTTGATTGTGATTGATCTGTTGTTTTTCTCAGGGTTAGACTGGGGTGTGGGTTTTGAGGAAGAAGATCACCGAGGTAAGACCCTATTTTTATCACAACATATAAACTATACATGCTGTTGACATGTCTTTCACAGTTTGGGTTGACCCAGATCACCTGGCTGAACTGTGATTACCAGGACCCTGTCCATTCTGTATGTTTGGAAGGTGCACAACATTAGGCATATCCATCTCTCTATCTCCAGAATGTTATTCTCCTTACAAAACTCAAAGTCTGTACCAATTAAATACCAATTTTCCATTCATTCCTCCCTTTGTCCCCTGATAACAGCAACCATGCAATTTCTATTGAGATTTAATTTGAACTACATGTGGTCTAACATTACATAGAGTCTCAGTGTGTGGATTTTCCTTATGGTCTTATTGGGGTCCTTTTTCCCTGAGAGTAGCGTAGAGGCGCCTGAACTGCAAATCCAGGCTTGCTTTGACTTGATCTCTCTGCATTTCAGGGACAGTCATTTTCCAGTTACTGTCTCATTTTGGAGCTTTCAAAGCCCAATGGATTACTGCAGCACCAGCTTTGACTCTGCGCTCTGGCCTATTTATTTTTTCTTACTGTGTGGGTATCTGAGGATTTCTGGCTTTCTTATCTTCCTCTTTCCCTTTTCTTTCTTTCCTTCCTTCTTTCCTTTCTTTCTTTTTCCCCCCGAGTTATGCTGTGCATTAGCAGTAATGGCTTCTAAAATTCACACTTTCTAAGCATTTCCACATGTTTTTACGGCAAAGGGAACCCTTCTGTATCCGTTTGATTGGCTAGAAATCCCCCTAATTCTTCACTGAGGAAGCAAAACACATTTCATTCAACCTGATATTTGTCATCTGGAGAAGATACCTAGAGAATCAGAAGAGTAACTTATCTGTGACACCCAACAATGAAGGGCGAAGGTCAGTTATCCCCAGTTTACCATCAAGTTTGCCTTACATTTGTATCTTTTTGTGTGTGCTTTGCAGGATTTTGGAACTAATTTGGAACTAAAAAGGAAGGAAAGCAACACTTGAATTTGTTACCTAATGATTATGTATTCCAGGTTCTGTTAATCACAAACATGTGTTAACAGCCATGTTTTGATTTATCATGAGATGACCAGTGTTACGAGAGTAAGTTAATATACTTTCAACAAACAGCAAAGAAATTAGAACCATATCACCCATAATTTTTTTCTAAGTTTCTTCAGAATATTTGAAATGGCTCATAGAGTCCCTTTCATGATCCTGAGTTTGGCAGCACGCCATAAATGTTCTGATTAGAGCCCCAGAAAGAGGAAAGTCATTCCTGTCCACCTCTTTCCTCTTTTTAAGATCTGGTACCCCCAGCTAGTCCAGCACCTGCTCTGTAGCCACTGTTCACTCCCTTCTTGACCCAAGAAGCAGCATCTTCCAAGGTTACAGATGCAGTTCCTAAGTATTCTAGGTGTGGGTGTTGATTAGCTTTTAGAAGATAATATTTGGAATAGCACAATGTACTCATCACACAAAATCATTTCATTGCCACCCTTGACAAATGACCCCAATTTTCATATTAGATTAGAAAGTCCTGGACCATCAAAGCAAATGTATTCTTTTATGGCTTATCAGTAATTCTGCCCAGCTTTGGAAAATGTACCTTATATAATCAACTCTCATTTTAAAAACTTTCACTGTGGGTCTGTTTATTCTCACAGAATCATGCCTTAGAAAAATTTGTAACTGATTTTCCTTGACAATTATTAGGCAAACCTCCCCCCTCCCCATCTCTCAACCTCCAGTTCCCAGCACTGAGGAAGAAACTAATCCATAGCCCTGAGTCCAAGCCATTAGCGAAACCCACGGTGGTCTTACTCTGAAGTCGTCCTGTAATCAAAAAACAGTGGATAGAACATGAGTCACTGGAGAGCTTGGGGAGACCACAGAAGGGGAATTAGGAAGCCATCAGGAGGTGCAGTTATCTCTTTGTTACTTTATGTAGTTAGAACATAATTTTAACATGGACTTTGCTAGAGAGATAAACATTAAAATTCCATTAAACAAACTTTTGAATCACACTCTTAGCCATTTGACTTACCTTGTATGCTCCTAGGTAGTATTTTTCCAAAATAAATAAGGGGAATAAGTGAAGGATGGTATGTTAATAAATATACTTAGACTCAATACATATAAGTCTGGGTGATATGGATAAAGAGAATGGAATGGAGAGTGACATTGGTCACTGTTGGTCAGTACCCTTGGTCACTGTTGGTCAATATCCTGGAAGGTTTGGGATAGGTACTGAGTTGGAACACATAGCAGTCAGATGGAAAATGAGCAAGTGTGCATCTTTCAAGTCCTTCCACAGAGTCTTCTGCCTGCTCCCCACATGTCAGGGGATTTTATGTTGTGTCTACCCGTAGATACCTGATGTGTCACGATCTGTTACTGTTCCTCATTCACTGTGTCTCCCCACTTGTTGTGGACTCATTCTGTGATCGGATTTGAGTTCCTTATGCATAACTTTTAATCTTACCAGGCCCACACACAGCACCAGGTAAAAACCAATAGAGTTTGTCAGAAGAACTGACCTTGCTCAAGTGCAAGCAGGAAACTGAGAGGGCCCAAGGGAAGTTTCATTTTGGGGAGTAAAGAAGCCAGTCCACAAAGGCTCTTGATTTTTTTTTTTTTTTTACAAATAAAGAAAAAGGATTTTTAAAAAATTCTTTTATTTTTTAAATTTGTTCTAATTAGTTATACATGACAGTAGAACGCACTTAGAAACATGGTACACAAATAGAGCACAACTTCTCCTTTCTGTGGAGAAAGGATAACAAAGAGTGACAATGACCAAAGAAAATGGACAGGAGAGAAAATAAGGCAAAGAGACAAAGCCAAGCAACAGCAGAGTTTGGCCAAGGAGGCAGAGTTGAATGGAGGACTGACATTTTTGGTGCCCATCATGAAGTCACTTGGGAAGTCCACATCTGTGTCTGTTTGGTTTGGATCACCAACATCCTACTGTCTCTGATTTTTGACCTTTAATTAATCACTCAGCCTATATTTAGTCATTGAATCATTTTTAATTTGGCCTCCATTTTCTCCTCCTCCTCCTCCTCCTCCTCCTCCTCCTCCTCTTCTTCTTCTTCTTCTTTTGTTTTGTT
>NW_026000093.1:43458987-43483488 GCF_001458135.2 Marmota marmota marmota
TACTTTCAGGCCCAACAGTATCTGGGAATCCTAATGTCATGGTTTCAGGTAATGGGCAGAGTATTAAAAAAAAAAAGCCAAACTTCCTCCAAAAATTCAAGAGTAAGCATCAAAAATTTGACCAATCACAACTTCATATTATAGAAAACTAAAAATTCATTTAGACCAAGGGAAATCTTTAAGAGTAATTTCCTGCCTCTGAGGAACCAGCATAAAATATAGTGGCTTTGAAGTTTTGATTTTCTGGGAGGAAAAGTAAAACATTTAAACAAAAATTGGGAGGGTAACTATATGTGAACATGAAATGAGAAAATCTTTTCATGGCCTTCACTGTGAGGACCTCAACATTATCAGCCCCCTTTTAGAACATCTTCTTCCTCCTCCTCCTCCTCCTCCTCCTCCTCCTCCTCCTTCTTCTTCTCTCTCTCTCTCTCTCTCTCTCTCTCTGGTGCTGGTGATCAAACCCAGGACCTGTTGTACACCATAGTGGGCAAGTGCTGTACCTGTGAGCCACATCCCCAGTTCCCTGGGCTCCATCTTAAACATCACATGAATGTTAACTCAGAGAACTTTTAACCTGGGCAGTCTCCAGGTAAGCTACTCCCAGTCTCTTTTTGATACACTCATGTTTAAAGTGACAGTTATTTCTTCTTATGGAAGACAGATCTTATTAATAATTTTTTCAAGTGAGAAGATTAGTTGTGGTCACGGTGGCAAATTTTTCATAATTCTCCAAGTGCTATAAAAAGCAACTTAATGGCATGAAGTGAATTCCCATGATAGAGTTGTCCTGTCACTGTGAATTGCTGTAATCATCTTTGAAGTGATATTTTTTTCCACACTGTCTGTCGGCAACTATGTATAGTTTGTTTTAAATTCAAAAATGGGCAAGATTAGTTGATCTACATCCAAAGAATTCAAACTTTTTTTTGGTTGTTGTTTTTGGATCTGGTCACCACTTGCTAGTTCAGTTGTGGGTAGGTTTTAGTTTTTGTTATGTTTATCTGTCCTGAAATTTTACATACAGATGCAGTTTTTAACATGTCCTCTTTTCTTACCCTTCACTTACTGAAGGATAGCTTAGGAAAATAATTTTTATCTTTCCTTTTTAATATTAACTTCATTGCATCCATCTTTAATAAATCATACAGCTTCTTCTCTACAGTTTTATTTCTCAACATTTTGATGCTGATGAGACTGATCAGCATCTTTCCCTTTCTGCTGCATATGTCTTCAAGGATTTTGTTTTCTTTCTGTATCTTCTAGACTGGGAAAGAATGTACTGTTTGTAAGCAGATGATTTAATTTGGATAGATGCCTTTTTTATTTCTCTTTCCCTGTGATTTACTGCTTAAACCCATGAGAAACTTAAGTGCAAATGCTGTTTTCCAGCTTTGACAAACTCCTGGTGGTTGACCTCACAAACTTAGAAAGATTTATCTCATGTGATTCATTGTTGGAAGCAATAATATCAGCAGTTAAAATCTTCTAAGACACCATCAGGAAAAGGTAATTTTGGTCATTCTGCTTCTTGTTAAGAACAGCTGGCAATTTAGAAAGTAGACACTTGCTTAGGGGGAGGAGAGGAAAACGATGAAACAGAAATGCCTCCTTCTCCAGTAAAATATGAACTGAAGATACTGCATGGTAGTCATAAAATCAAGTCTTAGGAGCTTTCCCTCGATGAGTGTGTAGATATGTGCTTATTTTTATGTGATCTTCAGAGATTAATTTTCTTGTGCATTTAATCTCTTTGAGGGAAATCCATCTAGATCAAAAATATTATTTCTAAACTTCCGGTTCTATATAAAAGCCTGCTTAAGATGTCATGTTTGCTTTGGGTTTGTCAAGGCTCAGACAAAGTTATCTGCTGTGAATATGTCTGGGATAGAGGGTTTCTCCATGCCTTCTACACATGGATTCCACTCATCTGCCAGGAAGCAGAGGTGATTCCCATCACTCTGAGGCTATTCATAGAAGACAGGCCCTCTGCAGCCCAGAGGCACTAAACTAAAGCTGCCACAGTTATCTGCAAGTCTTGATTGTGCAGAAGCATTTTCAAAAGAAAATGATTCTTAAGAAAGAAATGTGCATGACCAGTTTTATGCAGCATGATGTCATGTGACTGGCAGAAGCTGTCTTCCTATCGGAAGTATATATGGCAGGAGGTAAAAGAAGTGGGCATGTGAGCTGGATTTCCTCAAACCTCACTGCTTTAGTGTGAATGCTAAGTGTCCCTCAAAGGGCCTTGTATAAATGCTTGGTCCCCAGGTGGAGCTACTGAGATACGGTGGAACCTTTAGCAGGTAGAACCTAATGGAAGGTCCTTAGGTCATTGGAGTCATTCCCTCAAAAGTATTTGTGGGGCCATGATTGCTTCCTCTCTCTCTTTTAATTCCTGGCCATGAGGTGAGCAGTTCGCTCCACCAGGAGCTCCCTGCCATTGGCGTCCAGCATCCCTGCCAGAGGCCCAAAGTAATAGATCTGCCTGGTCACGGACTAGAACCTCTGAAACCCTGAGCCAAAATAAACTTTTTTCTCTTTATAAGTTAATCATCTAAAGTATTTTGTTATGGTGACAGAAAGCTGACTCACACTCACCAACCTGGAACAGTGAGTTTTAAGAACAAAATAATAAGGAGCTTCAGCATCTAACGTCAAACCACCCAGGCTTCCTACTTTCAACTTATGGAATTCCAGGGGATTGCAGCTGTGCTAAAATTAATAGAATGTATATTTACTTGTTCTTTGTGGTATTGGTTCTCTGTCTGTTTCTGAACCTTTATCTAGAATTGGAATTGGAAGTTGTCTTCCCCAGTAGCTTCCAGGATCAAAGAGTCTCAGTTGCCAGAGCTGGAAGCAAATCTCAAAGATCATCTAGTGGAACAATCTTAGAGTTCATGTCAATAAACTGAAAGCAGTAGACAACGTGGTTTATGTAGGGACATGGACCATAGAGTCCATGTCAGAACCCAGGTTTTCTGACTTATAGTCCAGGATACTCAATAATATACCCTGCCAGTGGAATCCCATTTCTCCTCAGACACTTCTACTTCACCAAATGGGTCTCCTCACTGTGTCTTCCACAAGCCACCCATGCTAGCAGGTACTTCCTTTTATCCTCCTCTTGAGACAGTTCAAGCAAAGAATAGCTCCTGTTATTGTTGGGAGTAGTCTTCTAAAGGACTTGCCAATATTATAGTTTTTGGACTCCCAGTTTCATCTATAGCTCCCCTTTAAGAAAGGATGGAAGACACAGAATGGGTTTACTGGTAGATGCCCAGCACAGACATTTACTACCTGGGTGGCAGGTAACTCCTAGGAAGGTCAGGTATTCTAATATGGACCATTTCAAGCAAAATAGCATCAGTGAATCATAGGGAAATCAATGCTTTATTAAAAAACGTTTTATAGTAGATGGACATAATACCTTTATCTTATTTATGTGGTGCTGAGGATCGAACCCAATGCCTCACAAGTGCTAGGCACGTACCCTACCAACTGAGCTACAGCCATGGTCCAATGCTGTTTTTTTTTTTTAAGCTCCTTTAAAAATTTTCTCCTAAAATAGTCCCATGGGTTAAAGTCAAGAAAGGGAAGGTCTCAAGGTCACCTATAGAATTTATTATAATCTATTTAGTCTTTTTCCATCTGAGTATGTATTCACCATATTCAACTTGAGCAATGTCACAAGACAGAAAAAGTCCTAGACTAGTCCTATAAGTATAGAGACCCAGGTTTAATGTCTGTCTGTGCTTACTGTCTCAAAAACATTGTTTAGCTATAGGGAAAGTATTTTTCTCATTTCACAGATAAGAAAACTGAGTCTGAGAGACAAGAAGTTTTGTTCACTCTTTTTGAGATATGAAGTTACACAGTCAGACCCCCTTATTGTATAATAGGGGAAATAATAGTGCCTTCTTCAAGGGATACTCTGGTGAATCAGTAAGAAAATATATGTGAAATTATTGGCATAGAATCTGGCCATAGTAAGTATTCAGTAAGGGTGAGTTTCTACTTACTTTCTTTCCCTTCATTCTCTTTTCTGTAAGTTAACCTGAGATGAAAAGTGGCAGAATTAGACTTCTGTCCGGTAATGGCTCACTTAAAGTGCATCCTCTCCATTCATATCCATCTTTCAGATTGCTTGCTGTGCGCACATCCCCTGTTAACACAAATTGGAGGGAGTAACATGACCTTCATTTGTTGACAGAGACACGAGTAGGCAGAACACAGTGATGGATGCCTCAATTCAGGCAGAAACTGAATATTGCCTGTGGGGTAGGATAGCTCTGCCACCCGCATTGACCATACATCATCCCTGGAAATTAACCCATCTTCACCACAGTCATTAAAATGGAAACAAGTGCCTGTCCATTGAAATTCACCTTCAAATGGGAAGGATGAAGGTCTCGCACAGTATATGGTACATCCATATCTATAATCATGTCAATGTTTGCGTTATTCTAACTCTGCCACTTGGAAAATGTTTTAAGATATTGTGTTGCATGAATGGGTTTGTGTGTGTGTTATTTGTTTCTTGAATAAGAGCTGAGTAGAAGCTAACAGTTTCAAATGAAAATATAATGATTTCCAAATTTTGAGTTAGTGTTCTCTTTCACATCCATTCTTGTTCCCTTTAGTACCCTTATGCATTCTCAGGCATGTTGAATGTGAAGATTGTGATGTGGACCCTGTCTTTATAGATCCAAGGGGTGATAGTACTATATCCTTGATATTTCAAAAGTATTATCACTTGCTGAAATATATAGATCATTTTAATTTAAAATAATGATTAGTGTGCGCATGAATAGGTTCCACACTAACAACTATTTGTTTCTTTCCCTTTGTTAAAGACCTGAGTACTAATTTAACCTTAACTATTAAATCTACTAATTCAAAAATATTTATCAGTAGGTAGATTATCTTAACACTAGGCATATATGTTAAATTTTATATAATATAATGTTTATATTAATACAGAATAAAAAATGTTTACTCATTACAATGTGAAAACAAAGGATTAGTGTTCTTTATAAAAATTAATATATTTAGGTTCTATAATTTTGTACTATTTAATAATACATCAGGATAACAGAAACTATTCTAGTTATTTCAAGCAAAGGATTTAACTTTGAGAATTAGAACCTGTAGCAGAAATAACTAACTGTTCTATCATTCTCTCTGGCGTTAGTTTAAGGCCTTATGATGGCCCTGGCTGAAGGACTCTGAAGGGAAGGGAAGTTTAATTTCCCAAGGTCAAACTGGTCAGGAGCTTGTGTGCCTCTTCCAACCCTTATTGTTCCTGGAAGTAACCTTGGAAGCTATATGTTAAAATGGAAAATAAAGTGATGGAAGAATCCCTGTCATCTAAGTCACCAGATAGAGGATAGTACTTCCCAACCTGTACTGGATTTTGCATGAGCAAAAAGCGATCTTTAACCAGGATAAACCATGGAAATTTGAGAACTTTGTCTATTGAAGCAGCTAGGGCTTCATTACCTTGCAAATCCTTATAAAATTGTTAGAAGGTCTCAGGGAGGAAAGGACAGGGATGCAACTACTTGTGTTTAGAAAATCTTGAACCACAGGAACAATAGGAATTGGTCACCAATGATCTCACTGTCTTCTAACTGAGTGATTGGTAGAAAGATACTTGGAATCTGTTGGCCAAAGTTCATATCTGGGGTCTACCAAGCCCTTTTGACTACCCACCTCAAAGGGGCACAGTAGTTTCTATTTTATCTTTTATCTTTGAAACTTAACATGGATGAGTCTCATCATTTAAATTGAAACCATATTCCTACTGGCAGAGATCCTAGGAAATGTAGTTTCCATGGTTTAAGTCCCTGTGGTACTGGGGAGTCTATAGAAGGAGAAGGTGGTATAGAGTTGCTGAAACATAATCTGGTATATATAGGCAATTGGTGTGAGGATAGAGTGGAGATGTAGCTGAAAGAAGTTGAGGAATTAAGTTGTACAAGTCTTAATAACTAATTGGTATAGTGGTGAAGACCCTTAGACTCTTTAAGTCAGACCACCTGGGTCTGAATACCAGCTCCATCACTTACTAGCTATCTTGTGAAGTTACCAACTAGTCTGTGCCTCAATTTACTACTCTTTTAAAGAGGGATTATAACAATTCTCTATTATTGTGACAATTACATGCAAAAAAACTTATAAAGCTCATGAATGCCTCACATATAGTAAATACTCAATATATATTTGTTATGATTACAATAATGAAGAAAAAATAGTTGTTGTTTCTTCTTTTGCAATGGTTGAATATGAATGAAGTTTGTAAACAAAACCCCAGGTTTCTGACTTGGGTGTCTTGATGGATGGTTGTATAAAATAGTAAATGTAAGGGAAGCTGTCCAAATGGGTGAAAGAATACATATCGTTCAGAAGAATTACTCTAAATGAATAAATACAGGAAAAGCTAATTTAAGTGGAGGAATAATGTATTTGGTTTGATTTTGTTGAGCTTGACAACCTATGGCGTATCCAAATGACCATGTCTAGTAGGCAGGTGAATAACTGGGTTTGGGGCTCAGATAGAGTTCCAAACTGAAATCTGGATTTGTGAGTTGTTAGGATTTAGAAGGCAGTGGAAGCCAAGGAAGCGTCAATCAACTAGAGTATGCAAAGGTTATTAACAGTTATCTGGGGATAAGTCAGTATTTAAAAGAAACCCATGAAAAAGACAAGATTTAACAGCCACAGAAATAGAAGACAATCAAGAAAATGATCTGAATGAAGGTAGGGTAGGAGAGAAAGTCAAAAACAACAGAGGGACAACAGTGTCAAGTACCAAACACAAATCAAGAATGAGTTCCACATATTCAGCAATGTGAGTCTTTTGGTGATTTTAATAATATATTCAGGGGCTGGGATTGTGTGATAGAGCGCTTGACTAGCATGTGTGGGGCCCTGGGTTCAATCCTCAGTAACATATAGAGATAAATAAATAAAGTGTCCATCTACTACTACTACTACTACTACTAATAATAATAATAATAATAGATTCAATGGAGTAGAGAAGGTAAAAGTCTAGTCAACCAAAGGTAGAGATGAGAAATGAGAAGATAGGACACACAGATATGAAATATTTTTCTTTTATTTGGGACACTTGATTGTAAAGGAAAGGGTTAACCGATGGCTGGAGGCTTTTTAAAAGCAAAGCCTAGGTGATCATTTGGCCCCAGAATCACACAGAGGATTTGCAGGCCAGGAAAGATTTTGGATTACATGACTTTCAAAGTCTTTTCAGTTTCAAAGTGTTTTATTCTGTGATAAGTACCCAGGTTAGGCTTTTATATCCACAGATTGATACCTGGGAAAAAGGCATAAAATCTGTCTCATCTAACAAATTTAAGTTAGAATTTAACCTGATCTGACAAATTTTTAGGGAAATATATTTTGGGGATCAAAATCTATATCCATATGTAGTATATGAGTGGTCTTTGAATTTTCTAGCTTCACAAACATTTTATTCCTTCACAAATTATTTTGTAACCGACTTCTCTGTTCAACCAGTTGCTTGTGCTTATATGCAATTGGTCTTTTTGACTACTTTTTTTGGTGCCTGTTTCCAGCTTCTCCCAAAGAATAATTATGAAATGTTTACATCATAGCATTGGAGGAGGTTTACTGAATGGTAATTCTTTTCAAAGACTTCAGTGTTTCCCCCAGAGTTTTGCTTGGTTTATCAGCTAAAATAGAGTTAATTTGCTACTAGTGGGGTAAGTTAGGCTCCCATCTGGAAGCGTTCTACCAGGAGGAGCCCCTGGCCTTGTTTATGAAAGGTCCCAGGTCTGCCGTTACTCACCTGCACTCTTGCTAGGGCACGCTGGAATCGGAATTTATAACCACGTCATCGTTCTGTGCTACAGCCTTTCATCTGGGATCTTCTGTTTGGAAAGTCTCTTCAAATGTTTTCTTAGCCTCAAGGGGAAAGTTTCTCCCAGAGATACCTCAATTTTGATCAAAAGAGTTCACAAGTCCCTTTTAGTTTTTTTCCTCTGCCAATTAAGGTCCCCTTAGCTGTGTAGATTAAAGCTCATAAAGTTGGTTGCCCTGGTTTATTAGAAAACTCACTTTAGCTAGAAGAGTCAAAGTTTTCATACAGACAGACCCTAGGGAGCTAGGAAAAGGTTATTTTCCTCCAAAGAGTTCAAGTCCTGTAATTTAATTTTCCTCTGGTTTTGACCAAGCTCAAATTTTTGCTGACTTTATTGTGTAATGTAGCCTATCTCTCTTCAGTTAGAGATTGGTCTCTGCTGTGCCTTTGCATTAGAAATTCCCAAATTGTTGCTATCATTTGATTATTTGTTTTTATGTTTGTGTTTAAAGCCTTTCATAATTATATTAAAATATTCCATTTTACTTTTCTTTAATTCTGCATAACATTAGTGGAAAGATGCACCTTTGAGATAAGAGTTTTTCAAGTGAAAAACTCCTTCTCAATGAATATATACATTGATCATAAGGCTGCTCTAATTTCAGAAGCATCTAATCTGAAAAAAAATATGCTCTTGGAATTGAAGAGATATGGCCTTAATGGTCATTTCACTTGAATGAGCCTTCTCACTGGTGATATCCATCCCTCTATTGCTCATTAATGCATTCAACTCAGTTATTGAGAACTATATTACATCTTCAGCTCTTTTGCTGAGCAAAGGACAATGAATAGTATTTGGAGATAACTATATTTTGAATTTGGAAATTGAGCCATTTATCATATGTCTTAATCTAGGATATTTCCCAAAAGGATTCAACATTTTCCTCTAAATATTTTGAAGTCCAACTTGAAAACATAGAAATTACAAGGTGGCTTCTCACATAATCTTTATCACCTCTATTCTTCTATTTTTGCCATTGCCTTAATTTTACACAGCAATGAATAGCATCCAATAAAAAATAAGAATAGGACCTGGGGGTGTAGCTCAGTGGTAGAGTATGCACTTAGCATGCACAAGGCCCTAGGTTTGATCTCCAGCAGTAAAAAAGAAAAGTAAAATTAAGAATAGAAATTTACAAATGACACTAAGTGGTAATGAAATCAGAATGTGCAGATATAAAAGAGAACTAATTTAAATTATTAGAAATAAAAATGTATAGTCACATATATTTCTTACAAAATCCCCACAGTAGAAGGAATAAACAGAGAATGCTGTCAAAGAGAGACATTATTAATTGGATCACAAAAATTAGAAAATTATGTATGAAAGAGAATAGAATTAAATATATAAAAGACTTTGACATCATTATCCAAAGTACATGTATGAAGACTCGAATTGAGTGTCAACATACTTTATATACAAAGTTATGAAAAATTGTACTATATATGTGTAATAAGAATTGTAATGCATTCCACTGTCATGTATTTAAAAAATAAAATTAATAAAACTAAAAAAAAGACTTTGAAACAGAATAAATTCTAATATACATCAGTCAATACTTCCAGTGGGAAAAATTTGCTGAACATTCTCTAGAATGAAGGTAAGATGTGAGTATTCACATTCAAAAAAGGACAAAAGATGCTAAACAAGATTAAAATTTTAAAAAACCTCTTTGTATATTTATATTATAGCAAAACTGAATAACATCAAGGGTGAAATGTCTGCATTTTTGAATGAGAAGATATCAAATATTGCGGGATTTCTAAAAGCCTACTCTTGCATTCTGTTGGAATAAAGCTGTCTCCCATGTTGATTTAACTATTTGCTACTCACTTCTCCTCCAGTCAGTGTACTGGCTCAAGCTTATTTTAGTTTACTGCAATTCTTTGCTAGTTGAATCAAAAAACTATTTTTATTAAAAGACATGTAATAAATAAGAATAAACTATGGAAGAAAGAATTGGCTTAACATCAGGCTCATAATACTAGCACAACAATAACTTACATCTCTAGGGTCTCAGTAAACACTTTTACAAGGTTTTTCCTCATTAATCCTCACAACATTCCCATAAGACTGGTACTACTGAATCTTCCCATTTTCCATATGAGGAATCTGAGGCATGGAGAAGCTGAGGCATTTGCCCAAGGTCATGAAACTCTAGCTAGTATGTTAAGTAGTAGATCTTAAATTTTATCAGAGTTAAATCCAAGCTCAAATTTCTAACGACTATTCTATAAATTTTATTTTTTTAAAAAGAGAAAACCTTTTAGAAAAACTACTGGGACTTTTTAATTAATTAATTAATTTTAATTAGGTATATATGACAGGGGAATGCATTTTGATTCATTGTACACAATCACAGCACCACTTTTCATTTCTCTGGTTGTGCACTATGTAACATTGCACCATATGTGTAGTCATACATGTACCTAGGGTAATGATGTCCATCTCATTCCACCATCTTTCCTGCCCACAGACCTCCTCCCTACACCTCCCTCCCCTTTGCCCCATCAAAGTTCCTCATTTTTTCCTATGCCCTCTCCATTATGGATCAGCATCCACTTATCAGAAAGAACATTTGTCCTTTGGCTTTTGGGGATTGGCTTACTTTGCTTAGTGTGATAGTCATCCATTTACCTGCAAATGTCATAATTTTATTCTTTTTTAATCTTGAGTAATATTCCATTGTGTAAATATACCACAGTTTCTTTATCCATTCATCTATTGAAGGGCATCTAGGTTGCTTCCACAGTTTAGCTATTGTGAATTCAGCTGCTATAAACATTGATGTGACTGCGTTGCTATAGAATGCTGATTTTAAGTGCTTTGGGTATAGACCAAGGAGTGGGATAGCTGGGTCATATCATGGTTCCATTCCAAGTTTTCTAAGGAATCTCCATATTGCTTTCCAGATTGATTGCACCAATCTGCAGTCCTACCAGCAATGTATGAATGTGCCTTTCCCCCCACATCCCCGCCAACATTTATTGTTGTCTGTATTCTTGATAACTGCCATTCTGACTGGCATGAGATAAAATTTAGAGTAGTTTTGATTTGCATTTCTCTAATTACTAGAGATGTCAAACATTTTTTTTCATATATTTGTTGATCAAATGTATATCTTCTTCTGAGAAGTGTCTGTTCAGCTCCTTGGCCCATTTATTGATTGGGTTGTTTGTTTTTCGGCATTAAGTATTTTGAGTTCTTTATATATGCTTTATATATGGAAATTAGTGCTCTATCTGACGTGTGTGGGGCAAAAATTTGCTCCCAGAATATTACTGGGACTTTGATCATTCTTTTTCAGCAGCCCTTCTCCTGTGGGGTTGTATTTTGGAATATTGAGATTGACCAATTCATAGCTGTAGACTGGTGACTGACTGTTCTCTGCATATTCAACTTTTCTCAGATCTACACGTGGCCAAGCCCATCCAGGCTGCCCAGCTATGAGTCCTTTCTCCAGCAGTCTAGTTATGTCTCTGATATATCATTGGGGAAACCCAAAACACTCAGACTCCTTAGTCACAGAACTTACCTGCCTTATTTAGAATGCTAAGAATTTTCTTTTGCCAGAACTTAAAGGTCTTCCCAAGCTGCCCAGTAAATTCTAACAGAGGGGCATTTCCTCTGGCCTTTATGTCTTTCTCTTGAAAGCAGAAATTGGTGCTACTTTTAAATTGTGTAAGGTTGGGATAAGTTGGCAAGTTGTTCTTTCTGTAGAGGTTGCAGAACAGGCATCTAGAGAGGGCCACACTCCTTGATCAGGCAAGTCCTTCAGACTGTGGATGAGCTTCTTTGGTGTAGCTACCCCAATGTTGTCCCCAGAGAGGTTTCCTTAGGAAAGGATAGCTGAGGTCATACTGAGGGACAGAATAAAGAAACATGTCCACCAAAGAAGCTATTTGTTCCCAAATTTTCACTGAGTTCCTAGGAAGAAAGGTAATATTTTGTTAACTCTGAATAAATCAAAGCTTTATGTATGACAGAATTCATAGAGAAATTGAGAGCCAATACATCAGCCAGAGAAGAAGGGCTGTATAAGACTAGGAATCATGGATGAGGTTGCAGAGTTGACTGGTCTTGCAGTCTACAGGTCTTACTTCAGTTTCCCACATTGCACCATAGAAGTTCTGATTTTGGACACCTCAATGAAACTTAACTGCCATATCAATAAAAAGAAGAATTTTACTTTGTAGAAATTTCACTGGATTTGAGGGAGGTGAAACTGAGGAAATTAATGTGAAAACCATTTGAATTACCTAAAAACACTATGCATAACTTAGTTGTTGTTATTAACCTGAAATTTTGTTTTAGGCCAATAAAATTGGAATTTAATTATTTTGACTTTATTTCCCAGGACTTGACATGCTATAAACTTCTGTAGAGTTCTCGTGAAGCCTGAGAATCTTCAACCATACTCATCTTCATTTCCCTTTGAAGCCCCATCATTAGATTCCCAGTGTTGAAATCCCTTTGCTCCATTTTCCTAGTGGTCTGGTGCTTCCTAACTCAACCAGCAGTCATCTGTATCCATTGCCCCGGGAATTTGATATAAAAGGATTTCATAAGGACCTAAGATAAGCATGGGTTTATACCAATATCCTCTTTCTGGAAGGGAACTTTTAATTGGCATTCTTCTACACAATGCCAAACCAAGCGAGGAAAAATAATTCTCATTACTAGGGTCGACATTTTAGAGCATCTACCTTAAACCTCTTCACTCTGCTCAGTACTATTATGTGTCATTTTGTTGACTATCATTATCACTATATATAGTGATATATCATCTAAGATATATGTTTCTTAGTTAGACTTAGAAATGTGGGTTGTGTTGAGAAACAGTATTATTGAACTTATAATCTTGGAGATGGAATTACATTTTGGAATTAACTATCCTGACATTTTTTTTTTCTTTAATTCTCCTAATTCATTTCTATTATGTGACAATCCAAAGCTATCTTTTGAAGTATAGTTAGGGAAGTCACAGAAACTAACATGAGACATATAAAGGAATTCTGATAAAACTAAAACAAATACTATCATTAACACATAAAGTATTCAAACAAATCAATGAGAGTGCAATGAATAAATAAGCAAAGGCCTGAAATACATAATTTGTAATTAAGTTTGAAATGTTAGATTCCAATAGCAATTAAATACATGCAATTCAAGAATCATAAAATGAACTTTTAGGCTTTTAAATTAATTATTTGAAAAAATATAACATTGCTGGTAAAAGCATGACAAAAATGCATTTCATATACTGTGGGAAAATAATTTGGTACCAAATATTTGGAAAGCAATTTGGCAATATATGTCAAGAGCCATAAAAGTACCCTTGGACTAGTTTTACTTCTCATAATCTACAAAAAAAAATTCAAATATCTGAAAAAACTTTATGTTCCAAACTAGTCATTTCAAATGTTACTTGTATCAAATGTTACATTATCAATTAGAAATAAATGAAAACTGGAGTAGTTGAAGAACAGTTAAAATTTGCTTCATTCTTAAAATATTTTCAGACAATACAAATAGAAGTTTAAAAGTTTAAGGAGACTGAAATAACACAAATAAGTGTGTAAATTATAATATAATATTGAATATGTATATGTCTTATGGATCAACTTCAAAAAATTCAAAAGAATTTAAAAAAGAAAAAAAAATTGAGGAAGCTACCAAAATGTTCACACAGATTATCCTTTGTCTATAGGGTTTTGACTATTTTTCCTATATCTTATGTGCTAAATAAGATTTCTTATATTTTAAGAAGAAGACAAAATTTTATTTTTTTTTAACAAAGAAAGAAAAATATGATCAAACCTGCCTTTTGGGTAGGTCGGGGGATGGTGAATCTCGCTATGTTTCTCAAGCTGGTCTCAAATTCATAGGCCCAAGTAATCCTCCTGCCTCAGCCTATTGCATGGTGGAAATACAGGTGTGCATCACCACACCCAGCTTCAAAACTATTTCTTGTAGGGCTAGAGAAAGGTTGTCTCTATAAGTGTCACTTGGCTGGGAAAGCCTGTGAATTTTTCCTATAGTAACTGAGTATTTATGATTATTTCATATGGACTAGTTTAAACTTTGTTTTGAATAACTAGCAAAGATAACTTCTCCTAAGCCAACCTGTAAGAGCTTAAGAAAGATGGCTGGAAAATTCTTTAGCTTAGATCCTAAACCACACTTAGTTTTTGATGGGCTTTTAACATGCAAACTGCACATAGATGATGCTAATTGCAAATCAATCTTATCTCCTTTATTGATAAGGTTATCAGTTTAAAGAGGTGAAATCCAAATGTGTGAGTGTGAGTATATATAGTTGAACTTTGTTTTTCGGTTCTGATGATTGAGCCTCAGTTAGTAGTTGTTCAGGGCTAATCTTTCCACTCTAGAAAATATTTCCCTACATATATGCACATATTGCTGCCCTGACCAATGGGGACCTAAAATGAAAAATATCACTGCCTCTGTTGTGTGCTCCTAGAAATCCATTACAGTAACCACCAGTGTCTCAGGTCCTCTCTGCAGTTTAGAATCTTGAATGCTTTCCTCAAAAACATATGGGGAGGGAAGAAAAAGTCTCACCATTCCAGACATTGCCAGTCATAGAGGCCTTCCAGCCTCTGTCAGCCTTATCTGTTGACTGGTCTGAGGGCCCTGGACCAGTGAGTTTTTGGGGGGTTATCTGCGCTTGTCAGAAGGTCCTCAGAGTTTCAGTAAAAGTGAGAAAGCAGTTTTGAAAACAATAAGATTGTTAAACTCTGTGTAAGTAAGAGAGATGTAGAAGTGCATGGTCAATCAGGGCAAGATGGCAAGTGAGGAGGGCTGGGGCAGAGCCAAACTAAAGGATCATAGGAGGTCTTCCAATAAGGTCAATTTCCAGGGTAATGAAATTGCTTATCGATCCAGTAAAAATGAGGGAGATCCAGTCAGACAGACACTTCCATCCTCGTGCTCCTAAGCAGGGGATCCAATAGAAAACCTAAAATAGACATGGGAACATGAGGAGGCACCAGTCAATATTAGTGAGGAGAGCATGGACATGGGAAGAGATAAGAAAGAAATTTCAGAGACCATAAAAAAAACAAGCCCAAACTTCCACGCTGGACTCCCAACTCTGGAGCCCCTTCTCTTCAGAGAACTCATCTCACTGCTGCTTTGCAATAAACCTGCTGTAAGGTGTATTGCTATCTCTGTGTCCTGGTCTTCAATTTTTTGCTGAAGGGAGACAACAAACCCAACGCCACTAGATGCATAGAAGTGAAATAGAAATAGGATTATTTTAGCCAGCTTTTTCACTGCTGTGACTAAAAGACCCGACAAGAACGATTTTAAGAAGGAAAAGTTTACTTGGGGGTTCATGGTGTCAGAGGTCCATACACAGCTGGCTTTATTCCCTGGCTCAAGGTGAGGCAGAACATCATGGTGCAAGGTATGGAGGAGGGAAGCATCTCACGTGATGATCAGTCAGCAGAAAGAGAGATTCCACTAGCTAGACACAAAGTATACACCCCAAATCACACCCCCAGTGCCCACCTCCTCCAGCCACAGCCTACCTGCCTTCAGTTATGCTCAGTTAATCCCATCAGGGGATTAATTCACTGACTAGGATAAGGCTCTGAATGTTCTTGCATTGTCTCACACATGAGTTTTTGGGGGACATCTTGTATCCAAGCCATAACAGGGATGAAAGAATCTTGAACTTGAGTTACTTGTTTGTTGTTGTTGATGTTGTTTTTTTTCTTTTTTCTTTTTTAGTCTCCTCCAGTGTACATGCAATTTTCTCAAACCTGACTCATAAAAGGGGTCAGGAGCTGGTGTCTAGTAGCTACTCTCGAAGGGGTCTGTTATTCCTACATATTTTGTAGTCAGTAAACAGGATAGCAAAGAATTGTTCAGTTTACAAGGAAGTACAATGGAAATAAACCTACATAAAGTACATTTGCGGTCTTCTCAATATTTGTCCTATTTGAAAAATTCTGGCTCTGATTTCTTAGTCCAAATTGCAGTTCAGCCAAACATAGCTGATTCTACCTTGTATGAGTTGGTTATTAGTGTCTCTCCCTTTCTTAGAACCCCTGGGAACATACGAGGCAAAGTAATAAAAACAAAATACTTATTAAAATGTAAATACAGCAGCTGGATCCCCGATGTGTTGTGCTGACAACCCTTGCTGGCAGCCAGGAGGACCCAGGTGCACAGGGAACCAACTTATCTGGTCACGGAGGGCCTGGAGACGGACAGGCTCTGAAGGGAGCCTTTTGTTTCCTGACTCCTGTGGCAGATTGCCGGCTCATCCTCCTGCGTGGCATAGCTGAAACTTGTCTTTCAACTAAATAGAGTACATGGGGGCAGAAATTCTTTTTTAGTTTGGCAACCCATAGTATATGAGGGGGAAAGGCCGCTCTGAAATAAAAGGAAAGCATGAAAAATGCTTTATCAAAAAGCATAAAAGAAAACCAGAGGAAAGCATATTCGGCCTCAGTCATTAAAAAGCACACTACTGTTCCCAGTCATGCCTCCCATCACCCTTACAAAAGTTTTGTTTGAAGAATTTCTTCCCTAGAACTCCAAACTGGCCCCCAGTAGCCGGACGTCTTTAACAGCTGGTTCTGGAATAAGAGACATTTCTCTTAAGAAAAACAAAGTCTTCCATTGCATTTGGAGTTTAAAATACAACAGTCTTCTGTGTGTCTTACTTTTGGGCATCTGTTTTCATAGAAACTGTGTGGTGTTTTTTCAGTTAGATCTTTGAGTGCTAGTGTCTTCCCACAATGCCCCTGGCAACAGATAAAAGCAGGCCCACCCTGCAGAAATGCCACAGGTACTGCCTCAAAGAAAGGACACATGCAAATGCCATGGGGAACTTGCTTGCCTCCTGACTCATATTTTATCTTCCATAAAGTGACTGTTTCCAAAACTGACAGTGTCTGTTGCCTGGTAATGGAAGATAATGATTAGCACAACAAAATGGGAGTAATCACGGGGCTATTTGACACTGTTCTTAGCAAAATCCTGTATGTACTCAAACGCCAAAGCAAAGAACTATTCCTAAAATGACAAATGTGTATCCATTTTCAAAGCAAATTGGGATTTCACTGGAAAACCCAGGAAGCCAGAGCAGTTTGCTTTAGAATATAAGGCCATCTAATTCTTGAAACAAAACTTCATGCTGAGCAATGTCATGAATTTTTAGATAGGAGAAGAAATCGTTCTTGTTTATACTAAAGAACAGGCTGTTTTTCCTATTTGGGAACTTGAGGGAGATGAAGTAATGGCATTAATGCTATAAAGAAGTGGGCTGCAAAACCTGGGTTAAGTCTTATTTATTTAACATTTAATGCCCATGATCTGTTAGGCACGAAGAGGCAGACTCTGGTGCTATTATTTATTGCTGGAACAATAAAATAGTCTGGCCAAGATTAGATTAGGCAGTTGACTGAAAGTACTCCAGATTCAAAGATCAAAAATGAATAGATGAACATCGTTACTGTACAGAGCACTTGAACATGTGTGGTGGGATGACGGAGCCATGTACAGTCCTCCCTCATTAGGGTCCCTCCCGAAGTCCAAGGCTTGAGGAAATGACCTGACATCTTTATATTATAAAAACCACTCTAATGTCAATCATCTTTTGAAGAGTTTAAAAAGAAAAACAATCAGATGCTTTCTGCTATTGATCCTCCAGCACATAGATATAGATTGAGGCATCATGGTGGTGGGCCAAGCCAAAGAGAGCCAGGAAACTGGAATCGATAGCTCAGTAGTCTCTGCAATAAGACATCAATTTACGCCTGGACATTTTAAGATGTGTATTTACACAAATGTGCCTTTAACAGGGTGAACCCAATTCTCAAAAGAATAGCTCTTTCCTTGTTCTAGGCTCCTTGTTTTTCCATTGTGTGACTGGCCCAGAATGCACTTTTTCTAATTGGAGTCTCACAAGTATGTGTACAATGAATTCGTTATTATTTCCATCTGTGCCAGGTTCCCACAGGACTTATCCCCACTTGAGTCACCCTCAGTCCACTGGGAACATTAAAGGGATTCACATAGAAGGAAACCTTAAGCCCTGGGCTGTGGTCAGAAGGGTCTGGGTTCGGGTCCTATTTTTGCTTCTTGTTTTGTATGTGACCATGAGTGAGTTGCTTCACCTCCCTAAGCCTCAGCTTGCTGATTTGTAAAATAGGAAAAAAATAATAAAACATCCCTGTGTTACTCTGATGGGAAAAATTAAAGGAACCCATATATAAAATGAACTTAGCACACTGGCTGGGCACATAGTACACCCTCAGTAAAGGCTAGCTTTCTTTTTACGTTACTGGACATCTTTAGTGTTCTCTTGCCCAGGTCAAGGTCAGCTCAACATCACAGAAGTCAAACTGGTTTGTAATTGTGTCTGATGCACACATGCGTGTTTTTTTACTCACTGACTTGGTTGGCTGAGGTATTGGACATGTGTCATCCTTCCTGTGTCCCCTGGCTTTCAATCCCATCCAATCCTCTGCACAATGCCAGGAGCAGAGCTGCTTTTACTCTTCCTGGCGGAACCCACCCAGTCACTCTGCATTGGCAACCTCTGCACAGCCAGCTGCTGGGCACTCGTTCTCCATCTGCACTGGATCTGTGCTAGCCTCTAGCAACTACAGTGCACCTGTTGATACCTCAGAGAGCCAAGCCAGACAGACCCCTTCCTCTCTGTATGCTTGACTGCTTCCAGCATTCTTTCTGTGCGGACCCAGACACTTTGCACCTCATCTCCTTTATGCCGCTTCTGATTTTCCCTTCTTTTGGAGGGTAAGTGCAGGATCTAAAGAGTGAGTATAGTTTGCCGACAACTGCCCCAAACAGGGTAAATGCATTGGCAGGACATGCAGGAAGTGAGAGACTAAGGTATCCACATCTTAAGTTTATGACAGTACTGTGTACAGTCATTAGATTTTATGACTTATTCATCTATGAAAAAAAAAGATGCTCTTTATTCTATTTGTTCTTTGCCCTTCAATAGAAGAATGGATAAAAAATTGTGGCATTTATACACAATGGAGTATTACTCTGCACTAAAAAAACAACAAAATCATGGAATTTGCAGGGAAAAGGATGGCATTAGAGCAGATTATGCTAAGTGAAGCTAGCCAATCCCTAAAAAACAAATGCCAAATGTCTTCTTTGATATAAGGAGAACAACTAAGAACAGAGCAGAAAGGAAGAGCAAGAGAGGAAGATTAACATTAAACAGGGACGAGAGGTGGGAGGGAAAGGGAGAGGGAAGGGAAATTGCATGGAAATGGAAGGAGACCCTCAGGGTTATACAAAATTACATGTAAGAGGAAGTGAGGGGAAAGGGAAAAAAAACAAGGGGGAGAAATGAATTACAGTAGATGGGGTAGAGAGAGAAGATGGGAGGGGAGGGAGGGGGGATAGTAGAGGATAGGAAAGGCAGCAGAACACATCAGATACTAGTATGGCAGTATGTAAAAATGTGGATGTGTAACCGATGTGATTCTGCAATCTGTATACGGGGTAAAAATGGGAGTTCATAACCCACTTGAATCAAATGTATGAAATATGATATGTCAAGAGCTTTGTAATGTTTTGAACAACCAATAATAAACATTTATAAATAAATAAATAAATAAATAAATAAATAAAAAGACACACAGGTTGGCATCTTGCTTTCATCTTTTGAAATGGACCTTTCGCATGTCTATGTTGTATCTGTATCATCCATGTCTCAAGTCATTGTATTCTCTGGATTTTCTTACTTCTCACTTGTTATTTTTCGTGCATTTGTTCATTGATTTAGTTGGTTGTTCTGGTGAAGGAGCAAGGCCTGCTAAATCAGAAGGTGACAACTTCTATCAGAGCTCTGTGCATAGGGTATAGCGGGCAGAGGGGAATGCTGATGCCTCATGGCCTCAGCTTGGAGGGCAATTGGTGCAATTTCTGTGATTTCTACCAGTCACAGGCTGCTGGTGTTTGATTTGCTGTGCTGAGCTTTGTGGCTGCCCTCTATGACTTCTTTCTTTCCTCACACTCTGCCTTTATCTGAATCCTTATGCATTAGTCATTTTTTTTCCTTGTTGTGATCAAAATATCTGACAAGCAATTTAGAGGAGGAAATTTTTATTTCAGGCTCACAGTTTCAGAGGTCCAGTCCTTGGCCAGCTGACTCCATTGTGCTCTGGGCCCAAGGTGAGGAAGAACACTATGGCTCAAGTCATGGCAGACAGACGCAGAGAGGGAAGGAGGAGCCAGGGAACAAGGCGTAATACCCAGGAGTACACCCTCAGTGATGCAGTTTCCCAGCCATGTGCCACCTGCCTACAGTCACCATCTAGTACAGTAGTCCTTACATATTATTAACCATCAAATGGATCAATCCACTTGATTAGGTTACAGCTCTCAATCTAATCATTTCACCTATGAATATTCCTGCATTGGCTATCATATGAGCCTAGGGGGACATCTATATTCAAACTGTAACCTCTTGTTCTCCTGGGGAGGAGTGCCCTGGGAACTTGGGGGTGGAAGATGGGGATATAGTAGGAACCAAAATCGAGAGGTTAGGACATGCCTGTCCCTGCTGTGATGATGCATAGTGACTCAACACGGATGACTCAGTAAGCTGTTCAGTTTCCCCCACATAGTGATCGAAGTCAGCCTTTATGGTCTACTGATGCTGTAATATTTGCCTTAAGTTATTTTTGTTTTCACATATCAGAGAACATTGTGTGTCAGGGATCCTGAGTCAGGGTGGTCTAGTTGAAAAGGCCTGGGCATTGGGGGTTAAAACAATAACTTTGCACTCATATCCAGCCTCTAGCATTGATTAGTTCTGTGATATTCTGCAAGTCACATAGGTTTTTTTAAATCTTTGTTTTCTTATCTGTGACTTGGGGATAATGTTATCAGATCTCATGATACTCTCAGGTATCATAGGATTATTGTGAAAATTAAATGAGATAATGTCTGGAAAGAAATGAGCCCAGTGTCTGGCATGGTGTTAAGTGCCCAGTAAACCCTCGTTCCTCCTCCCCCAGCCTCATCTCACCAGCATCAGTGGAACTATAAATACCTTCAGAGTTATGTAACTGCTCTCCACCAATCTACTCCTTGATCACCTCTTGGCCCTCCCTCCAGATCTATACCTAAACTCAATTATGACTATACCCCTGATATAATCTCCCTCTCTGTAGAGAACAGTAAAACCTCAATGTTTAAAAATGATTATACTTTAGAAAAACTTAAAATCCCTAAAATATCATTGTGAGCTATGAATGTCTACATTAAAAAAAAACAACAATGTGATCTCAAATAAACAACCCATTGATGTATCTTAAAATCTCAAAATATAAGGGAAAAAATCCAAAAACTAGTAGGAGGAAGAAATAATAAAGATTAGAGCTTAAATTAATGAAATAAAAACTAAAAGAATAATACAAAGGAACAATGAAACAAAGAGTTAGTTCTTTGAAAAAATAAATGAGATGGATAAACCTGCAGCCAAACTAACCAAAAGAAAGAGAGAAAACACAAATTAACAAAATTAGAGTTAAAAAATGGGGATATTGTTAACCATACAATTAAAATCCAGAGAATTATTAAGAACTATTTTGAAACTTTATATTCCAATAAATTGAAAAATTTAGAAGAAATGGATAAATTTATAGACACAGGCAACGTTCCAAAACTGAATCAAGAGGATATAGAAACCCTAAATAAACCAATAACGAGCAATGAGATTGAAACAGTAATTAAAAACCTCAAAACTAAGAAAAGCCCAGGGCCAGATGGATTCACAGCTGAATTATCAGATCTTTACAGAAGAACTAGTACCACTATCCCTCAAATTATTTCATGAAATTGAAAGTGGGGAATGTGTCCAAACTCATTCTGTGAAGTCTTAATCACTCTGATTCCAAAACTGGATTAGGCCACTTCAATAAAAGAAAACTAAAGACAGATATCTTTGACGAACATAGATGCAAAAAATCCTCAATAAAATATTAGCAAATCAAATTCAACAACATATTAAAAAGATCATACACCATGATCAAGTTAGTTTTATCCCAGGTTTGCAAGGCTAGTTCAACATAGGTAAATCAATAAATGTAATACAACATAGAAATAGAACCAAGGATAAAGATCTCACAGTCATCTCAATAGATACACAAAAAGCCTTTCACTAATTTCAATACCCTTCCAATATGCAAACCGTGAAGAAACTAGGGATAAGAAGGCACTTACCTCAAGACAATAAAGGCTATATATGACAAACCCAAAGCCAACATCACACTGACCAGGGAAAAACTGAAAGAATTTTCTCTAAAAACAGTAGCAAGATGAGATTTGCTTCCAGCCCTCCTATTCCATACAATCAGAGCAACTAGGAAAGAGAAAGAAAAAAAAGGATACAAATAGAAATGGAAGAAGTCAAATCATCCCTATTTGCAGATTATATTATCCTATAGAAGACTCTGAAGGTTCCACCAGAAGACTGTGAGAGCTGATAAGCAAATTCAGCTAAGTAGCAGGATTCAAAATCAACATATAAAAATCAATGGCTTTTCTATACACCAATAATGAATCCACTGATAAAGAATCAGGAAAACAATTTCATTCACAATAGCTCCCCAAAGAATGAAATATCTAAGGATAAACCTAACCAAAGAGGTAAAAGACCTTTACAATGAAAATCACAGGACACTAAAGAAAGAAATTGGTGAAGACACTAGAAGATGGGAGGATCTCACATGTCCATAGTTGATAGAATTAATTTTGTTAAAATGGCCATATTATAAAAAGTGGGCTATAGATTTAATATGATTAAAATACCAATGATGTTCTTCACAAAACTAGAAAAATAATACTAAAATTCATATGGAGGGACAAAAGACCCACAATAATCAATACTCTCCTGAGAAAAAAATAGTGACACTGGAGGCCACCAGCATCACAATACCTGATTTCAAATTATACTGCAGAGCTGTAGGAACAACACAGCATGGTACTGACATAAAATCAGGCACACAAACCAATGGAACAGAAGCCACAGAGACAAACCCAGACAGATATAGTCATCTGATCCTTGACAAAAGTTCCAGAAACATATGTTGGAGAAAAGACAACCTCTTTAACACATGGTGTAGGAAAAACTAGATATCCATATATAGAAGAATTAAGCTAGATCCCTATTTCTCATCCTGTACAAAAGTTATCTCAAAATAAATGTAAGACCTGAATATAAGATCAGAAACTTTGCTACTGTTAGAAGGAAAAAAAATAGGGGAAACACTTGAACATATAGTTACAGGCAAAGACTTACTGAATAGAAATCCTATACCTCAGGAGTTAAGAGCAAATATCAGTAAATAGGATGGCATCAAATTAAAAAGCTTCTGCAAAACAAAGGGAATAATTAACAGGGTAAAGATACCACTGGCAGAATGGGAAAAAAAATCTGTGCTACCTACTCTGATACTAACAGAGGGTTGGTATCCAGAATACATATTAAAAAGCAAAAACCTCAACATTAAAAAAATCAAGTAAGGGCTGGGGTTGTGGCTCAGTGGTAGAGCACTTACCTAGCATGTGTGAGGTACTGGGTTTGATTCTCAGCACTGCATATAAATAAATAAATAAATACAGGTCCATTAACAACCAAAAAAAATTTAAAAAAAGAAAATCAAATAGCCAGGAATAATGACACATGCCTGTAATCTCAGCTACTTGAGAATTCAAAGCAGGTGGTTTGTAAATTTGAAGCTACCCATGGCAACTTAGCAAGACCCTGTCTCAAAATTTTTTAAAAAAATTATATTTTTAAAAGGACTGAGATGTAGCTTAGTGGTAGAGCACCCTGGAACCCTCGGCTAAATCCCCAGTAACACACACACACACACACACACTCACATGCCACATCAAATAACCCAATTGATAAATGGGAACTTCTGAAAAGGAAAGTACAAATTACCAACAAATATATGAAAAAATGTCCAACAATCTCTAGCAATCAGGGAAATGCAAATTAGAACTACAGTGAGATTCCATCTCACTCCAGTTAGAATGGCCATCATCAAGAGAACAAATAGCAATAAATGCTGGCAAGGATGCAGAGAAAATACACTGTTGGGAATGTAAATTAGTACAGCCACTATGGAAATCAGTTTGGAGGTGCTTCAAAAAGCTAAAAATAGATTACCATATGATCCAGCTCTACCACTCCTCGGTACTTATCTAAAGGAATTAAAATCAGCCAACTATAGAGACACATGCATACCCATGTTTATGGCAGCACAATTCACAATAGCCCAGTTATGGAATTAGTCTAGGCACCCTTCAACAGATGAATGGATAAAGAAAATGCAGTATATATACACAAGGGAGTTTTATTCATCCATAAAAAAAAGAACAAAATAATGTCATTTGCAGGAAAATGGACTGAACTAGAGACAATTTTTTTTTCTTTATTTTTCGTTTTGGTACTGGGGATTAAACCCAGAGATGCTCTACCACAGAGCTATGTTCCCAAACCTACCTACCTTTCTCTCTCTCTCTCTCTCTCTCTCTCTCTCTCTCTCTCTCTCTCTCTCTC
>NW_026000093.1:43483512-43498223 GCF_001458135.2 Marmota marmota marmota
CTCTCTCTCTCTCTCTCTCTCTCTCTCTCTCTCTCTCTCTCTCTCTCTCTCTCTCCCCCCTTCCTTCCTTTATTTCTTTTCTTTTCTTTTTTTTTGAGACTGTCTTGCTAAATTACTGAGACTAGCCTCCAATTTGTAATCCGCTTTTCTCAGCCTCCTGAACCCCTGGGATTACAGGCTACTGCGTCCAGCTGAAGATCATAATTTTGAGTGAAATAAGCCAGACTTAGAACAATATCATGCTTTCCCTCATATAAGAAGCTAAAGGGGAGAAATGAAAAGCCATGTAAGTAGAAGGGTGATTAGTAAAAAAGAGAGAGGTGGTTGTGGGAAGAGAGAAGAATAGAGAAGAGAACGTTTTGAGAAGGAAAATTGATCCAATTTGTCTTTATATATGTATAACTATTAGATGGGACTGGAGACAATTTTTTCTTTATTTTTCACAATGAAACCTACTTTTCTGTATAATTGGGATACACCAATAAAAATAAAATTCATATTTTTGTCAGAAAAACATAAATTCCCTAAAATGTCATTGTAAGTTTTTGTCTTCAAACAGAATTTATTACTGACAACAAAAAAAATCAACATATTCACTTTGTATTTTACAATATAATCTTGACTGTGCCATTTTCTTGATATTTTGAAAAGTCCTACGATTTTTCTGAGCAGACAATACATTGTGTTGGTTTTTTTAAGTTCTAAGTTTATAATTTTTTTAAGTGGATGCTAGGTTTATAATTTTTTAGATTTATTTTTCATTTTTCTGGAGCTCAGTCCCCTGAAATGCAAGTGAGTCCATCTTCTCTGACTCCTACTTACTCTAAGTTATAGTGATGACTTTTGGACCCTGTGGTTCAAGATTTTTCTTCATTCTTGATGCTCTAAGTCTGGACTTTGCAGTGGTGCTCAGCTTCCGACGGTCTCAGGAACTGATGGCTTACTTATCTCCATCAGCTTAGAAAATGTCCTTCCCATGGGCCCCAGTTTCCAACCCCACTGACTGAACACATCCTGTCCTAATGTCTATAGGTGATATTCTTGCAACTTTGTTCCTGAAGCTGGACAGTTTCAGCTGGAACTTGAAGGTGCTAACATGGACCTCTGCTTAACAGGGAAGAAGCAGTAACTTTGTTAGATTACATCCTCTAATGTGAGAGTTTCACCTGAAATGAGACATAAGAAGATGGAGGTTGCTCAGGACTGGCCAGACCCTTCCTTGAAGTCTGACATTTGGAAAGTCAATCTCATGAAGCAGTTGAGAACATGGTTTGGCATCTGAGAGTCCCAGGTCTGACTCTTGGCTCGGCCACTTCCTAGCTGTGTGGTCAGGGCAAGTGATTTAATTTCTCTGTCACTCACTTTCCTTATTTGGAAAAGAGGGAGGCAATAGTATTTGCTTTGCAGAATTAAATGAGGTAATGTTTATAAAATTACATGAGATTTTGTCTGGAAAGAGCACAGTATCTGGCATGGGGGCCTGTACATCTTGGTCCCTTCTACCCTCATCTTGATCATCTCTAAAATCACATGGGAGATGATATTAATAACTCTCTCAGTTTCTCTCTCTCTCTCTCTCTCTCCATCTCTCTCTCTCTCTCTCTCTCTCTCTCTCTCTCTCTCTCTCTCTTCTAAAATCACTCTTTGTCCAGAAAAACAAACTTTTTAAGATTCACTGCGTAGATTCAAAGCACCCATAATAATGATGGCAATGCAATTATTAGAATTATATGGGAATTTCTTATTCCCCTGGTCTTCTAGACAGCGGATTTCATGAGTTCAAATAGCATGATCATCTTCTTGCCTTGGTTCCTGGACCAGAAATAGTTGTTGAATGAATATGTCTGCTATTTTGAGTAACTTTGATTGTGCCATTTAATCTTAGTGTTTTCTGCACAAATGAGTGCTTGTTGATTATTTGTGTGTTCACTTCTATTCCAGAATTTTAGTTTCTTCCTTTATGGGGTAAAATTTTTTATTAAATGATATATTTATTCTAATTTCTTATACATGATGGCAGAATGCAATTCATTACACATATAGAACACAATTTTTCAAGTCACTGGTTGTACACAAAGAATTTTCATACCATTTGTGCCTTTATACATGTACTTAGGGTAATGATGTCTAACTCATTCCACCATCATTCCTACCCCTTGACCCCATCCTTTCTCCTCATTCCCCTTTTCCCTATCTAAAGTTCCTCCATTTTTGGAGTAGAATTTTTAAACATATGCTTGTGTGTCCAAGATGGACATCGATGATGGGTTTTAGCAATTGTTAAGTATAGGAATTAGAAATAAGTTAGAACAAGAGAGGAAATAATGTTCTGGATAGGTTAATATCTACATGGTGTGGGGGGGAATCTAGTAGATTGATTTTAAGGTTTGAGGACAGGGGGTCCTGGGAAAAGTGCTGAGAATGAAGACAGCACATTCCTTCCCACACTAAGCACATAACTCTGCATGAATTTGGTTTCATTTCAAAAAACGGAGTGTTCACAGACTGAACACACCCATATAAACTTGACCCTGGGAGGGCAGCAGATAAACTTGGGGGACCATTCTCAGACAACAATCCCCTGAGATTTTAAGCAAATTTTGACATATTCCTATAAATATTTTTAACAGACACAATGTAACATTTCTCCCATCCCCTACCAGTTTTATACAAAAGATGGGTCAAAATGACCCAGAAAAGCAAACACTGCATAAGGTCAGATAACCCATTACCTTAGCGATGTAGTATTCATAAAAATTGAAGCACTGAAATTTCACATAAACACCTCTGAGTTTGCTCTAGGTTTTCTTTCATCTTGAGAATACAAATGTGTCTCACACTTTCCATAATTAAGGAATGAAAACGTTTGAGATAAACAGCACTTCTCCTGGGAGGCCAAATACTTCTCTTGAAGAAATGCCAATCTCATGTCCCTGTGGGTGAGGCTCAGTATTTGTAGAGTCACCAATTATAATATCCTAGATCCAACAGGGACTCGAAGATTCCAGTCTGTTTCCACTCCCCACCTGCCCTACACCAGCCTTGTCTGCGGGCTTTACTGTTCCTCGGGTAACTATAACTGATAGTGGATTTAATGTTTGAAAATATACTCTGTCCAAAGTCCTTTCTATAAATTTAATCTATATCTCCTGTTGCAGCGTCAAACAGTTCTATTAGTTCTGCTAATCCATAAACTAACAAATATAGATGGGGTGCTTTGATTTATCAGCAGCTGTGTGTGAGAACCAAAAACAGGAAGTACATTAACCGTGATTAATTGCCAAATGGGTGGACCAGAAAATAACAACTTTGAAGTTTAGAGAACGGAGAGCATGGTGCAGGAGGAATTGGAACTGGATCCGCAAAGATGGATGGATATGGGTCAGTTGTGAGAGAAAGGAAGGACAAACCAGATGGCATAAGTAGTGTGAGGAAAAGCACAGAAATGGGAAGAAAGTAAAGAGAAAAATTTACGTGGAAATGAGGACTTGAGAAGAAAAATAGTTGGAGGTGAGTCTGCATAGGTTCTCAAATGCCATACTAAGGGATGGCCTGTCCCATAGACCAGTGGCCTCTAAAGCCAGAGTGTGTATAAAAATCCATTTGTGTACAGGAAAACATTTACTTTTTCATGTAGAAAAAGAAATGAATTTTACTAATAATTACTTGCATTGACAATGTTGTATATGTGCCATTTATATAAATATACATATGTGGTGATTTATGCTCAAGTTCATTGAGCATATATAAATTGATATTTTATTGATAGAGATGCATGTTTCAAAAAAAGGCTGGAGGCAGAATATTGCTACAAATGATAAAGAGTGATTGAAGATTTTTCACATGGCCAGTGACATGTTCAACACAGCATTTTAAGAAGATGAATTTGGTGGCAGTTTTTGAGTTTTTGTTGAAAACTGATTGCAAAATGGATAAGTACTACTAAATGTGCTGTGGTCTGAAACCTAAACTGAAATGGAATCAAGAACAAAAAGTTATAATTAATTGTGGGTCAAAAATATCAAATAATTAATACTTCAGTCATGTATAAGTAACTTCATAGAAATTATTGGTAACTTCACAACTAATTTTATACACAAGGAAAATCTGAAAGTGTAGAATATATCTTCTCCGTCTGCATTACCATAGAAAAGAGCTTTTGGAAGAGTTAACGAAAATAGCTTAATGAGGGCTTCTGAGTTTTCCAGCAATGTATTCATCATCTTCTGTTGGGTATTAAAAATGGATCCCAGAAATGTTCTCTTCCCTGTTGCTTGTTGCCATTGTGTTTCTTTTTGTTAATCCCTGATCCCAGCACCAACAATGTTGTTGTTCTTCCTACAGCTGCATCTTCACAAGAAATATAATTTAAAGACCCACATTGGTGAATGTAAATTTGAAAGGAGCTTTGGTCCTACTCATACTTGATTCATCATCATTTTCTTAAGAGCTGTGCTGTTTAACATCTCACTAGTTGATGTTTTTGCAAGATAGAACTCTTAACCAAAGTGTGATTCAGAGTTCAAATCTATCATTAGCCAGGCTTCTCAATTTCTCCTTACAGATAAAAAAAAAAAAAAAAAAACACTCTAAATAATGATAGGGAAAAGGAAATAGTACATTTTAAAATGCCAACTGGATCAAACTTGTGTTCTGTACATGCTACTAACATTATCTTAAAAGTATATGATTGAAAGAGTTCTGCTATCAGGCAATTTCATAAGAAAAACAAATTCACGTATTTTAACTCCAGTCAGGCATCAGATTTAAGCTTAACATTTGTCTCAATCAACTTACACTAGACTATAGATTGTGTATGAGTGCATAAGTGAAGGTATTTTGGCTGAAAATAAATAAAATGAAGTATAAAAAAGTAGATAAAACATGAAACACAAAAATAAAGGCAATAAGATTAAAAGTTCAAAATTAAGTAAAATTGAACATTCTCCTTCTAATAATATAAGTTGATACCCTGTCTTCAGGGCATTGGTAACATATGTCAAAAAACTTGAAAATGTTTATATTTAACTTAGACTCAATATTTTTATTTTTAATATAAGAATTTGTCTAAAAAATAAAAACCTTAGATGTCCAGTAGTTAGGGAACAGCTAGAAAAATTAAGGACTATTTTCCTGAAGATGGTTGATCATAATAAAAACCATATATTCCATGACTTTAATTGAAAACAAGTAGAATAAAATTATATGTAAGAATAACTGTGTATATATGCTTATATAATTTTGTATGCGTAAGTATATAAAACATATAAGGAAATATAATAATATAGGTTGTTTTTTGCTTTCTTTTGTTTTAAATTTTAAAAAGGATATATATTTTCATATTCAGAAAAAAATCAAAATTAAAAATTTAAGAAAGTTGTCAATTTAAAATAAAAATACCTATATGTTACAATTTTAACAGGAGAAGTCCCCCAAAAGCTCACGTGTAAGACAATGCAAGAAAGTTTAGAGATTAAATGATTGGGTTTTTGAGAGCCTTAACCTAATCAGTGCATTAATCCCCTGATAGGGATTACCCGGGTGATGACTGTAGGCAGGCAGTGTGTGGCTGGAGGAGGTGAGTCATTGCGGGGCATTTTGTTCTTGGTGAGTCGAGCTCTCTCTCTGCTTCCTGATGCCCTGTCCTGAACTGTATTCCTCTGCCACACCCATCTGCCATGATGTTCTGCCTCACTTTGGGCCCAAAGCAATGGAGTTGGGGTCTATGGACTGAGACCCCATGACCAGGAGCACCAAATAAACTTTTCCTCCTCTAAAATTAATCTTTTCAGATCTTTTGGTTATAGTGGTGAAAAAACTGACTAAAACACCTGTAATTCTGTACCATTATATATTTATTTAATGACTTGGTCAACAAAAAGCTATTGACATACTAAATTTTGACAAGACAGTGCTGTGTTACAAAAATAGGCAATGTGATAGCAACTGAAGCAAATGTCATAGTTGAAGCACATTTAATTACCTCGACTACTAAAGTGCTTTTCCCTGTGTTGTTTGTGCTCTGGCCTCACAAAAATAGCATATTTTACTATCTTATCAACTTTCTGAACTGAGTAGTTACCAACATGCTTTAGATTAAAGGACAAGGCAGTACCTTTTATTTATATTTAAATACACATATTCAGTCAATCAGTTAATTAACACACATTTATTCAGCACTTGTTAAATGGTAGGTCCAGAGCATGAAAAAGGGAAATAAGAAAATTAATGGTTTGGTGGGAATATCAACATTGAAGTATGGTTGGACATGAAAATAGAGATAAACCTATATGAAGTTTTAGAAGTTTCAGAGGAACACTGAAAAAGGAGCAGCCATCCTTGCCTTTAAGTTAGGGAAGGCTTCCCAGAGAAAGTGACACTAGAGATGGGGTTTGTCAAATGAATAGGAGTTTGCCAAATAGAAAAGGTGAAAAAGGATTATGGATAATAGCAAGAAGTGCATATGCAAAGGGCCAAAAATCTGAGGTGCGGGACATGTTCAGGGACCAGTAAGAAGTGTGGTGTAGTGAGAGATTAGGATGAAAGGCAGGAGCAGGGGTAAGTGGAAAACTGGGTTGGTCCGGAAGTGGCCTTCACACATTTGTAGTCACAGGAGTTCTGCTTTACCAGTGATTGATAGTACCTTTCCTGGCTATTAGAATCCTAATCATTATAATGAGGTAGGACTGTTCCCTTTGAATTACGGAAATTATAAGTGTTATGACCTGCTCCAGAACCATAGATTATAAATATTGTCACATCGCTTCCATCTCCTTTGCAATTAATCACCTAAGCCTCCACAGGACTTGTTAGCCGCTGGTCTGTCACCCCTGAGGTCCCTCCCACCACCTCTGAGATGTCCATGAATCCTGGGTCAGGCCAACAGGTCAGTGCTCCTCCAGAAACCCACAGCTGAATCTGCCTGTGCCAGCTGTTCCCTCTGGCTGCTGTGTGGCGTCATTGTGCACCCATGTCACAGCAGTGTCAGTTTGGAGCAACAGGGTTACAGCTCCCTTTGTTTACATTTTTCCATCCTCAGCTGCTGTTCCATAAATCATAACCACTGCAACAGGGTGACTGCATCTGGAGGCGTTTCTGGAGTTGGCCTCACACCAGGCTGGAATTAGTCCTTGCCCTAGAACCTCAAGTTGAACCCAGGCCAATGGCCTAGACTCCTTTTATCAGGGTCCCTTTATTTATGTAGCTTCTAGGACCCTCCCTGTCTCAGCACCTCAATCAACAAGGCTCTCATCCCCATCCCTCAAGGAAACAGGGGTGGGGGCACAGAGGTTTCCCTTCCAGAAGTCTCCTTTTTTATACTGATTCTCCTCCTACCAATGTCCAGATTATTTCCTCAGTTGGCTCAAAACCTATCAGCTTGCAAGATAGACTTAAAAAGAATTCTGTTGCCTTGCCCAATGCCCCCACAACAAAGTGTCTAATTGCTTATAAATACATAACTAAGAAAGACACACAGCAATTCTTCTAAGAACAAAGATCTTCAAGAGGGATGTTCTATTTCTGCCTTCAAAGAGAAGTTGCAGCTTACTTCCCTAAAATAATTCCTCTTTGTCTAACCACACCCTCTATTTTGAAGAATCAATGTTAATGTGCTTATTATATATTATATGAAATATTGTCTAACTTGCACAAAGTAGAAATGAGTCTCAACCCCCATGCATTTACCCACTAAGCTTTAGTATCTCTTATTCAATTCGTATGCTTTCTTGTCATTATTTCTGTAACTCAGATACTGTGCTCATATTAATCAAGCTTATTGCAGGAAGAGAAATCTCTTCAAGTGTAAGCCCTCTCTTCCAAACTGTTGCTAAAGGAGAGTTTGACAACTAATGTATTTGTGAATTCATGTGAGTGTATTTCTATAACAGTTGTACTTTCTCTACAAAGTTAGGCAGAAGGGGAAACTTATTTGTAGTTCTAGAGAAACTAAGTAGTGGTTGGATGCTGGGGTCAAGACACTGCTAACAAATAGTGTGTCTTACAGGTCATGATTTGGGGAAAGCCATTTATATGTTTGGATTAATCTGAGTTCTTCTGCTGAAAGTCAAGTTTATTTTGTTTTGCCCTTCTCCTGGTGCAAACATAAGTCAACTGACCTTTTCAATTGATTAGCTTAATGATCATCATCTCTCAGCCTTCTTGTCTTTAAATTTGCAAATAATGGAAAAAAGTCAAAACAATTTATTTCATCTTTTCTCATAGGCACTCTTTCCTCCTTAGCATTATTACTCTCTGCAATGAAATGAAAATGAAATGCATGTATAACACATTTCATAAACCAAAAAATTAAAACAAAGTTCAGACACATTACTGATAGTTTTTGTTCTTTTAGAGAAGAACTATGATGTTGTAAACTGTTTTTTCACTATCTGGAAGTCATAATTGAAATTCTAGGAGGTCAGGGGATCTCTGGGCAGTTTCTTTAAATCTATAGGAAAACAATTTGCCTATCCTCTGCTGCAACCTCAGTAGGACTTGTCTCCTAGCCAGTAATTCCCACTTACCTCCAGTTCTAGAACTTTCTTTCATATGCTTGCTTTGGACTTCAGCTGCATCCCCCCAAGCCAGGGCCAGAGTTGGAGACAAGGATCATGACTGGGCTGTTCACTTGTACCCCCGTTCCACCACCAAATGCACTCTCTGCATTTGACCTCATAGCAGTTTGTCATGTTGCTTCTCCTGCTCTCGTTTTATTCCTGTAATTGTTGTTGCTGATATTTTATGTACTTCAAATTCATGAATTCTAAAACTAGTTTGGATTTGAGAAGCACAGTAAGTTCTATCACTTAAAAATGACAAATATATTGGCCAAATTATATCGTTATATTGTGTGCATGTACGAATGTGTAACAACAAATCCCATCAATATGTACAGCTATAATGCACCAATAAAAATGTGGAAATAAAAAAATTATATCTATAGTTATATAAATATAATTTTATATTTATATATTTTATTGTTTTCAGATGTATTTAGCCTTTAACCTCATCCAGAAAATAATAATTCTGGCTGGCCCTCACTTTAAACGTGTGGAGCCTGCTTCTGTTTATTTGGATTTGAACAGGCTAGATGTTGGGGTGAGGGAGCATTTTACACTGAAAACAACCATCCATTTTCCTGCAGGGTGGATGAGATCTGTGTTTTTCTTGCAGGGCAATGCATTCTGTATACTCAAAGACATTCTAAGAGTCTTAGATGGCCTAGGGACCCAAATGCCACACTAGGTTCAGGGTCTGGTCTTTCATTGAATGAAGTTCCATCATTTCTCTTAGGTTTAAGGACCATCTGATTATCAGAGTGAAAGGAGACTTTGGATTCAGTTAGGTATTTGCTAACCACTGGGTTCCTCATCTCTCTTGGGGACCCTTCACTTTGTGAATAGGTGCTAATGTTCCATCTGATGGGAACTGACCTTCACCAGGGCTTGATGGGGGAGAACACAGGGGCAGCATTCCAACAGATATCAACAGATACCAACAGATACTTCCAACAGATACCAACAGATACTTCCTCAGCAGCTCAGGAAATAATACCAAGAATCAATAAATGGAATGGCATCACACTAAAACACTTCTGCAAAGCAAAGGAAATGAGAATGCAAAGAAGCACCTACAGAATAGGAGACAGCTACTCTTCCTACAGATGACTAATATGTAGAATATGTAAAGAACTGGAAAAAGGCTCTTGATCATTTTAGGGCCAGCTATGCTTCTTTCTGAGGCCTTAGCATCTCTCAATTCATACTGATTGCTTCTTTATTATCTTAATGTGATATTGTGGGCCATCTGGTTAATTTTAAGTGTGAAGGAGACTAATCCTATCTGTAATGACTCTGAATAGCACACCCAATCTACAAGGTGAGTCAGAGCATTTGCTTTTAAAAAGTGAATTCTCTGTAGCCAATGCTGTTCATCCTTAAGAGAACTCCATCATTTTGATGATTTTTCCTTGTACTGGGGGTTGAAACCAGGGGTGCTTTACCACTGAGCTATATCCTCAGCCCTTTTTATTTTTTTTATTTTTTACTTTGAGACAGGATCTTGCTAAGTTGTCTGGGCTGGCCTCAAACTTGTGGTCCTCCTGCCTCAGCCTCCTGAGTCACTGGGATTACAGATATGTGTCATAGCATCTGGCCATTTTAATAATTTGATACTATTTTGCTGGGATATGCAGAGAGATGTAAAAAGAAAGTGCATCTTTCCCCCTTCTCTTACAGATTTAAAAGTGTTTAGAATTTTTACTTGCAGCATATAAACAATATCACTTTATCCTTTCTTACTTTTTTTTCTTGTGTTGCAAGCAAAATGTCATTTGATACAAATGAATTCTAAGCATATTTCCTTTAGAGAAACCAAAGGTTGACATCTATCTTTAAGATTAGATTTCTTTCTCAGACAAGAGTTTAAGCTTGTGCATGAATCTGAGCGGGTGGTTGGACTCCATGGAGCAGGCAGTGGGTACTCCAGGAGTCTTCTGCCCTGCGCACTTGAAAGCATTTGGAGGAATTTCCTCTCTGGGTATGTTCATATCCCTTCTTTACTGAGGGGTTGAAAGTATGCCTGGACACCATTACATTGTTTTGTGGTTCATTAGTAAATGTTGATTACATGGCAGCCACAGGGTTATCTTGTATATTATGACATCCTATCTCATTTAATCCTCAAAACAACCCCAGCTAAGAGTTACGGTGTAGGCCAAGATTATCTCCACTTGTCAGATAAGGAGACTAGGTTCAGGCAGGTCAATTTCCCATTAGTTATCTAGTTATCACCTAATGATAGGAGGGTTCCCCAAATCTGTCTACCTTTTTCAAATATAATGCCCTGCCTGGGGATGCATTAGCAGAAGAGTTTTAAATGAGGCCAGAAAAAGTGGTTTAAGTTTTATTCTAATCAGTACATCAAGCTTTGCACTCATTCCTTTCTTCAGTGCCACTTAATAATACTTAATGTGTGCCAAACAATCTGGGGACCAGGGACGTTTCAGTGAATTAAAAAGCACAAACCCCAGCCTTCCAGAAGCTTCCATTTTGGTTATGGGAGGTTCTGAGCAGAGACATGAAATGCCATAGCTTAGGCTTTGCAAAGGACCTGTCTCCACAATGTGCAGCATTACCTGCAGAGAGGGAAGAGCTGTGGGGAGGCAGGGCAACAATCCAGGCAGCAGGAGGTAAGGATTTGGAGCAGAGCAGAGTGCAGGTAAGAATTTGGGTTCCAGATGGATTTAGGTAGAAATGCTGAAAGAATTTGTTGAGAAATTGGATGTGGAAATTGCTTGTCTAGATTTTACCTGGGACTCAGGTCAGCCTATGTCCTCATCTGTGGTCTTGTGGTGATGTTAAAATGCTTGAGTGAAAAGTGACTTCACCCTATATTCCAGTGGCGAATGTAGCTTTTTCCCCTCTCAGTTCCTTGGTGTTAGGTTTGCGAAAGGAGAAGGCTTGTCAGTGCCTGGCAGATGCGGGATAAAGTTCCCAGTCTCAGGGGCACTTGTCATCCAGGCTGCGACTGCTCCGCTGCCTCCTTCTTTCAAAGGCTGTGCCCCCAGGTGGTGCATGTAGGTGGTTATTCCTGAGATTTGTAGCATGACCATCTCAGAGCCACTCAAAGTACATTTCAATCTTTCCCAAAGGCTCTTCCTGTGAAGAGGCGGGAAGATGAATCCTCTTAGTTAATATTTAAATCCTGCTTCACTTGTTCTGCGATTCCTGTTTCTCAAAAATGACATGATCAGGTATGAATCAGGACAGATTTTAATTCTTGCTGACAAAAGTGGCAGTTTTCACATACCGTTTTACCCTGTGTTTTTAAGTTTGGAAAAGAGCTTTCTTGTAGTTAAATTTTACTGAATAGACAGTCACTCAAAAATGGTTCTAGACACAGCAAATCTGCCACTAGCCTTAAAAACTTCAAGATACAAAGGCTCCTTGACTTACGATGGGGTTACATCCTGATAAACCCATCCAAAGGTGAAAACATCACAAGTCAAAAATGCATTTAACATACCTCATCCTACCAACACCCAAGCTCCGCAACACAGCACACTTCAGAGGACCAGTTGTTCCCATGGTGAGTCTGTGGCTGACAGGTTCTCTTTCGCTGCCCAGCATCACAAGAAAGGATCATGCTATATATTGTAGACTGGACATAGATCAAAATTTGACAATCAAAGTTCATTTTCTACTGAATGTGTGCTTGCTGTTGTACTATCCTAAGGTCAAAAACTAGCAAGTGGCACCATCATAAGTCAGGGACTGTCTATATAAATTTGTTTATCAATGAAATTTCCACCAAGCTGTTGGTGAAGCAATAAGGTGAATAACTGTCATCCTCATTCAGTTAATTTTCATTGACCTTAAGGGAATGACCTTATATTTCCAAGTAGAAGAAAAAAATTGGTCATGGGTAACCATAAATGTTTCATCTGTTTCTCAGTTACTACATTACTGGGGATAGCAGGAGAAGCTAGCTATACTTGTAGATTCAAACTAAGAAGTAATCTCCAACACACCTTATCTTGAAATAGAGCAAAACTTGATTTTAATTAAGATTTCTAGAAGATCCCAAGATCTACTAGGCTCCTCCTAACTGCACCTTCTAGATATGACCTAATATCTTACTGAACTTGAACACCTGTTGGGCCCTGCAGGGCAGGATATCTAGTTAAGGCTGTGATCAGAGGCTCTCCTTCTTGGCCTATAAGACTGAATTTGTCACAACAAGTTTTGCCATTAACCTGTCCTGGAGCTCAGTACCAAAACTGCTCCTCTGCTATGTCAGCCATACGCAGAAGCAGGCAGCCACACCAGCAAGAGAGGAGTGCCTCTGATTCCCCCCTCACTGCCTCCACAGTGCCATTTTTAGAAAGTCATAATCAACTGAAGCACTGATTCCTTCTTTATTTTTCCTAGGGCTCCGTCCAAAGAGGACTCTGCGCCTGGTGCTCTGGACTGCAGAGGAACAAGGTGGAATTGGCGCCTCCCAGTACTATCAGTCACACAAGGTAAAAACCAGCCATGGATTGCTGAGTATTTGTACATATAATATCAGTGTAAGCCAAAAACACTGATGCTTTTGGTTTAAAAATTCCTGCTAATTGTCCCATTTAGGATTCTCAATAATACTTTGTGTTCAGCTAACCTTGCCAAACACTCCTTCTGTATAAGCTTTCTTCATCCAGCTCTGTGATGAGAACATACTGCTGAACTGAGGACATTCTGGTGCGGAGCTAAGGGCTTTTCTATTCCTATTTCATGGTCTGCAGTCTTAGAAAACTCCCACCTTCATGCTGCCATTTTCTATAGCCTCTCTAGTTCTTCTGTACTTGTGTGTTCCAGAGATATGGACAGGCCCTCTCCTCACCGAGCACCTCCTCCCATACCTCTGTGTGCTAAATCCTTCTGGAAGCGCTGGTCTTTGAGGACCCAGTCATGGGGCCTTGAGTCAGCCAACAGCATTGCCATCATGATGTTTGGGATGGGGCAGCCAGAGGTCTCAGATCTGGGAATGTTGGGGACAGTTTGGCTTGACACTAACTGTGATTGGGCAAGAGTGGAGTCTAATCAAGAAGGGAATGTGGAAGAACATGATTAGAAATCCAAGACCATTTGGGGATGTGGAGATTAGCCTCAAGAACAAACGTGGAGAGAGCAAAACACTAAGGTCAGAAGTAGTGTGGATCAAGCCAGAGGAAGTGCCAAAGTGGTGCATGTGCTGCTGGGCAGGGTTGTATGGGCAGGGAGCGGAGGGGCTGCATTGCTGCCACTGCTTCGGATCATTGTCCCTAAATCTCCAGATTGAAAGAAACAGAATGTAATTATCCAAGTCAGAGGGTGTTTGTTTCTTGAATTATATTTATACCATTTTGGGTGCCATTTTTTACAGAGTCAGTCTCTATTGCCCTATTTCAATTAGTTAGAGAATGAATTTGGGGTCATGAATTTGATCACTGAATATAATTGTTTATTATACAAAATACTCATGATTTATGCCTACTCTTTTACCTTTGACCTCCAGTAATCCTGGGGATAAGAAAACTCAAGACAAGTGTTCTTTGGTTGGTGGATCAGTAACATCATATTCCATATGTCATGGTAGACCTCAAAAGTACATAAGGATTGTTCTAGATTCAGCAACATCCAGTTAACATTTTCTGAGTAATACTTATGTCTCATGTACTATGTTGGATATGAGATTTAACCTAATTAAAAAGATTCATGCTGCCCTTACATAGACTGAAATGCAAAGGAACTTCAGTGAACTTCAATTTTATGTGCTAAGTCTTCTGATAAAGAATAAGGTGTTGATGGCAGACACAGGAAGTTCACCCAACTTGACTTTGAAGGGCAGTTGGAATAAGGTGTGTGGAAGAAATGACATCTAAGTTGAGACCTGAAGACTGAGTAAAAGTAATCAAAGGAAAGGGAGTGGGAGGGAAAAGCGGAGTACCAGAGCTTGTGTGTGCAAAGGCTGGAGGTAAGGGAGGATGCAGATCCTACAGAAACAGAAGGAGCTCAGAGTGGCTGGGTGCATTGTGATGCTAGCATAGAGTAGATATGTAAGCAGGAGCCTGAACAAGTACCTATAAATCCTGCTTAGAAGTTTATACTTTATCCTCAGGGCAAGAAGGGTAACTGAACTATTTTTTTTTTTTTTTTTTTTTTTTTTTTTTTTTTTTTTTTTTTTTTTTT
>NW_026000093.1:43505515-43565045 GCF_001458135.2 Marmota marmota marmota
AAAGGGGATGAGAGGTGGAAGGGAAAGGGAGAGAGAAGGGAAATTGCATGAAAATGGAAGGAGACCCTCAGGGTTATACAAAAGTACATACAAGAGGAAGTGAGGGGAAAGGGAAAAATAATACAAGGGGGAGAAATGAATGACAGTAGAGGGGGTAGAGAGAGAAGAGGGGAGGCGAGGGGTGGGGAGGGGAGGGGGGATAGTAGAGGATAGGAAAGGCAGCAGAACACAACAGACACTAGTATGACAATATGTAAATCAATGGATGTGTAACTGATGTAATTCTGCAATCTGTATATGGGGTAAAAATGGGAGTTCATAACCCACTTGAATCAATGTGTGAAATATGATATATCAAGAAATTTGTAATGTTTTGAACAACCAACAATAAAAAATTTAAAAAATTAAAAAAAAATTCTATGCATCTTGGACTTCATAGAAAACAGAATATTTGAAAGAACTATTCTTAAAACTCTTTTATTCTCTATAATATACTCTACCCCAGGGGTAAAAAATGGATTTAATCCCCAATGGATCCGCTTAAAATTTCTCACCACTGAAATTTCTGGGATCTGAAAAAAAAAGATTTATTTCTCTATAAGGTTTTGAGTTTCACCATAGCCTACTGAAATGCATGGATGAAATCAGGAATGACTTGATTTTAAACTTCTAAGAAATTGGGAGGGACACACACATACACACACACACACACACACACTCACATTCATTCATTCTCTCTCTCTTTCTTTATGAAATGATGCATAATTGCATGAACAGACCTGGTGTGTCTTGATGTTATCTCTGTTACCTTCATACAAATGCTTCAGCTTGCTGGTGGCTAAGTCTGCATTGCATTTTCAGGGATGGAAAGAAGAAATTACAGAAACAAAAAACATAAGCTTTTTGTTTTAGGGTAGCCCTCTATCTTACATTTTAAAAGACTTTCTGCATGTTTCACATAGAAACATTGCCAAAAGCATAAGCATTTGGGGTAGGGGTTACTGAATTTAACCTAAAAGTAAATATATAGCAAGTCACAAACTGGAAGGAGGGAACAAAGCAGATTGTCTTCTCTGAGGCATCTCTGAATGCCAACAGCATCCCGTTCAGTGCAGTCACAACAGAGATCCTCTGTTCTAGGTAAGGAATGGCAAGTTTTGGAACAAATTAGTCCTCCAGTTTCAATGACATCATAATACAAGTTTATTCCTTGCTTATTTAACATCCAATATACTTATGATAGGGCTCTGTTACATGTAGTTATTCAGGCTGAGAGATTTCAGCAATGTGGCCTTTAATATGTTTTGAGCAGCAACATCCAACTGGCAGGTGGGGGGGGATGGTGGGAGGTTTTGAAGGGATAGTTCTGGAAGTGGGTCACATGGTTTCTACTTACATTCCATTGGCAAGAACTAGTCAGGTGGGGCTGGGGATGTGGCTCAAGCGGTAGCGCGCTCGCCTGGCATGCGTGCGGCCCGGGTTCGATCCTCAGCACCACATACATACAAAGATGTTGTGTTCGCCAAAAACTAGAAAATAAATATTAAAAAACTCTCTCTCTCTCTCTAAAAAAAAAAAAAAAGAGCTAGTCAGGTAATGGAACTGCTTGGGTATTAGGTGACACAAGCCTGGCTGGGCAGTCACTTCCCAGCCACAACCCTGCATACACTATTAAAGGAGAGCACACAGTTCTGATGCAAAGCTAGCCCATGCAGAGGTCTTCCTCTCACTTTGTTCTGGATTCTCAATCAATTTCAGCTGCCCAAGAGACCAGTTGCCACAGTCTCACCTGCCATGGTGCTCAAGGCAAGATCAGCTCTGTAAGCTGCCTTTTAGGTAAAAATGTTTATCACCACCACTACCTTTGCCCGTCAGTACACAATAAGAAAAGAAATCACAGTACTTGCCCATAAAGAGCTTAGAAAATTTAACAATAACTTTAAACTTATATAAGAAATTTAGGAAAACAAACATTATAGAACGTGTTTCTAAATGATTTAACAAAAAAGTATTTATTTATTTACCAAAAAAGTATTTTGTTTTTTTGCAAAGGATTCAATCATTAACAGAGTGCTGATGGTATAAAGGTTTAGCACAGTAAATGTAAAGGGGTTAGAAACAGAAGAAATGATCATGACATGTTTGTCGTGGGGGAGGATTCTCAGCCTCATCCTTGCAGAGTAAATGGATCTGAATGAGTGATGAGGAGAGGAGAGAGGGACAGCCACTCCCCATCATGTCAACGATAACCGAGCCCTGTGGGTTGCCATTCCTCAGTGGGGGCGATGAAACAGGAAGAGAATTTTCCTTCAAGGGGCATCTATTTTGGTAATTGTAAAAATAAATGGTTTTTAAGTGACTCTGCCAGTATTTTCTCAGTATGGTTATGGTCATTGGCGATCAGTATCAGGAATCAGCAAGTTGAGCCCTACAAGCCAAATCTAACCTGCCACCTGTTTAGGTAGAGATCCCAAACTAAGAATGTTTCTACGTCTTTAGCTGACTATGGAACAGAGACTGAATGTGGCCCACAAACTTAAAATATTAACCATCAGGATCTTGACAGAAAAAGTTGACAGACTCTTGGTCTATATGATAAAAAAAATCACACAGTTTCTGCAATAATCTCTTTATGATTTTGAGTAGCCTAAAGGGGAATTTTGTAAATTTTATTTGGAGTACAGTATTTTTCAATGTAAATATTATTCTGGAAGATATTATTATAATAATATAAAGGTATATGCACAATCTTTTTTTCCCCCAATCTTGGTTAAGCTTACATTGCGCCGGCTATGGAGCAAAATAACATGTAGAAAATTATTTTTTCTTTTCATTGCTCTGAATGTACACTTTCTTTCCCTATGAAGAATCTATCCAACAGTGAAAGTACTACAAAAGTTATTTTAATGGACATATTTAGGTAAAATTTATGGAAATAAAATTAATATTGTTCATTATCCTTTTCTTAGAAGAGGATATATCTTTGTTTACAGTGTGTTTTATTAATATATGCAAAGAAAAATATAAATCAAAGTGATTTTAAATTATATACTAAAATTTATAGCCAAACTAATTTTCAAAATTTTACTCAGATTAATTTTAAAATAACTTTACTTCATAATTATGCTGTCTTGTGAAATATTACCTCAATTGTTATAATAACTGTTAAAATTTACTAAATTTACTAAACAGTTCATTAAATTGTTATGAAATATGTGAAGCTATTTGTGCTTTGTGTACAAATTTTAAAACTCATATGCAACTTTATTATAATATCTAAAATGTTCTTTCTAAGGAAACAAACTTTGCCTCAAAAAAGTCTATAAGCATTTTGATGATAGTTACTAAGTGAAATAATTCAAATGAGAACTATTCAGTTTTTCCCTATATTTTGGCATCAACTACAATAGAGATCATTCCTGAGATCCATCAACAGAAAGTACCATAAAGGATTTATATACATATTTTTTTTTCTTATTCAAAATATGCTAGCTCACATATTTTGATAGGTTGTAATATGTTCTTCCCTGATTTTAAAGTTCTTTCCACTGTCTCTCTTCACATTAGCATGAACTTGAGAACTATTTAGAGAGATACTGTTTACTCTTTATGTTTATTGGTTCTTTTCAAGGTAGCTCATCATTTTTCGTGCTAGTTGTATTTTATGGAGGTTTAACTAGCATTTGGTGAATTCCCGAATCTTGAGAGCATGGAAACCCCTGTATGACACCATGTAGATCATGAAGAGAGCATTCCCATTGCTCTAGAAGATTCTCTTCAGATTGACCCCCATCCAACTCCACCAAAGGCAACTACTGTGCTGCTCTTTATCACCATAGATTGGTTATGTCTGTTCTTGAACTTCTTTTGAGAGGACAGGGGGTACTGGGAATTGAACTCAGGGGTACTGGAACACTGAGCCACATCCAAAGCCTTTTTTAATTTTATTTAGAAACAGGATCTCATTGAGTTGCTTAGAACCTCTGTTTTGCTGAGACTGGCTTTGAACTTGCAATCCTCCTGCGTCAGTCTCCCAAGCCAATGGTATTATGGGATTATACGTGTGTGCCACCACACCCATCTTGTTCTTGAACTTCTTACAAATGGAATCATTCAGAATGTAATCTTGAGTCTGGCTTCTTTTCCTAACAGTGTGGTCCAGGGATTTATTCATATTGTTGGACTGACTAGTTTGTCCCTTTCCATTGATGAGTGGTCCTCTGTTACCTGAAGAGGTCACAATTTCTTTATTCTCCTGGACAAATGCAGCATGGATATTCTCTTGATGGACATTTGGTTGTTTCCAGTTTTACCCATTATAGAAAGACCTGCTGTGAATGTTTCTATACAGATCTTTTGGTGGACGTAGGCATTTATTTTCTTTTGTAGTGGAGTTGCTGGACCATATAACCAGTGATGTTTAACTTTATTAGAAATTGCCAGAGAGATGGGAGATTTTACCATTTTACGTCCCCGCCAGCAACCCCTTAGTTCCTCCCCATCCTTCCCAGTACACGGTATTATTCACAGTCTTTTATTTTGGGTCGTTCCTGTAGGTGCCATATTTTTATATTTTTCAAAGTACATTTCTGAAGAGTAACAAGGAAAGTTCTGCCTCCACCTCCAATAGTCACCGTTCTTCTTTCTCCCCTGATGCTTTGCCTTGATTCTGATATTCGGCTTATGATTGAAGGGGGACTGAAGGCCTTTTACCCAGTGAGGTTTGCAGGGGCTGTTCTGGTTAGAGTGACCCTGTGCCAACTTGGAGGAACACCTTGGTGAGAACAGGATGTGGAAATACGTCCTGCTGGAGCCACAGCTCATGGCCAGGAACACTGCCTGGGGCTGTTGCAACAGCAGAGTCTGGGAAGGGGATGATTCCCTCAAGGCTTGGGAAGGGCCATTCCTCTGACACCCAGAAAGGAGGTTATTCTAGGTAGGAGAAGAAAGACTGCATAAAATGTCTTCATGTTATTCTTCATTGATAAAAAATATTATTTAAAAAATATGAACTCCTTTATTGGTTGAAATCTGCTTACATTCACCTAGAAGAAAATATCACCATATTATGGTGAATGAGAGTTCAATTATAGGAGCAGAATTTAACTTTGGAATTTAAAAACATTATAGATGATTTTATTGAATTTTCAAATCAGTGAATAGAATGAGAGCTATTCAGATGCCATTTGACCAATCTGCTTTTATGGGAACAATGTTACTGTCTTCTCTTGTCATGGAAAGAGAGCAGGATATCATTTCTCATGTCCTCAAATCTACAAAGGAAGGGAGGGGGGGTACCTAAATTAGTTTCAACTGGATTTCTGGCATTTTGAAATCTTTTCCACTTTAAGTAAAAATATGATCTGGCATAATTATAATGAGCAAGGTAATCTGGCCCTGAGAAAGCCTCATTTCACAAGGTAATCAAATAAAATAGATTGATATGTTCTATTCTGGCATGAAAAATATTTTAACCTTTTCCTGATTTATTGCACAAACTTCTGGCAATTGAATTACAAGGATTATGAACACTACTGTGTTCTGCTAGTCATTAATAAGGGCAATATTTTAAATAGGTTTTATTAAATGAGGGATGGGATGGATGATCATTCTAAACACATCAGTTTATTTGAACTCTAGCCAACTTGAAAACAGAAGAACCTAAAATGATTTTGTGTAGTATTTTTGTTAGCATTTCCTGTGTTGCCAGTACTGAGGAACAAAATTTCCTTTTTAGTTATATAAATACATCAAAAACATCATGTTAGCTACTTTTAGGAGCAAACTTCTTGCCAACTTCCCCACCCACATTTCTCATTTCCCTCTGAAATAAAGAAAATGTTAGAAATGCTTGTGAGACTTCAGGTGATCCCGGCAAATGTGTTTTTATTTTGCAACCCTGTGCCACCATGTAATGTGGCTGTGGCCAGGATGACCCTGCTAGAGAGCGACTGTGCTGTGCTCTATAGAAGTCATAGATAGAGCTGATGTACTCATCCAGCATCATGGAGCCCGGACTCTGTCTCCAGTGCAGCTTTTCTCACATCTTTAATGTTCCATGCAAGACGGCCACCCTAATCAGAGGTTATGGTTGCGATCATTACTGCTGGGCTTTTATGCATCCTGTGTTTTTCTTTCAATGTCTGAATATTTGCATTCGTATGTCAAGCACATCACAAAATTGGTTTAAATTTCACTTATCTCCATGTGTTCTTGGTCTGTAGCTCTCGTAGTTATAACATTCACCTAATTTGTATAGCACACCTGGGAGCTCTTAGGGGTCTTATTAGAATTTGTGGATATTATTAAAAAATAAAAGGAAAAGACAGCCTTTTGCATGTGTTTGCTTTCTCCTGTGTAGAATTCCATTATGACTGTAGGATTTCATAATCTTTGTGCATGTGGTAATTACATATAGAAGTATGTTGGTCTGGGCAGAACTATCAAAATATTCCCTTTGCTATCAAGAGAATCATATGCCACTGAGTGAATAAACGTGAGTAGGCATCAATGCATCTCTTTTTTCTTTCTTTTGTCCCTCTTTAGGAGGGATCCTTCTTAACTGGCTTTTATTATTATTTTTCTACGAAATTGAAAGATGGGTTGTGACCATAGAATAGAATTTTTCCATGTCTTTGGGGTGGCAAGACCTTGCCTGCTGTTCTGAAGTAATATTTAACCTATAACAATTTGCGGTTTCATATCATAATGAATTTTGACTCAAGTGTGGGTTTCAGCCCAGTACATGTTAAAAAAAAAAAAAAAAAAAAAGATCCAGACTTCTCTGCTACCACAATTAACCCAAATAAGGCAACAGCCTTTTCAAGTTGGTTCTGAAAACATTGGGTACAAACACTGAGGCTTATTGTGAAGTATTGTGGCTGGCATCTTATCTCACTTTTCCTAAACCATGAAGGGCCTCAGCTTGTTCCCAGTCTGTTTTACCAGCTTGCCAGAGGTTTTCTATGAGGCACAAATAGTTTCTGCTCCAGTGCCTCCCTATGTTTAACCAGGTCACGATCTGACCTGGAAGGACCCACAGCACATCTACTGCACAAATGTCCCCAGGAAATCAAGTTGACACACCAGGAAACACAAATCGGAACCGAGGTGTCATGCCTTGGGCTCACAAGTGACCTATATGGGTCAGAGCTTTTGGGACTAAATTATCCCATTACATGTACTTGGGCCTCACAAAGTTACAGAGTCAGCAAACCATTTTTGAATCACCAGCACTATTTTAATGTGCCTGGAGCTGTCTTCTACCCTCTGTCGTCTAAACAAGAGGTTGGCAAACTTTTAAAAGATGAGATAGTAAAGAGCAGGCCTGCAAGACATATGGTCTCTTCTTGGTTCTGCTATTGTAGTGCATTCATAAACAATGCCCAAAGAATGAGCATGGCTGTGTTCCAATAGAACCTTATTTATAAAAAATAAAAATATAAAAGAAGAAGAAGAAGAAAGAAAAAGAAAGCAGATCAGATATTCAGATATTTTGCTGACCCCTGTTCTAAGTCCTTTTTGTGCAGAAGTTTAGAAAACTTTCTCCTGAAGCCATTGCAATCTCAATGTTTTTGGTGAAAGAGGTTTCTAGCACACAGTACAGTTCTGACATTTAAAGTTTGTGTCTTGGTAGGCTAATCATGTGACTTGTTTGTAAGGCCAGCACTCAGGAGAGTGTAGATGCTCTCCTTAGGTGTCTTACCAGCAGAACCCCCATCACCAGTTCAGTGTACAGCCTTAGTTATAGCCCAGTGAGCCACCCAATGTGGGTGCCAGAGTCAACACACTTCCCTCTTATTTCTTAGAGCAAGAATAGAATATTAAGATGACTAAATGTGCCAGGTAATCAACTTAGCAAAGCCCTAAGCAACTTAGCAAGACCCTGTCTCAAAATAAAAAATAAAAATAAAATGACTGGGGGATGTTGTTCAGTGGCTGATCGCCCCTGGGTTCAATCCCTGGTACAAAAAAAAAAAATGGCTAAATATAAAAGTACTGGAAGACATTAAAGAGCATTTTTAAACTTTTTTTTTCAGTTGTAGATGGAAACAATACTTTTATTTTATTTATTCATTTCACGTGGTCCTGAGGATCCAACCCAATGCCTCACACATGTGAGGCAAGCACTCTACCACGGAGCCATAACCCCATCCCAAAAGGGCATCTTTTGAAGAAGTTGGACATGTCTAGAAATAGCTCTTAAAAAAATCAAATTCCAATACATCTTGGTTGGGCAGCTTTCCTACTAATCCTGAACAATTGTCATTCATTGTTTAACCACATCCTCGTTTTATGCACGGGCTTGCCAACCTGTATTTCGTTTTTTAAAACTAAGTTGTTACCTAAAAACCAGGCTTTTTCTGAAAGATCCAAAGAACATTACATCTTTGGTTAATCAATAGCCCTTCCAGAAGTTTATCCTCTCCTTCTGGCTCCTGTGGTTTCTCTGTGATTCTGCTACACACATACAGAAATATCAGAGAAGCGTGCTCCCAAGATGGCCTGAGGAGTGAGTGGGCACAGACTGGCAGGCAGCCTGCAGGGTCAGCGCTAGAACAGAGCCACCAGGAGGTGAGGTCTCTTCGTACTCACTGTGTCCAGCAGTCACGTTGGGCAGTACATAAACTGTGTTGTTTTGAGTGCTGAAGATCAGACATGGAACTGAGCGGCAGAACCACAGGCACAGTTGCAACCTGAGAACTTGTCACAGTCCTTTGTTTTCTGGAACTCTTCCTAATGGTCATTCCTAAGGGCATCAGTCCTGAAGTCCTGTGGTGTCTTAAGGGCCACTTGTCCTCTGATAGAGTTGGTCTGGGTCTGGTTTTCTAACCTCCTTATCAATTAGACCACATCTCTAATTCTTGTCCCCTTTACTTCCAGTGCTTGGGATGGAACCCAGGGCCCTAGACATGCTAGGCAAACGCTCTACCACTGAGCTCCATCTCCAATCTCTGAAACTCCTGTTGACTCATCTATTTATGTAAAAAACCCAAAGGCATATTTTTTACCCCAACCTGAAGACTAGAACTTCCATTCCTTATTTTCTTTCAGAAGACCTCCTTCTTGCAAGCTCTTATCAAATGCTTGTCCTGCATTTGCAATTACTCATTCTAGAAGCTGAGGTTGCCCCTAGCAACCAGCAGTTTGTCTAAACTGCATTGGTTTCAGGGTTCTCTTAAAGGAGAGTTTCTCAAAATCAATTTCTAAAGAGCTTTTATGCCCCACACAGCAAAACATATATAAACAACAATGCAAATTCAGAGACTTAACGAGGCCTTTCAACAAAGGCTTAGAGTGGTTTCATAACCTGAGTTATGTTGAGATTAAGCAGAATTTCTGTTACTAGTTAAAACAGGAATGTAATTTGCTTTTATAGATTCTTATATAGTTTCATTTAATAAAACTCATCCAATGAGGTGCACCACCCCCTGAAATAGGAGGCAGCACCGTGGTCAATACCTGTAAATGTGTTTCAGGCAGCTGTCCAGGTATTAACACAGGGCCAGGAGAATGCATGGCATGCATCTGTCCCCACTCACTGCCATAGCTGGGTGACTTTGTTCCCCCTCGAAAGCTCTGGAAAATACTTTGTTATACTCGTTGGGAGGCAATCAGGCTGTTTTGTCATTTGAATTAGGAAAGGTCAAAAGGAAGAGAATGTAGTAGTAGACAGAGGGAAAAGTACTTTGTGAAAATCGTCCATCTTTCCATGTGAGGGAAAGTAATTTGGTCCTTTTATTAGATCTGAAAATCCAGTGGTAGAGTTTTTTTTGATAGGCATATAAAAAGAAAAGAAACCGTCAAAAATTTTGAAAAATATCATTCCCTAAACAAATTATGTATCAAGTTCTTACAGTTTACATAATGGCCTTGTAACCTCTTGTATCTATGTGATCATTTATAAATTAGAGTATTCTTTCATAGACATCATCTCTGCTAATGGTAATGACTCAGGTAGAAGCCAAACTATGCACTGTTTTCCTAACTTCACACATGATGAAACAGAGGTTCCGAGAAGTAAACAATGTACCCAAGTCTGCACAGCCCAGCCTCTGAGGTTCAAGGCCTGAACTTGAATCTAGGTTTTTAAGTCTCCAGTCTTCAGCCATAATGGCTTCTACAACTGTGTACTTCTCTCACCCATCTTAAACTCAGGTATCTATCAGCTTGTCATACACTAAAGGAAATACACATTAATATATTCAGGAATTCTAGGTCATTAGTATACATGAATGGATGAGTAGAAAAGTCACTTCAAGGTGCTTGATTTGAAACACATATAGCACAGAATCAATTCTGTACAATTTTGGAGTAAAAAGCCAAGGAATCCTGTGTAACCATGCAGATGTCGGTTGTCGCTAAGTCATTCCCAATGCTCTGAATTTGCACTTTCTCTGGAAAGTATAAAAACAAATATCTATATTATTCTAAAGTTAACTCTCTGAATCCTGCTAGAATGATTTTTCTTTTTCAAAGCACCACTTCAATTTCCAAATTTTTTCTTAGTTTGGGGCACTTTTTAAAGCAAAGCAAGAACTAAATAGTAGATAAAATTAAAAATAAAATAGCCAAAGAGACCTTTTCATAATATAAGACTTCCTTACACTAATAAATATTAAAATCCTTCCACTTTTTAAAGGACTATCTTCAGATCAAAAATATCCCAGGATACCATCTTAGGGTATTCCCCACTGCCTTAGCCTTAAAGGAATAGGAAAATGAGGGCAGAAACCCAATTCTTAAGAGATGGAAGTGTGTGTGTGTGTGTGTATGTGTGTGTGTGTGTGTGTGCGCGCGCATGTGTATAAACCCTCCACAATAAAGTTCAGCCTTATTCTTTTGGAGTAGCTGTGCCTGAATACCAGGGGCAGAAATATACCAAGATGGATCCCTGCTTGTGTTGTTTTTAAGCATTTCTAAGGAAAGAGATTTCATTCTGTCATTATTTTTTAACATTTTCAGACAATGAGCAGAACCCCCGGCCAGTTCTACTTAGTGATGTCTTAATCTAAACATGCAAATTAGAAGACAGGAGGCACAATTATAAAAGAAGGTAGTTGCACTTCTCCAAAAGTTAACATCCCTAATCCTACCTGCCTTAGTTGTTCCTGTGTGGAGGATTAAGGAAGGGTAAGTGAAGTGGGGGGCTGGGGGGTGAATTGTGACTTTTGAAAGAGAAAGTTAAAAAAATTATTTGCAAACAAAGCACAAATGACTTAACACTTGTTTGGTTTTGTTGTTGTTTGTTTTTAAGAAATTGGAGTCCTTTTTTCTTTCCTTGGTTAGGAGATAAAATAATGCGTAATCTTCAACACTTCTTTTTCTTCATGATCAAGAGCTCAGGTTTTTAAGTATCTTCTCTAGCAAACCATTTTCTGAATGTGTTGGAAAATTGCACCTGCCCTTGATGCTTGCTCTTCCTCAGGGAAAGGTGTTGGGATGAAGAGCTGTCTCTTGAATGGTTCAGCCAGCGTCTAATACAACCGAAGTATGTATTAGAATGAGAATGAGGACGAGGGATGGGATTCCAGAGTATAACAGCATTGGCACCGAAGGCATTGTGTCTCAGCTTCCAAAGAATTTGGTGGAAAGACTGACCACCAGTGTGATTTTTATCTTCTCGTCTCTGGGGTAATTACCTTAACATGGCACACTATAGTGATGACTTCTGCGGAAAGTTTCTATTTAAACATCTTTTTTCTGAATCACTAAGGAAAGAATAGAGCAAACGAAGAGGAAGAAAAAAATGTTCCCTTGAACACTAAGCTGCTACCTTCAATTCTCGAAAATTGTAGCTAATGCCTAATCAGACTGACATTCCTATTGTACAAAAATGTTGGGAATGCAAATATAACTTCTCAGGTAATTATTTCATTACATGGAAGTGACACGTGTGAAGTAATAAATTAACATTGTCTTCAGTGACAGCCAGCAATTGTGGATTTTAATATTGAAATTTTTAAGTGGAATAAAGTGCATTTTTCTCGTGACCAGGTGAAAAGCGCCTTCTGTATTTATTTGCGTAATACACCTTCTTTTTCTAGCAGATATTTTGCCATTAAAACAGGTTAGTGATATTTATGTGAGTTAACTATGACTGATGGGGAAACCCCAGGGATGTCAAGGGGCGTGGCGCCAGCTGCTACCATGGCCCATCCCTCTCCTACACATGGTTGAAGCAGTTGACTTAAGAATAGTGGTGAAAGAATCTACTTTTCCTTTTTTTAAAAAAAAACACAACCATTAAGTGGCTGTGTTACCTGTTTTGAAGGTAAAAGAGCAACGAAATGTCAAATATTGTCTTCTCAAGTTTATACTAGAAGACTGTGGAATCTGGGGGAGGAGAGTGTCACTGAGGAGTGACAGTGAGCCTGGTTAGAAGGCATCCAATTTTCCATTTCTTTAAGGATCATTAGTTGTCAGGCACAATTAAGACAGATTTTCAGTAAAACTTAAGCTACATTAAATTTACAGTTTTTTTTTTAACTGACAATATTTTTAACTAACACTTTTGTCTTTAGAATCAACCTATGTCTAAAATATCTTGAGCTCAGAGGCTGCAGATTCCCTCTGAATACCATTTGGTCACTAGCAGTGAACCCTCAGCACCAGGATGCCTGGCCACTTGGGGTGACCTGTACTCCTTGTTGGACAAGGTGTTCAAGGTATGCCTTTGGGGTTGACAGTCTGATCGTGAGTCATATTGAATACATCTTTTTCCTATATCTTCAATGTGGCTAAATTCTTTTCCAGTTTATTTTTAATTTTACTATTTCTAAAAGCCACATAGCTTCTCTTGAAAGACTTAGGGAGCTTTTGATAAATCATTCAGGACCGGAGTGGGAGGCCTCCCTAGTACACATTTGATGACAGCAGTCTTTGCCAACCTTGAACACTCTATGGTCTATTCTGAAGATTTGGTGATTTCCACTGCACATCATTGTCCTGCCTCACACAGGAAAATCAATCTTCTGCATATCAAAACTTTATGAAGAATTTTAATAAATAATTAGAGATTCGTTTTAATGGTCTGTATTGATACAGTGCAGATACCTTAAGTGAGGTGTGAAAGGAATTGCCTAAGACCCTTTCTTTCTGAGGAACCCTACACCCCAACAAGTAATAACAATGGCATAGTTCATCTCCTTGGTGTTGGCCAGTGTCTTATGGAGTGCATCAACAAGATACATTCCAGTTTCCAAAATGTGATGATAGGTAGAAAATGAGATCCTTAGAATCAAGAAAATCTGATGTTTATTTGTTAAATTTTATAAAGTGGCAGAAATAGATGATACAAAAGAATCAGAAAAGTAGCACTCTGCAGCCTTTTGGCTCCTGATTTGCCTAAGATGGTTGGTACCCACCCATCCTCCTGCAGAATCACCGCTGGCCCTCCCTTTCACTCTCACAAGTGCCCTGGCTTAGATGATACCTTAGATCAGTGCTCTTATTAGTCATTCTTGTTGATAATGATTGTAAGTCTCAAGAGAATTGAATAGCATGATATATGACCTCTGAATACATATATTGGATCCATGGAATCCTCAGAACAATCCTATTAAATGTAGGTCTTTCTCCTGTTGAAGAGGACATGAAGCTCAAAGAGAATAAATGACTGTCAAGGTCATTTAACTGTTATGTGACAGAATCGGGACTCCAACTCAGATGTCCAGAGAAAATGACCTCTAATGAGTATAGTAATTACAACAGGAATAATTATCTTCTTCCCTTACTAATAAAGCTTTACCATTTGCCCAACACTGGCCCCCATCAGTGCTTATGCTACGGACCACAAGCTTATGCCACAAATCTGGTGAAACCTATGCACTTCTTCTCAAATAATATCTTTGAATGCATAAAATAATATGGATAGTATTACAAGGATGTAAATTTTATTAAAAACTGTTATCTAAATTTTTATCCTAAATGTATGATACATGTGGTTTTTCAATACATCAAATAAGATCTTGGAGTATAATTTATTACCATAATTTCCAAGTAGTGATGAATAAGATTATTTTGAAATTTCTGTGACAGTTCTAACGTGGTATGAAAATATCTATGATTTCTGTTGGTGAAAAAGTGACAGAGTCTGTTCTACTCCTGTGTTGTGTTCACAATAGAAGGAAATTTTGGATTTCAGTTAGAGATTAATGGAAATAAAGATGTCATTTTTGCTAGTCCAAGTGTACCAGCTTGCTTCAAATCTGAATCTTCAGGGGACCCCTGAGTGAAAACTCCTGCCTGGGAATAAACCTTCAAATAATTATTGTTATCCCCATTTTGCAAATGAGTAAATGTAGGCCCAGAGTAGTGAAGTAACTTGCCTATTATTTTTCACCCACTGGCCAAGAGTGCCTCAAGTGACATTAGCCTCTGCTCATCACCTCTTCTTGCCCCCAGATGGCAGTCACTAGGAGGTGGGACTCACTCCCAGGATCACAGTCTCCTAGGTTGCTCCCCTAGTCACCAAAACAGCCTTCCATCACCAGTGATGCCCGTGATGAACAGCACAGGAATCCACAGGCGAAGCAGGAGATTGGGCCGTGTGCCTGTCCAACTGCTTTTACTGAACTTGCCCTGAACATTTCTAGCACTCAGTCTCCCCTCCATGGTCCTCAGGTGGCTTCCCAGATGATCATTATTTCCAGTTATTTTTCTACCATAGCTATTTTCTTCTTCTCCCTTTAGGTATTATTGTTGCTGCTTATTACTATTCTCAGAAGAGGGAAATTGTGTTTCTTCACCTCTCTTAACTCAATACAGATGCCTATTGAGATTTTTTTTCTGTAATCACTATAATTCCTTGGCCTCCTTTTATCTAAACTATACCTATTAAATTATCTAAACTCTTCTCAAAGCTAAATTGCCTCATCTATTTATTATTTCCCTTCATTTTGCCTGAATACTTTAAAACTTAGGAAGTATGTGAAGTGATTGTTAAATCTTGTTAAAGTAGTCCCAGAATGCATTTATTGGTGTCTCTAATTGAGTCTTACTGATTATACCATGTATTATTAGCCTCATGTTGCACTTAGTTTAGTATAACAAACCTTAAGATTTTTTAAATATATATCTAATATTTTTTAGATTCCATAAATTTTCACTTGGTAATTATTGCTCATCCCCTTCTCCTCCTGTGCACAGTGGCCATTTTATTTTGGGAAGTATAACACATTAGATGCTGTCCCCTGAGATGGGGAAATAGGCTCTGCCAAGAATGTATCCAGCCCTTGTTTTCACCTGAGAAAGGAACAGCAATTGCCACACAGCCTCCAAAGTAAGAGCACCTTATTATTCCATTATGGAAAGAACCTTAGACATTTCCCTTGCAGTTGGATAATTTATGGACATATTTTAAAAATCGCTTTTACTCTATATAGCTTCAAAAAAGTATTTGTTTAATGATTTTTTAAAATTATTATTAAATTGTTTATAGATACTCATACAGTTATAAGAAATAATAGATCCCATGTGCCTTTTACCCTGTAGCAAATCTTGTAAAGCTATGGTGAACTATTATAGTCTGGGTGGTGAGTAATGCAGATAAGACAAAAAGCATCTCATTTCCAGCAGATCCTTCAAGTGCCCTTTTGTAACCACATCTACTTCCTCCCACATTTCTTTTTTCTCTCTTTCTTTATTTTGGAGCCTCTGGGGATTATAGGCATGTGCCACCGCACCTGGTGTTTTCTCTCTCTCTCTCTCTCTCTCTCTCTCTCTCTCTCTCTCTCATTCATTCTTTTTCTTCTATTTCGCTTTATTTTTATTATATTTTTAATTAAATTTATGTTAAGCTGATATATAAAAACTTTAGAATTAGATGTATTAATGCAATAGTTTAGTACATGTATATATTGTATAATGTTTAAATTGGGTTAAATATCTCCTCAAACATTTACCATTTCTTTATGGTGAAAACTTTCAAAACCCTTTATTTCAGCTTCTTGAAATGTACAGTTCATGCTTGTTATCTGCAGTCACCCTACTGTTTCCTGCAATAGCCCCTCTCTAACTGTAGCTTGGTACCCACTGACCACCCTTTCCTACCCCTGCATCCCCACCCTGCTCCGCTCCTCTGTAGATGTTATCAAAATCTCTATATTTTTAGAGCTTTATAAAATATACACCTAAAAAACAGCTTATAACCTTAATTGTGAACCCCATCCTTGCTTGAGGAATTAAACAGCAACAACACAAACAGATTCTGAAAAGCTAATGTTGCATTATCACCAACACCATGTGGTCATCATCTTCACTGCCACCACCATCATCCCAAATGGGACCTGGTTATTTGATCTTGTGGGCTTGCATATAGAAATATACACACACTTGTGTGTTAAATACATATATACATACATCTATTTATTCTTTGTCTCAGCCCATGTTTACTGACAGCCTTCAAAGTGTCAGAAAGTGTTCTGAGTTCTCTCTTTGGTATAGTTTGGATATGAGGTGTCCCCCCAAATCTTCTGTGTTAATGCTGTGATCATCCCAGAGGACCCAGCTACTGCACAGCCTGGCAGCAGACCTTGATGTCATCCGCATGGTGCTGGTTCTGCAGCAATGCAGAATGCTGAAGCTGTGGGGTCATGGAGGCTTCCACTGAGATTTCAAAAGAGGACCTAGGAGGCCAGGCAAAATATAACAGGGTCAGAATCCCTGCAGGCTGCTAGGCATGGTGACACATGCCTATAATCCCAGTGGCTCAGGAGGCTGAGGCAGGAGAATCGCAAGTTCAAAGCCAGCCTCAGCAGCAACAACGCACTAATCAACTTAGTGAGACCCTGTCTCTAAATAAAATACAAAATAGGGCTGGTAATGTGGCTCAGTGTTTGAGTGCCCCTGAGTTCAATCCCCAGTACCCCTCCCCAGGAATTCCTGCAGGCTGCCCCAAAAGGGTGATGTGTGAAGTTGTTGAGGTGCAGCCGAAGCTGGAACGAGACCCTAGGAATTAAGAAATACCAGTAATGTGGTCAGTCTGCCAAGGAAAGCTGCTGGCTGTGGAGAAAGCCAGGCTGAAAGAGAGGCCACATGCACTGCAACCAGCAAGGTCAAAGGGGTGGGACTGACCTTCTTGCCACCATGTGCCTCAGATGTTCCATGTGGATCTACAGCACCTAATTTCTGCCTAGTCAGGGTGGGTCTTGCTTTAGTCCCATCCCTTCTTTCTATGCCCCTATTTCTCCCTTTTGGAATGGAAGTGTTTACTTGTGTCCACTATATATGGGATATATATAAATTGCTTTAGATCATTACAGGGTTTCATAGCCAAGAGTTTGCCTTGAGTCTCAGAAGAGACTTTGGACTTGCACTTTGGGGGCAATTCTGGAACTGTTAAAACTATGGAGACTCTTAGAGACAACTAAATGCATTTTGCATCATGAGATAGACATGAGCTTTTGGCAGTGAAGAGTGGAATGTTATGGTTTGAATATGAAGTGTCCCCGTGTCAATACCGGAGCATTCAGAAATGATAAGATTAGATGGCTGTGATCTAATCAATCCATCTGAGTTTGAATGGAGTGGGTAAGGTGTGACTGGAGGATGTGGGCCCTGGGGGACCTGCCCTGGAAGGATTCATCTTGCCCTGGCTTTCTCTGTGCTTGGCCACCATGAATGGAACAGCACTCCTCCACCACACCCTTCCTCCATGATTTTCTGCCTTACCTTGGGCCCAGAGCAATAGACTCAGTTAATCCATGGATTACACTCCTGTAGACTTTTCCTCCTCTAATTAGTCCTTGTCAGGTATTCTGGGTCACAGTGATGAGAAGCTGACTACCACACTCCTCGTCTTGCTCCCATTCTAGTGAATCAAGACTTATTATAAATTGGATAAATGGGGAACATGGTATGCTAGATGAAGATAACTACTTGGGGGAAGAAATTGGACAGGGAGAAAAGATGGGGATGTGAGAAGGGAGATGTTTAGTTTTTTACAGGGACAAGAAAGACTCCATGGAGGTGTTTTGATGAAGGCCTGAAGAAGATGAAGAAGAGGGCCACCTGGGTCTCTTGGAGGGAACTTCCTAGGGCAAGTGAAGAGTTGTTGCAAAGAAGCTGATGGGGACCTGCTCAGCCAGCAGGGAACAGGGAGGAAGCCTGTGTTCCTCAAGTGGAGCTGAGGAAGGAAAGTGGTAGGACATGCGGTCACGGCTATAAAGGAGTCCAGATGGAGCCGGGCCTCCTGGGCATTTCCTCTGAGTGAGATTGCAACTATTGAAGTCTCTTGAGCAGAGGAGTATCATGAACTGAATTAGTGGTCTAACATGATTCATCTGCTGCTGGGTGAGAATACACTGAAGGGGCCCAGAACTGAAGCGAGGCAATAATCCAGCCGAGAGCCGAGGGTAACTGTAAAGGGGATGGTAGCAGTGGAGGGGTGACAAGTCGTCAGGCTCCAGCCAGTTGGCTATGATAGGGGGAGGGAGGAGAGGAGATGATGTGACCCTACAGTTTGGGACCTGAGCCACTGAGATAGAGGAGTTGGAGGTAAGGTACACATCAGGAATTCAGCTTTGGACACCATGAATTAGAGCTATCAGACATTCACACAAAGAGGTCAAGGAGGAAATTTTGTAGAATTCAGGGAAGAGGTCCCCTGCTAGTCATGAGCATGTAGTTTCCTCTGTATAAATGCTCCATCTGCTTCAACAGTAATTTTTGCCCTCTCTCAGCCTCACTTCCTATAATCCCAGTGGCTCACACTGTGATGGTTGTTTTTATACCCTTAGAGTTCCTTCTTAAAGACTCCCTGGTCCCTCAGGTGAGGTTTCTGCACAGGCCTCCTCCATCCCATCCTCATGAGCCTCACAGTGAATGACTACTTCTGAGCTCTTTTCTCCCACTACTTGATACCTCAGTTCTCTCCTCCCCTTCCCCCAGGGCCATTATAGCCACCAGCCCCTAAAAGCCACTGGATTCCCATTTCCCATTCAACAAGCTGATAGATCTAGTTGGATTGGGATGGTTTTGTGGCTAATTAATTTTCTTCTTAGAGGTTCAATTCAACATTCTATAGACAACTTGAGGCTTCTTTAATCATAAAAATAAAGAGCTAGTAACTCTTGCTTCCAGATTCTTCATGAACCAGGATCATTTCCTCTTTTCTTTTGGTCAAGAATTCTGAGAATTCAATTAAGTGTTTGGGCATTTCAGCAGCTTCAGAGAAAGATTTGGCTGTAGGGCCTTCGGGAAGAATACAAAGGCTTTGCTTTTCACTCTGAGTGAGATGGAAGCCATATGGAGGTTTGGAGATGAAGAATGGGATCATCCGGCTTGGATTTTTTTTTTTTTTAAATGAGGATCACTCTACTGAGAACAGGCTGAAAGATGACAGGGCTTGAAGCAGGGGGACAGTTGGGATGCCATTGCAATTCTCCATGAGAACAGCGGAGCCAGGGAAAAGTTGTGGAAGAATTGGCCTGTTATTGAAAACAGAGCTGACAGCATTTGCTGACAGATTGCATTTGGGATACAAAAGCAAGATAGGAGTCAAGAATGATGACCAACGTTTTTAGACTCTGTGACCAGAAGGATGTTTTTGCTGTTTTCTAAGTTGGGAGGAAAGATGACCGAAGGAGGGACAGAATGTGTGACGACGGTGAAGGAGGAGAAGAGGACTTGTGATGAGAGACATGAGCCAAGGAACAAGGGCACTTCAAGGAGCTGGGAAAAGCCAGACCAGTGCCTAGAGAAGGAACCAGCTCTACCAACCCCTTGACTCTTGCCTGTAAGATTCCATTCAGATTCAAACCCTCCATAACTGTGAAAAGAATAAATTTGTGTTGGCAAATTAATAAATCAGGAAAGATTTGGGCAGTAGTAAGACACGAACACATTCGAGGGAACCAGCCCCTAAAAGCCATTTTCAGGACATGAAAATGATGACTAATGCAATTAGACATGAAATACACAATTAGACATGAAAATGGAGATGCTGAGTGGCTGGTAGAAGAGTCTGAATTCAGGAGAGAGGTGTGGAAATAGGAGCTTGGAGTATCACCAAGTAGACTTAAAACCAAAAGCCTTCTGGGCATGGTGGTGCATGCCTGTATCCCAGCAGCTTAGAAGGCTGAGGCAGGAGGATTGGTAATTCAAAGACAGCCTCAGCAATGGCGAGGCACTAAGCAACTCAGTGAGCCCCTGTCTCTAAATAAAATACAAAATAGGGCTGGAGATGTGGCTGAGTGGTTGAGTGCCCCTGAGGTCAATATCCAATACCAAAAAAAAAAGAAGAAGAAGAAGAAGAAGAAGAAGAAGAAGAAGAAGAAGAAGAAGAAGAAGAAGAAGAAGAAGAAGAAGAAGAAGAAGAAGAAGAAGAAGAAGAAGAAGAAGAAGAAGAAGAAGAAGAAGAAGAAGAAAAGGAAGGAAGGGAGGGAGGGAGGGAGGGAGGGAGGAAGGAAGGAAGGAAGGAAAGAAAAGAAAAGAAAAGAAAAGGAAGAAAAGCCTGGTTGAGAATTCCAACAGAATGAGCAAAGAAGAGAAAAGAGGCTTTTAGACTGTTTCTGACCACCCCAACATCTAGAGGTCAGGTACATGAGAAAACCAGCCAAGAAAAAATTAGAAGGAGCATCCACAGAGGCAAAAAGAGAGGCAAGATTTTGAGGTCCCAGAGGCCAAGAGAAGAACGTGTTTCTTGGAGTAAGCAGCTGTCAAGTTCAGCTCCATTAAATAGTTGCAATTTAATGCTCGGATATAATCTCAATATTGAAGTTTTTGCTAATTCCTCTAAAGTTCTAGGAAGGACAATTGGTAGTTGAGAGTGGGGTATTTTATAGAACATGCTGATAGTTATTCTTTTAGGGATTGCCTAGGCTCTGCTCCTCTCTGGAAAAGCCACAGATCTGGCAACATTTTGTAGGTGTTCAGAATGGTGCCATTTATCCATTTATTCATCGGTGGGTTGCGATATGATTTATTGTAAATCAGGAAATCTTTGCAAGAGAAAGCTGTCTCTACTAATAACATACTGAGGTAAGAGGTATAAACTGGGACTGGCCAGGGCAACAGGGATCTGTGGCTGTCCGACTCCTCGGTTTCTTTCTCAATAACTATTGAATAGATATATTTGCTCCCTGAAGAAAACACCTTACACCTTGACTGAAATATGGGTTAATATTTTGTTTTTAGCTTTCATTGAGTATCAATATGTAGGAAACAGTTGGGAAAGGTAAGCAACTCTATTATATTTTGTAAAATCATTATTGGAGACTCTGTCTGTTATTTTGTTCAGTGTTCCTCACATGAAGAGACATGGAATAATTCCTCTTAGAAGTGAATGTTGGGAAATGCATTGCCCCTTCCAAGGAGCTGGTAGGATCTTGCATTCTATTCCTAGATGTTGCAAGCTCAGTAATACATCAGTACCTCCCTCTTACATTGGCAGTCACAAGCTAGAGCTAGATTGTACCCTCAAGTTGCTTCTAGGGCCAATGTCAAAATTTTCCCAGTTGTGACTTTTTTTTTCCTCAAGCATCTGTGAAGTACCTTTTATGTGCTAAGCTCTGTTGATTAATATGGAGATGCAGAAGGGATCCACCAGACCTCTCTCCCTTGAATTCCTGGCATCTTCTTGGTCCTTGAGCCTTTACCTACTCTTCTAATATGTTATTAAGATCTTTTCTTTGCAGAAGCTTTGGATTCTTTCAGGAGCAAGGTAAGTATAAAACATAAATTAGATAAGATGGAACTGACCAGCATATTAGGGGCATGCTAATCAGGAAAGATTTGGGCAGCTGTAAGACACGAAGACATTTGAGGGAACCAAGAGCCCAGAAATTCATAGTTGGGTACTACGGTTTTTAGGAGGTTTGAAACTCACTACTGTGTTTTTAAACGAGAAGGAGGAAAAGACTTTTTAATAAACTATAATTATTTCTAAAGCTATGTTTAGCATTTTTACTAATATTACTAGAGAGTCTTTGATCAAGTAAAGCATATGAGGATATTGTCATAATCCTAAAATGCTAGAAGTGCTTGTGTGTATAGAAACAGAATTCATGAACTGGGTTTTAGTAGGATTTCTTCTAGGGTTAAGTGATATGCGGGTTCTTGGGTATAAAGTAGCTTACTTTTTAGGACATGAAAATGATGACTAATGCAATTTTAAAAAGAAATAATCTGTCTACTTGTAAGAAGATGAACTCAGTTGTCAGTTATAACCTTAGGAAGAGACTAAAGAAAGAAGCTGGGGTAGCCTTCCCAGCCAAGGGAAAGGCAGCAGGAGTCAACACAAAAGCACTCTCCTGGGGGCAGACCAACACCTTCCAATGTAAGAAGCACATCTTTATGTCTGCGCAGCACGTCAGGGTTAAAGGAAGTGGGTCAGTGAAGGATGAGCTTTTCCTTTTGGTAGTTTGCACCTTCCAATCATGGAGAAGGATGGGAGTTGGTGGGGATAAGGAGAGACTGACAGGGAGTAGCCAGGGAGGAAGGGGATGGAGAGGACAGAGAATGCAAAGTTCAAGGAGTCTGCATCTACAAAGTCAGTGATGTCGAACATTTCTCTTTTACCACTACAAATGGAAATGAGTATGAAGCCAGTAACATGAAACATTTGGCCAACGTATGGCGTTAAAGGAATCACACTGTAATTGTGGGATCTTCACCAGACATGGTGGCACACACCTGTAATCCCAGCAGCTCAGGAGGCTGAGGCAGGAGAATATCAAGTTCAAAGCCAGCCTGGCCAGCATAGCAAGACTTGTCTCAAAATAAAAAGGGCTGGGGATGAAGCTCAGTGGTAGAGCTCTTACCTAGCATGGGTGAGACCCTACGTTCAATCCCCACTGGGCCTCACTGTGTCAGCTGTGCTAGGCAATAGCTCAGAGTGTGTGCATGCATGCACACACACACACACAGATTGATTTTGAGGTCCACTGCCTATGATCAAATACATTGCTACAACATCAGAAAAATAACTAGACACTGTGATCGGCGTTAATTTAAGCTTTTTTAAAGTTGATCTAACAATACCCTGGATCTTGCATTCTTTTATTTTTAAAAGCAACGTGAATACAGTCCTATTTCTTATATACTATAAGTAAAATACATCTTTTAACCAATGTTCATGCCGTATTTTTATCCTGCCGACTCACCACCGTTACCATAGTGACATTTAGAGAGGGATCAGATGCCTTTGTAAGTTTAAGGGCTATCTGCGGACCTTGACTAGCCCAAGAGGAGAATTCACTGAGATCTAGAGTGCTTCAAATGACATTGTAAAAATGGGATTGCCTGAAAACACAGGTTTGTTCTCACAGCAGAATTCCTCTGCACACAACCGTGTGATCATGCTGGAATGGGGTCCCTGGAAGCTCTCCATTCTGTTCCTGTCTCCAGGCAGGTAGTGGCTAACCACAAAAGTTGTCTGCGACTTACCCAAGACTGCCCATTTCCCAACGCTGCTGCCAGTTTAGCTGCCAAATGAAAATAACTAATGGCATTGCACCTTGTCATCTTTCTTCTAGATCGCCCTTGGGTACCCGAGGCTGTTCAAAACAGAATGCTGAAGACTGGTTAGAAATAAAAGCATGAACTTCAGGGTAGACCTGACCAGAAAGTGAAGCCTGTTTCTGACTTTGCAGGGCAGGGGAAGCCTCTTTAGACCACGAACATTGGCAGTGGTCTGAGCTGCTGCTCTGTAAAGACTGGCCACCTCCTCCTCCACCTCCACCTATACCTCCACCTCCACCCTGGAAGCAGGGGACTCCAGGGCCACCAGCAGGCTATGAGAGATGAGTGCAGTGGCTCAGCTCGCACATGTAGGAATGAACTGCTTTTCAAAACCAATTTTGTGCCCACTACCTGACCAAGCAACATCACTACTACCTGTGTAGAATATATCACTACCACCATAAAATGTTAACATTCAGTGGGGCAAGAAAGTCCTACCAAGGCTGATTGCCCTGTGTCAGTGGGGATTTCTTCTTATGGGAGGGTTGGGGGGGTACCAGGGATTGAACTCAGAGGCACTCAAAAACTGAGCCATATCCCAAGCCCTATTTTGTAGTTTATTTAGAGATAGGGTCTCACTGAGTTGCTTAGCGCCTCATTTTTGCTGAGGCTGGCTTTGAACTCTCAATCCTCCTGCCTCAGCCTCCTGAGCCGATGGGATTACAGGCGTGTGCCACTGTGCCCAGCTGAACTTTATTTCTTTGATGATTGATATAAGGCTACATGATTAATTAAAATAACGAGGGGGCTCTTGTTCTTTTCATTTGATTTTGGGATTTCAGTGTCACTTTAGGTCAAAACCAAAGACATTTTGAGAAAGATGAGAAAAACGCATTGATTTTCTCCTGGTTTTCTCATCAGTTATTTTCTGTAGGTTATGAGAAAAAGAAAAGCTTTTAAACAAAGAAGAAACCAAATTGGGGGGTGGGGTCGGAGATGTTATTGAATTTGGGTCTTTATTTCTGAAGAAGAATCGCCTGGAATTTTATAAAAGCCAAGAATACAAACATCATCCTTGTGTTTATATTAGGAAGTGAGCATTTTAAAACATGCAATATGTATTTTAAACAGTCTTCTTCTTTTTAATCTTGCGTTGCACCCAAAGAATGCGAATGGTTACCAAATTGGTTTTTGGCAGAGTTGCTTGACCCTTAAGAGGAAAAAAAAAAAAGAAGAAGTGTTATAAGATGTGATTGTAGCACATGACAAGATCATGAAGCCTCAACTCTGAGCAGATATTAACTAATCCAATGATCCCAACCAGGGAGGTTCCCTGAGGGCATTTCTCTACGTTACATTATGCACATTACGTGGTAATGAATGACAGTTTCCCTGGCGCCAAATAGAGAAATTCTTTATTAAGAGAGCAAAGTGGGGCGGGGGGAAGCAGATAATAACTGAGCTTATCGTTGAACAGCGTGGCCTCCTCGTCCGTACACTCCAGCTTGTCTCTATGGGTGCTGGTTATCTCAGCAATAAAGCATCTCGTCTCTTGAAGCAGGTTTCTTCCTACACCCTGTAAACCAGAGGAAGACTGTCTTGGTGTGTGTGCTAGAAGGAGTTGGGTAAAATGGGCATGTCCCTGCTCTTTGTCACTAGCAATAATCAGGTTTTCACATCCACCCTGAACATGGCCCAAAGCTCATGGCATATAAGGAATCTGGATGTTTGTGACTTTGGCTCCTAGGAAGCAACAGTTGTAGCAGCCCAGGGACCCATTGATCCATCTCAGCTTCTCTGAGCAGAGACATTTTGTTTTCCCAAATCCTTCACCATGTGCTAACAATTAGATAATGACTCCATAAATGTGGAGCAAAGGCAGTGTCATGGACAGTGGGTGGTTTGTTTTCTTAGTTCTTTATTGAAAACATATGGAGAAGTTTATATATAAATAGGAAACAATAGAAAGCTACTATCATGTTAGCAGCTAATACAACTCTACATGAATGGAAATCAAACATCTCTACCTACGCCAGAATGCTGACTTCCGGATACCTACACATCCTGTGTTATTTATAAATATAAAAAAATGTTTTATTAAATTAGGCTTTTTATTTCTAGTTGGGAAGAAATCTGGAGCAAGAGTTTTTGCTTTTGTTTTCTGTCCTCTCTTTGTTTAATTAAATTGCTTTATTAGCTGGGATAATAAATTTTATCCAAGCAGATCTTATACTGAGATCATGAAGTTTGAAAAAAAAAAAAGAAATCTATATGTTTCTTCAGCTACAGTCTCGATTTCTGATTTAGAAGTGTGGACTGGTGGCTGGAAAGTTAGAGGTGACCTCGGGAGACAGGGCAGTAGGGAGAACCCACGTCTGGAGGGGCAGACCTCTGTGAGTTCTGACTGCACCACTTACTAGCAGGTAACTGTGGGAAAGTTGGGAAGCCAAATGAACTTCAGTGTCTTGTCCGTGAAATGAATATAACAGCAGTTATCTTGCAGCACATGGGATGAGCTGCAAAGCATTTTGCAGTGTCTGTCTTGTAGGAGACACTGAAAAAAATGCTAACCTGTCATCATCATAATCAGCTAACAGAATAGTTGGTATTGGCACCATCCTGACAGTCTAAGAGGTATTGATGGCCAGTTCTGAGAACAGTCACACAATGGTGCTGCTGTTTATCAAGTGCTAAATGTGCACCAGGCTCTGCAATGCAGTTGCTCACAACTCAATGAGCTGGGGATGAGGGTGGGGCACTATCGTCCCCATTTCATGGCAGAAGAAGCTGAGAGGTTATGTGGAGCACACAAAGTCACAGTGCTAAAGATTGGTTACTAAGAGGCTGCCACCCAGTCAGGCAAACTCCAAAGCCCATACTTTTCGTCTCTCTGTGAAAATGGCTGCCACATAGATAGCTCATACTATCTTTGAAATGTTCTTTGTTTACATTACTCTGTATACTCCTGTCAACATCCTGTGACATGGCACAGTGGCACTCCCAAACTGTGAAGTCCCCTGTCCTTACCACATTTATTCATTTGGAATTAAAGGAAGCCAGGAAGCACTTAATGAACATGTTGTTAGAAGCCATTGTAAGTTGAGTTCCTGCAATGCCTTCACCCTGGTCTACAGAGGTCATTTCTTTAGAGGTGCTAGAAGCTACACGTGCACAGGTTCATTGTTCAAGCTTAGGAAAGAGCATTTATCCCAACCTGAACATGGTAAGGCAAGGGCCAAGGTGGGGTGACTTAGGGAGAAGGAGGAGGCCAGTCTCCCCATCCTAGTAGCCCAGAGTGTCAGTTGCTATGTCAGGAAGAGAACAAATGAATCCAAGCCTGGGTCCACCTCACCCGGCTGCTCATTAGTGTGGGATCTGACCGCTAAACTGCTCACTAGCTCCACTTTTAACCTAAATAGTACCCAATTAGGAGCCCTTCACATGAATTTCTTGTTGGAAACATAGAATATGCCCACAATATGGGAACCCTTACATATAAGATCACCCAATTCTGTTTTCATTTGTAAAATATACTTGATTTTTTTTTCTCCTGTTTACAGGCGAGGCAGAGTTCGGGGTGAGGAGGATTGGAGGCCTTCAAGGGGAAAGAATTAGTACTGCCAAATCCCAAGTCCACCTGCTAACCTAGCAGCAACGTTCAGTTAAATGATCCCTGAATATAGGCCACGAATGCAAATATTTTGCATATTATTAATTCTAATGATGCTACTACCGTAATACTGTAGCCACCAGCTGAAAGCCGAGGTGGCCCTTTCTATATAAATGACTTGGGTCTTTCAGTGAAAATCACCATGAAGACAGAAAATTCCTTAGAAATGAAAGTGGAAACACGAGCAGGCTTCTGCTTCGTTAACCTCCTCATCATTAACAACGACAACAAAAATGCAGGCGTCTCAGGGCCTCCTGTTCAGGCCTATAAATGCTGGCAGTACCCTCCCTTGGAACCCGCCTCTGCCCTTGCTTTTTTGTGGCCTCAGTATGTTTCCACAGCAAATGTTAAGAAATCACTATAAAGTGAAATCTGCTTCAGGAGAAAAGATACTTATGCAACTTTCAAATTGTTATGTAAGTGAAAAGTCATCTTAATGCAGAACAAGTGTCACTACTCCCGTATCCATGCCAGCAGTGGCACTGTGGAGTTTCAGAAAGCAAAGGAATTCAGAGCAGGTGCTACCATTTGCCTGCTGTGTGACTTTGAATGAATCACTTGACCTCTCTCATCCTCAGATTCTTTCCTATAAAACTACATCAATAATAAAGCCTCTTTGTTGATTTTATGAGTTTCCAGAGAAGACCGAAAGAGATTGCAAATGTGGAAACTCTCTGGAAGCAGTATACCAATGTGATTATTGATTTGTACTAGATGAGTAATGAAGAATGAGTAATAGTGCTATCCAAAGACAGCTTGGGAATAACTCAACCAAATAGCTGATCAGTCTTGGAGAAGGGGGTGGCTCTTGGGAAACAGAGGGCCTGACCAGCTTGAAGGCCCTGAAATTCGCAAGTCAGGGCTGGGTAGCAATTTAGCTGTGCAACCTGTCGAGAGCCTGTTTATAGTCGAAGCTCTTGCAGTGACGATATTGGCTACATCAAATCACTGTAGGCTCTCTTACCAGACTTTATTTGGGAAGAGTTTACAAACTGGCAGCCTGGCAGAGTTGCCTGGGATTAGAGTGCTGTGGTTTCACACCAGGGAGAGCCGTGTTTCATGTCTTGTTCTATTAGTGCCTCCCCAGGGATTCAACAGATGGCACAACAACAAAACCAGAAACCCAAGACAAACCTGCCAGTTTGATGCCTTTTAGCTCCAGCAGAACTCACAATTAAAATGAGATAGAATATCTCTGTGGAGGGAAGAAGTGCAGAAACAAGTCCACAGGGCACGCCGCCTTTTGTCTGAGCACGTCCAACGCTCCCTGGAGATCCCTGCCACGTAGGAGGGGCTGGCACAAGCAGAAAATTAGCTGAAAGAATATTATTGCTAATAGAAATAATTGAGCAGCTTTAATACATTTCCCTGCATTGTATTTTTTTTAATCCTTCCAAGGCAGGGCTTGAGTTTGGCAAATCCCAGGGTGAGTGACTGTGCATCTCAGAACCATCAGGTAACGTGCAGACCAGACCCTAAGTCAGGCAGAGCCACGTCTGTCTTGGCCTTTGATTGTTCCCAAGGAGAAAGCACGGAAGCGGCAGATAGGAACCAAACATTTTTTTTTTCTCTTTTGTTCAGGTAAATATTTCCAACTACAGTCTGGTGATGGAGTCTGACTCGGGAACCTTCTTACCCACGGGGCTGCAATTCACTGGCAGTGACAAGGCCAGGGCCATCATGAAGGAGGTGATGCGCCTGCTGCAGCCCCTCAACATCACCCAGGTCTTCAGTGATGGCGAAGGGATGGACATTAGCTTCTGGATCCAAGCTGGAGTGCCTGGTAAGACGAAAAGATGAAGTCCATGTTACGTATGGCCACCGATTTAAAATGAAATCTCTATTTAACGAGGCACAGTGGCTACTCGTAGGCCAAGTGATGCGTGGAACCCCTAAGCTTTTGTCTATCAGGTATAATTTGATGATTCTAAAATTGGGATAATGGTACTCAGTTTGCATTTGTTACCCAGTTGTCTTTTCTTTCTAAATGATAAGCTCCTCTCCCCTCCCCCACCCCCATCCTGATTTAATGACTCTAGGATTTGGCCTAGAAATCAGTTGTTTTGTTTTTTAAAGAGGTATCTCTGGTGACTGTACCACAGTGATCTCAACAATCAAAAATTTGAAAAACAGAGTAGAAGGCAATTATGATCACTGACACTCTTCTCATTCTGCACTGTGCCAGGGAACCTTTACTGATCTAAATTCTCTACCCAAAGAGCGTGACATCTGAAACCTTACCATGAGAGATTCATTCTTTGAGGGTGGGGTGCTTCCTGCTAATTATGTTTTTTCCTTAATGCAAAGACTTCCATTAAGAAGTTGGATATAAACTGACTTGCCCTGATTATGATTTTTATCATACACATATCCTGAAGAGAAGCCCTAAGTCTCTGGGGACAAGGATGGAATTATGAAGTGGGATTGACCTGAGGAGGTGACAGAAATAGAGGCAGGAACAGTCTCAAGAAGACAAAACTTGTAAAACTTCATGAATGTGCCCAAGCCCAGGCATGGAAAAGCGCTCTTAAATGTTCATGACTCCTGTGGTCCCCAGCACCATTATATACATAATCAAAATCTTGTTCAAGGAGCCATCTGCAAATTAGTCTGTATTTGTACTACACAAATAGGAAGGCCAGACTTTGAACATTTTAACATTATTGTTTCCAGAAACTACGAAACATTTCAAAGATACAAAAACAGTGTCTTCAAGGCACACCCCACTCTAGTTTTGTTTTTGGTTTTTTTTTCCCCTGTCGGCAAAATAGATTTCACCAACAGCATACTACACAGATTTAAGATTTATAAAAAGCTTATTATTGAGATATTGAAGGTTTTAAAGCACATTTTAAGTTTTAAGGTTTATAGTAATCTTCCACAACTAGAAATAGAAGTTTTCCTTTATTCTAATACAAGAACCTGGGCTGGGGATGTAGCTCAGTGGTAAAGCACTCACCCAGCATGTACCAGGTCTTGGGTTCTGTCCCAGCATGGAAAAAAAAAAACTAATACATGGACCCAAATTCTCTTCATTTGTTATGTATGTCATTAACAATGATGGTGTCATCCCTGGACAGATCCATATATCGACATATATGTCATTGATAAACTTGATCAAAGTAAAGGGAAGAGAGTTTGCCCTGTACATCACATAGAATAATTTGCTTGAAATTTTGAATTTTTACTGAGCCTAAACTTTTCAAAAGGAAATTATTGAAATTTGAGAACCCCTAAGGAAGCTTCAGGTGGCAGCTGTTAGGAGTAGACTGGTAGAAGACGGTGAACTGCCCTGGAAACCCTCTGGGGTGGTCATGGGAAGTGAGAAGGAACTAGAACCTACAACAGTATCAGGGCACAAAACCTTGTGCTGTTTCTGGCTTTGTTGTGTGTGAAAGTGAGATTGCACTGCATGTCCACCTGATCCCTGAGAAAGGTTCTGTGTGGAAAGCATGAGTTGATTTGTCTTCACCCGAGGGAAGGAGGCCTGGTCCTTCTCAGCCATGATGAGGTGAGATTTGATATCCACCTGCTGAAGTGGAGTGGGGAATTTGAGCCCATTACCATTCCTGAGGAGTTAACTTAGAATTTGTTGAGTTCTTGCTATTTATGGGATGCTAGTTTTGCAGACACTGTCTTTGAGGCCTACCACCATCCTGTGAAGTAGGTGAAGAAACAGATTCAGAAGGGTTAAACGACTCAGTACAAGTCGTCACTGCTGACAGGGCCAAAGTCACCCTGAGAATGAGCCAGGCTGGTGTCAAGGCTGCTGGACTTTTTGCACTGTGAACAACACAGGGACGTTGGAATGCTGAGATGGTCCTCCAGATATCTGGCAGCCTCTACAATGTTTACCTTACCCAGCTCTTGCTTATGCAAAGGACTGCAGTTCACTGCTGCTCCAAAATAATTTACCTCTGGGAGAGAGGAGTCTGTTATTGTAAATAACTACTTGTTTTTTTCCTCACATTCTTGGTTCCACTCCCCTCCCTGGCTCTGTAGATTAAAAAGGCAATAGTTCTTTTAGATGACTATAAATGTTTCCTGGAATTTTTAAATTTTTTTTTCCTTTAGAGTATTGAAAGGATGAACCAAATTATCTCAGCCTTCCCCTGAATTCTGTTCAGCTCTTTTGAAATCTCAGGTTTGGGCTATTCCTGGAAGAAACAATAGAACTGCCCACATTAGAACTTTTGTTGCTTATTGAAAATTTCAAGAACTTTCAAAAACAAAAGAAACGAAAGAAGCATAATTGATCTAAAAAAGAAAAGAAACCTTATGAGTTCTCTGTATTCTTAAAGACCTGGCAAGTAAAATATTCAAACCTAAGGGTAGAATTCAAAATACTATTTAAGTTATGTTTAAATAACTGCTTACCTAAAATTTGGAAGATTAATAAGAAGTAATGTTTCCAAATTCCATTCCTCTTTTTTTTCCTTTCATTTCTCCCATTGATTTAATGAACGTTGATTGAGCCCCTAATGTGTTTAATCCTATCAAATTTGTATGATGCTTGGGCCCTGGTTTCTTAATGTTCCATATATGCTGAATACCGAAATATGAATTGAGAACACAGAGAGAATTAAAATTCAACCTGCTTTTCACTAGTTATATAAGACAAATAGATTGATTTATGACAGGATCGTCTTTGGAAGAGAAGAGATAATGTCCTTCACCCATCTAGATGAAATCTGTAGCAAAGTAAATACAAGGCTTTGGAGGAAAAACTTTAAAAAATGAGTATCTTGGATGTAATTTCTGCATAAACGATCTATTCCAGATCTTGCTACTCCAGCTTTCTGACCATCTGCTTTCCCCCCAAATCCTAGATGTTCCTTGAGACACACTCTGCAGGTACTGTTCATTGTCCTTCCTCAGCCCATTGTGCCCTATTGCTTGTCTGAATTTCCAAAGCACTCGTGGTCTTTATCCCACAATCTGGCACTTGACCGCTTATGACAACATTGCTCTTGGATGCATCTTGCATCCAGTCTTTAACCATCAGTTCTTAGAGTCTAAGGGCAGTATTTTCTACTGCCATGCCTTTCACATAGCTTTCAGTTTAATTCTGGAAAATACTTAAGTTCTTGCAATTCTAAAGTGAGAGTAGAAACAAAGGCGTTGAAAATAATGTTTGATAAGGTTTGGGTCCCTTACATTAAGAGTGTAGATAAAAGGGCTGGGATATAGCTCAGTGGCAAAGCGCTTGCCTCACATATGCGAAATCCCAGGTTCAATCCTCAGTTCCAAAAAAGGAAAGAAGAAAAATAAGGTGAGGGGTGTGGGGGAGGGGAGTAGAAAGGATGCCATGAAAAAAGTCAAAAAAGATTTTGAAATATTGGAAGAATGATATATATTAGGAAGTCCAGCAATTACAATTATTTCTCTTAAAAGAACAAAATTTGAGAAGATGTTGAAAAATATCTTCTAGTATTTTAATGATTTTCCTGCATAAAATGGTGAACAGCTGTTCGCTGAGTCTTTCAAAGATAATTTCAAAGATCACTTGCGACAAGTGATCTCAGAGGGGTTTAAGTTAGTCTCTATTCACTCCAGAGAGTGAACAGACTATAAATTTAAAAATTTGTGCTTGATTTTCTAAGTGCGAATTTAGAAATAGGAGAAATTTAAAGTAAACAGGACTTGGAAAACATTTGGTTGCATGTCCCAAATTATAATTGAGGCTTTTGGATTGTGGCACCAGTCAATGAGACAGGGGACAGAGGAGGAGGACCAAATGAGGATACTTGGTGGAAATGATGATTCTCTTAGTATGAGCTGAAAGAGAGGAATCTCTTTCAGTTTGAATATTTCAGTACTGAGGTATAATATATGGTTCTCAGATGTCCCTAAATGTATCCCTCTTGAACATCTTTCTTTAGAAACTCCTTCACAAAGCATACACTAATGGAAAACTCAGATACCCTCTTAATATGACCTAAGAGAATGATTCCACTTATTTCATATATACCAGTAAAAGTTTCCTCCTCTGCCTCAAAATCTGTGATTTAACCTTTTTCTCATTTGTTGGCTTGTGGTAGAATATTCTGGGAAAAAAATAGAGACCTTGAGTATTCTGGCTTCTCAGCTTCTAACTATATGTGCAAATAATGTAATTTTTCTTTCTAAGCCTCACTCATTTATTGTTGAGTATCTTCACTAGTCATCTACTGTATAGCACTGGGCACTCAGTATGAAGGGAGTGGTGGAGATCCCTATCCCTAGAGACAACACAGTCCGGTGAGTGACTCGTGGGTATCTCATCTGCAAAGTGCATATGGTAACTTACAAGTCATCGTTTCCACCAAGAATCTTCATGTGTTTCTCCTCCTCCTTGTCCTGTCTCAGTGACTGTAACCACAATCCCCAAACCTCAACATAATCTGGAACATGCAACCAGTCTCCAAGTCCTGTTTCCTTTAAATCCCTCCTATTTATTCAACCCACTTCCTCCACCCCACCCCACAGACCTTGTCTCATCACCACTCACTGATTCCTTCAGCAGCCTCCTAGGATTATGCTGACCCGCATTCCCAGTCTCCTTCCACCTCCTGGGCCCACTCATTCCAGAGCCAACTACCTACATTGAACATCAGTGCATCAGCTGGATTGCTTTTGTCTATGAAATAAAACAGAAGACCCAACTCAGAATGGCAGGAAGGGGATTTTTAAACTTCTCTTAAAAGGAATGTTCAGTAATTCAACCACAACAAGGATCTCAGTTCTTTACATCTTTCACATTGCCATCCTTGGCATGTTGACTTTTATCTTCAGGCTTGTCGCCTCCTGGTCTCAAGATGGCTGCATTTGTTCCAAGCTACACATGTTGCACAATAGTGGAAGAGAGAACATCTGTATTATCTCTTTTTAAGAGTGAGGAACTCTTTTCAAGAAGTCGTAAAACAGGTTTCTCCTCAATCTCATTGGCCAAAAGTGTGACACATGTCGGTGGCTTATCCACTGCAAATAGCTTCCGGATGTACAAGAAAATGTCTTTAGGAAGAAGACAAGGATTTCCAATGTGCAAAAAATTAAAAGTAGCTGCAATGTCAGATCGTCTGTCCTCCTCGTTTAAGACCCTTCGCTGCCCCCCATTGTCTCCAGAGCATTATGCGTCACAAAAGTGTCTACTCAGCACGGCCTGCAAGGCTTTTCTCATTCCACCTGCTTTGCCTTTGGACCTTCCCTGTTCTATCTTTTCTCACCAGCCAGTTCCATGATTCAGCTCTCTGTTCTCCTCCTTTTCAAGGCTTCTCTAATCTCCGGTAGCCCTGATAAGTGTCCCTGGAGTGTGCCTCTCCAACTCTCTAAGCTCACCTCTCTTTGGTTTCTGGGAGGCACTTGAGACACACTCGTTGATGGTTCAGAACTTGTTGAACAGAACTTGCCCAGCCATTTACTTACACGCTGTCCTTACAACCGTGAGCCCCCGTGAACTCCTCGGAATCCCCAGTGCCTGAGCAGTAGTGTCTGTCCCCCAACAAAAGTCTATGAATTGAAGGCTAAAGAAGTAGGTTCCAGGGTTCTAGGAGGAGTAGAGTGCTGTGAGAGAGCCTGGTTATGTGCAGTGCGTTACCCAAGGATTACGTTCGTAATAACGTTGCCTCATTTTGCTACATGTTAAATAGGGTTTAAAAAAATCATATTTTGACTTCTTTCCTCTTTTGTATAGTAGTTCAGACTCCATATTGAAGTACCCAATATACAGATTACTCAGAATCTCACATATTTTCTGTGTTGCTTATTTCTGTCCAATATTTCGTATGGAATTAAGCAGAACTAAATTAAGACTTTCCATTTTGACATTCCCAAAGGCCTTTCTTCTGAAATGTTCCAAGAAAAGAGACAGTGAGGACACAAGTAGGCATCGATGTGTAAAGTATACAGAAGGTTCCGCCTCTGGATCCACGTCATGTATGTTTTCCAGTCACCAGATGGAAGAGTGCAACCCAGCAGTCCTATGTCACCTGCTGTCCCTAATTAAAAGACACCTCCCTTATGGTGAAAACACTCTGTGTGGTGGTGTTTGAAGAACTTATTGCTCTATGGGGAGGAGGCCTCACCCCACTGGAAACATGGAAAGGGTGCTCTCCCTGTTGTGGCTGTAGTCCTGAAACCCCCACTTAAATGGCTGGGGAAGTTCTGTTCAATCAACAAGCATATCTCAAGTGCCTCGCATAAACCAAGCACTGTTTAGACACGGAGGGTAGAGCATGGAAAAGACTTACCAGATCTCAGCCCCTGGGCAGTCTCCATTGCAGGAGAGGGCACAGGGACAGTGTGAGGAAGGGGACTAGAACAAAGAAATAAATCCAGAATGGAGAAAAATCTTGGAGGTTGATGAGGGTCATACAGAGAAAGCCAGTAAGTGGCTCCCTCTTCCCCCTTCACCTCAGGTGAGTCCAGGCTCTGGCTTTACTCCTCCTCGACCCTTTTATTCCAGATGGGTGTGTATAGCAGCCACATCAATACTGCACCCTAGAACTGCACGTAGGAAGAACAAATGATTTCCTCATCCTGCTCCCCCTTACAGCATGTCTGCTTCAGCCCTAACAGAAGCCACTGGGTGGCATGCCCACAGCAGAGCTGGCTCAGGCCTTCAGGACGGTAACACAGTGGGTGAAGGAGGCACTGTTATACCCCGGGGCAGTTAGTCACGCAGTGCCTTATGAAGTGCCTTATGAAGTGTTACCTCCAACGGTTATTTAAAGCACACGCTTTCACTTTGAAGTTAATGTACTTTGCATTTTATCTCCTTCACTGATGGAGGAGCGAGAGAGTATTTTATATGCCCACAATGCCTATTACTACCTGGCACATAAAAGTTCACTGATTACACATATTGATTTGAAGATGAACACAAGAAAAGTTAAGTAACAGTAAACGGCTGATTTTGGTACAGCTGCCGGATAAATAACACGTGCAGAATGGCTGCAGGATCTCCCAGGACGGAGGACAGAAGAGCAGCAAGAGGGGAGCTTGAGCTGGACACTAAACAATGCTCAGATCAGAATGGACAGAAAAGGTACAGAAGGGCCTTCCTCATGAGAGAAAGGATAGGAGCAGGGCAGTCGTCCCTGTAGGAGAATGGCCTCCCTGGGCGGTGCATCGTGGAGGGCCAGGGGCCATGAGAACAGGGGAGTAACTCTGGGCCAGAAAGAGCCATAAATTTCAGGTTGAAAACTCTTACAGATTTAGCAGAGCGGCCAGACATCTTCAGCAGGAGAAGAAAGTGATGACAGCAGTGTTTCAGGATGCCGGGGTGTCCAGATCCCATTCAAGTAGGAGGCTCAAAGTGAGAGCTCTGGAGTTAATTGGGAGCCCGAGAAGTCACAAAGGAGGAGAAGCATTGCTTTAGGTACTATAGTATGCTCATTGCATGCACTGTAATGACCCTTGAACACTCTAACCTGAGTGTCTCTCTCTACCATTTGCCTTGCCATCTGATAATGTAGCCTGGACAGGTGTTACTTTTCTATCCGCTCCTTTGTGGGTCTCAAGGTTGGCTCTCCTGGGTTTCCCCTCTTATGCATTTGACGGCGATACTTGACAAATGCTATACAGATGTTCCTCAACTTACAGTGGGGTTATATCCTGATAAAACCATTTATTATAAGTTGAAAGTATTGAGTCAAAATGTATAATGCACCTAACCCACCAAACAAGAATTAAATTTTTGTTTAATAGGTAGCTATATGATATATAGATTATGGAGTATACAAAAATAAGATATGACCCCTTCTCTCCAAGAGCTCACAATTGGAAACTCACTGATTTGGTTTGAACCCCCATGCACCACCCATCACTCAGCTTCAGGAATTTTTAAATTATGGGTAATCTTATTTCATCAATGTCCAACCACTCTCCTAAACCCAGATTATTTTAAAGCAATCATTTCATTGGAAAACATTTTAATCTGTGTCTCTAAAAGGCAAGAATGCATTTTTATGTTCATAACTACAATACTATACTATTATTCCACCTAAATGCTTTACATAATTTTAAAAACAACTTTATTTGTACATAATAATTACACATAATGGTGGGATTCATTATTACATATTCATCCATGCACATTATATAATTAGATTACTTTCATTCCTCCAGACAATATCTTAAAATTATACCCAGTATGTAACCAGTTTCCAAGTGTTTCCAATTAAATTCTTCCAATTTAAAAAAGAGAAGTTTTCTACTTTAAACCAAGATTTCAGTAAGTTCCAAGCAATGCAAGTGGCTGATATGTCTCTTATCTCTTATCTTGTCTCTTTTAATTCATAGATTCTACCTTCATCTTTTTTTCTTTGCCATTCATTCATTATAGAAACCAAGTAATTTGGGCTGATTCCATTCCCATGGCATTGTTGGACATGTTTCTCTATCCCTCATCTTTATTGTGAATTGCTGGTTAAATTTAGTGGCTTGCTCTGATTTGAGTCTGATTGTGGATGGTGGGGGAGGGCAAGGGCAAGGATACTTTCTAGGTATTTCATTTTATTCTCATCAGGAGTAATGTCTAATTCATTTCCCCCCCACTACCCCCTTCCTCAATGTTAGCAGCCATTGAGGCTTATTGCCTAGATTCATTAAGTCATTACCGTATATTCTAAATGATATAATTCAATTCTCTCATTTCTTCTTTGTTTATTCGTTGAAATAATTCTATAAGAACTTGCCCCGGGCTGGGATTGTGGCTCAGTGATCGAGTGCTTGCCTAGCATGTGGAGGCACTAGGTTTAATTCTCAGCTCTGCATATACATAAATGGATAAAATAAAGGATCATTAACATCTAAAATTTTAATAAAAAGAACTTGCCCCTCATCAACCATTTGGTTACCTTGAGATACTTTTGTATAAAAAAAGGTAGGAAAAATGTTTTATTTTTCCCTTTATTTACCAATTTTAAAACTCATCATTTGGTTCCCTACCATCCAAAATTGATTAATTGATTGACTTAAAAAATACTTGATGTTTTTCATTTTGTTGCAGTAATAATTTTTTGGCCATTCAAATTATCCCATCTTTGGCCAGTGAAAGCCAAATAACTGTTTCCTGAGTTCTTTTCATATGATTCTTGTGGTAACTTTCTGTTGCTGTGGCAAAATAGCTGAGAAAATCAACTTAAAAGGAGGAAAGATTTATTTTGGCTCAGTTTAAAAGGTTCCGGTTCATATTCAGCTGGCTCCAAGGCAGAAGCATCATGGTGGAAGGTGTGGCAGAGGAAAGCTACTCACCTCATGGAAACCAGAAGCCAGAGAGAGGCTGGGGATAAAATACACAAAATATGCTCCCCATCATCTATTTCTTCCAACTAAGCCCCACCTTCTAAAATTTCCACCACCTTCCAATATTACCATATGCTTTGAACCCATCAATGGATTAATCTATTCATAAGGTCAGAACCCAGGTGAGTCTATCTCTTCCCAAGAGCTTCTGAACATTGATGCATTGGAGACTAAGCTTTCAACACAGGAGCATTGGGGCACATCCCAGATCCAAACCACAGCAACCCTCACAGATGTTGGGAGCATCTTAGTTTTATGACATGGCAATGGTTACAGTCCATCTTATACATTTCTTACAGCAGATTTGGAATTGGCTATTACTCCAAAAAGCCCAATTTCTTTCTTTTTTTTTTCTTTTCTTTTTTTTTTTTTTTTTGGTACTGGGGATTGAACTCACTCAACCACTGAGCTGCATCCCCAGCCCTATTTTGTATTTTATTTAGAGACAGGGTCTCACTGAGTTGCTAAGCACTTCATCGTTGCTGAGGGTGGAAAAAGCCCAATTTCTTTTACAGGACATGGTATATAAAAGACACTCTGTGAGCATACTTATTGCTACTGGTTTTTTCATTGTTTCTAAGTCTTTTAAGCAGCCCAAAATAGAAAATATGAGATTTCTTTCCAAAGAGAAATTATATTAGAATTATATATTTCCAGTTCAAGATTAGGACTGTAAAGTTGTACATAACTTCACTGATGTTAGGTCTGAATTTCCTTTATCCCATGCCAAAACTCTTTGTTTCCAGTAGAACAACATAATCACTTGTTTGCTTTGTCCCAAAATACACACACAATAGTCTCAAAAAAAAATACCACCAGAGTCACCAACAGTATGATTAGTGAAAAAATTTGATTCAGTTTGTTTTTAGTATGTATATTCTACTAGAAGTGTATAAACTTATGTTAACCTGTGTGTGATATCATTTCTATCTTTGTGATTTTTGTATTAACACTGGAAACTGCTGATTTCAAAGTGTTTACATGATTATTTCTAATTTTCCTTTGTAAAGTGAACAAGAGATTACAAATAAGAATCATCGTGGGATTTATTATTACCTTGAAGAGTCATAGTTGTATTCTCAGTATGCTATTGCCTGTTCTTTCTTCTTAGACCTGACTCAGACTATTTCACATTTTTATTTATTTGTCCAAGAAATACCTAATTTTATATAAATGTATATATAGAGATTATATATTTATATATATACTATATACATTCTCTCTCTCTCTCTCTCTCTCTCTCTCTATATATATATATATATATATATATATATATATATATATTATTCGTGTGTGTGTGTGTGTGTGTGTGTGGAGAGAGAGAGAGAGAGAGAGAGAGAGAGAGAGAGAGAGAGAGAAAAGGATTGTGAGAGTCTATTCTTTGCCAAACATCATGCTAGATGCTTTTCATATGCTATATAATTTAATTTCAGGAGAACCTGTGTACTTCTGAAGTACATAGTATTATTTTGTAACCAAAATTGGGACTCAGAGAGTTTCCTTTGTCCAAAGTCACAAAGACATTACATGGAGAGGTAGGAATTAACACAGAAGATCTATTTTACTCCAGTGTCACATGGACTAGCTCACATGGACAATGTCACATGACCATCCCTGTCTTTAAAGAGTTAATGCATTGTTTAAAATAGGAAGAACAAAATGCAATAGTTCAGGCAAGCGAGGCATTGATCTGCTAGGACACAAAAGAAGTGACATTTCGCCAGAGTACCAGGAAGAATCAAGTTCAGTTGATTGAAAAGGGAATGCACTCCATGTCCAAAAACAGGGGTAAGCAGAATCCTGTAGGTAAGAGATTGCAATGGGTTCTTGAAATAATAGGTCATTTGGTTTGGTTCAAGTTTAGACCGAGTAGGGAAATAGTCAAAGATAAAACTAAAAGGGTTGCCTGAAGTCCCACTTGGAATCTGACTGCCATCCAGAGGCTTTAAGATAGTTTGAGACTTTGGAAGGTTTTGAGCAGAAATGAGACACAGTAGGATTTGATTCCAGCCACTTGACAGGCTCCATCTAACCCCAATCCTCCTCCTTAAGGGACTCAAGACAAGAGCCAGCTACTTAGACACACGTACCTCATGACTAGTTGCATGCCTACTGGCAATTTCCAGGCAAACTTGCATTTTCTTTGATGTTAAGTCTGAATCTCCTAACATCTGTACTTAAGAAGCTACCGGAACTTTTGCCAAATTAAGCCTTCCTGTTGGAAGTAGTCCCACGAAGCATTGCACTTTTGAACATCAGTGGTTATACTAAAATTCTCAGATATTAGCAGAGTCTGATGACTTGGCATAACCTGCTTGTTGAATCTTGGGGTCAGATAAGTCTGGGAATATTGTGGCATTTCATGGGCTTCTTAACAGAGCTCTGCTAAAAGTATGCTTACCAATTTAATTACTTTAATGATTATGGAAGCAACAGAAAAGAATCACAATGGAAGAGATTTGGGCAAAATTGAGTTCATATTGGATAAGGACTTTTTAGTATAGAAATGAATTATATCTCAATTATATACAATAGACTCTAGTTTGGGTAATTTCGATAGATTAAGATCTTCCCTTTGTTCAGTATTGAAATTTAAAAAAAATAACCACTTACCATGATATTCTTGTATATACCCCTCATGGGAATTTCTAACATAGTAAATTAAATCTCCCTATTATCCCATTTTATAAGAAAGCATGAGATTAGGTAGTTAATGGTAACTAAACTTTCTCTTCTTATATGACATTTGCTGTCTTAATTGTCCTTCCAGTGCATAATATCTAAGTCAAATGTGGTTGAACTCTGTGAAATCTATTAGTTATGGATCTCTTGAGACTTGAATGATCTGTAGCCCAAAATGTAGATAAGAAGTGTCCTCATTATTCTTAGTATTCTCTCCCTCTCCTCCCTCCCACATTCCTTCCCTTCCTCCCTTCCTGCCTCCCCTTCTTTCTTCTATTCCTGGCAGGTGAGAGAACAGAATCTTATGGATAACTATGGCATTGAGTCCCTCCGTAATCAAAACCATCCAGTTGTTGGAGGTTTAAACCTAAGTGAAAAATGTTTGCTGGCACGTCCTTTTTAAAAATTCCCTTTTTTGCAGAAATAATTTATCATTGTTAATGTCATATTTACAGATGAGGTTATGCAATAGGCATCATTTTAATATCTTAGCACAATGCTGCAAAATGCAGTAGAAAATAGATAGAGCTATTGTCCAGGAGGTTCAGTGATTCCAGACTCTATTCCTCACAAATTTTATCTGACATACATGATGATTATAGTCACGTGGAGGGATCATTTCAATGGTCCCCATAAGCTTAAGTTTTTTCATTTTGTGCTAGTGTAAACCCAGACATATAAACCCATGATATGCGTTTGGTTGAAGTCATGGTTCACACTCTGCTACACTTTAAAGTCACCTGGGGAGCTTTAAAAATGTATCAGTGCTGGGGCCCCACTCCCAAAGATTAGATTTAAGTGGTCTGGCTGCAGGGTCACAACAGTTGTGGAAGGGGAACACCATTTATGGAGAACCTGTTTACCCGCCAGCCCTCCATCCTCCAGGAGCACAATTCCATTGTTCTATGTGAATGGTTCTCCCTGTATGTCTGCAAACTCGGAGGCTTTAGAGACAGGGCCCAAGCACACCTGGTTTCAGAAACACCCCGGGTGATTCTGATATGCAGCCGGAACTGGGAACTACTGGTGTATAGGATAGTGTCAACATTAAGAGCCTCCATCAAGAAGCCATGTTGAAAGGGACTCAGAATCTTATTCTTACTTTCTTTTTTTCTTTTTTGGGGACCAGAGATTGAACTCAGGGGCACTCGACCACTGAGCCACATCCCCAACCCCATTTTTTATTTTTTATTTAGAAAAAGGGTCTCACTGAGTTGCTTAGCACCTCACTTTTGCTGAGGCTGGCTTTGAACTCGCGATCCTCCTGCCTCAGCCTCTAGAGCTGCTGGAATTACAGGTGTGAGCCACGGCACCCAGCCCTCTACTACTTTCTAGTTGAGTAAACTTAGTGAAGTCATTTAACTTCTTGGAAACTCAATTTCTCAAAAAATAAAATGGGGATAGTAGTACTTCATGAAATTATTTTTTTAAAGGACAATCTAAGTAAAATGCTTGGCACAAAGTTAACACTGAACAAGTCACTGTTATTACTTTAGTTACTAAACCAAAATTTCCATATTAGTCTAGACTTCTTAGTTCTAAGTGACAGAAATCCAATTCAGATGACCCGAAGCAAAATTGGGAATTTAAGTAAGCCACAAGAAGACTGGAATTGGATCTGACTTCACAAATTCCAGCATTTGAATAACGTTATGATACATGCTTGTTCTTTCTCTCTCCCCCTCCCTCTCTCTCCCATTCCAACTTCTTTTCTCATTCTGTCTTCATTCTCTGGGACCAGCTGCCCTCTTAGGCTAAACTATGACCACGGACAATTCAAGACATACCTTTACAGCCTCTTAAACACAGAAGATCTAAGGAATTCATCCTGTTCAATTCAGCTGGGAAAACCAGAGTGACCCAACATGGCTGCTATGTCCATCTCTGTGGTCAGGGATTAGTCAAAGTAGAAAGAAGTGCTACCATGCAGATTTGTACAAGAGCTACCTTTAAAATTTCACTATTGACACCTGATTCAAAATATATAAAACACTTAAAATCTCTGCTGTCCTAGGGTCTCTTGTCAGATGAGCAAGATCCCAGAAACAAGCAAGAAGATCTCTAAATTAAAACACTTAGTGTCTGTTCTTCATGACCCATATAGTAATCATACTCTTAAATGAATTTTTTAACAAAAGAATTTGTTCACTTTTCAGGTATAGTTTACCTGAGATACTCAGATTGCCGGGGAGATGAGGAGTTGGGTCAGTTCCTACCTTGCTCCCAGCAATCTGCATTACCAGCATCTGAAGTGTCCTCTCCCATCATTCCCACCCCAGTCTCTTTTTACCCAACAGGTGGGAAAACATAGTGAAGTTACTTATGAGAATATCCTCTATGCTACTTTACTGTGTATGGTTGGTCTCCATGAGGAAGGACAATGACAAAAGGCCTAGAGACACCCTTTAGCATTTGAATTATCTTAAACCCTTACCTAAAAATTACAGTGGAGAGGCAGCAAGTGTCATGAAAAAGGAATAGGATCTCTCACTTTCTTATTTTTTTTTCTTTTTAGTACTGAGAATTAAAGTGCCCAGGGGCACTTAACCACTGAGCCACATCCCCAGCCCTTTTTTATTTCTTATTTTGAGAAAGGATCTTGCTAAGTTGCTTTTACTAAGGCTGGCCTCAGACTTGAGATCCTCCCGCTTCAGCCTCCTGAGTCACTGGGATCGCAGGCATCACTTTCTAGCAATGCACTTTTAACATGTTATTTAATTTCTTGGAGATTGTTTCCTGATCTGTAAATGAGATGAATATATTCTGGGCTATTGTAAGAATTGAATGTAATTGATAAGTGAAATGTATTTGAAAGTCAATTATACTCTACATGGATAATAGTAAGTGATTTTTCAGGGTTTGAGGGGAAGTTTTATATTTTAAAAGTTATTGAAAAGGACTAGTTATGAACATACTCTTGTGTATTTAGACTCAGTAGGGAGGATGACTGGGTGTGTATTTGACTAACCTATGAAACATTTCAAAGGATGCACAAAAATTGGCATTAACTGACCTTTGGGCCTTTAACCCACTTTGTGATTAGTAGACCAAGTTCAAGCACTGCCGGCATTCACTCCAAGCCACCTGCTACTGTCCTCATTCAGTGTGACCTTTCTTAGGAAGGCAACCTGACTCACTTCACTGTAATGTGGTGCAACACTTCAGAGAAGGAAGCAAACAAGAAAAAAAAGGCAATTATTACCAACATTACTAGCTCTTCTATTTCAAAGGATGCCACTGGGGAGTTTGAAGTCTCTTTGCAGCTCCCATTCAGCCAAAGTACATTGATTATGAGTCAATAAGAGTCAGTGGGGAGAGTATCTGAATGAATGTGTAAAAATACATGGCCAAGGACACAGGCTGGCACTCTAACTGGCTCTCACAAGCAGCATCTAGTTCTGAAGTACGCATAATGGACAACTGGATCTTCTCTGTTGGCCAGAAGCCTCACCCCAAATAATGATATTAACGTAGTATTTATAAAAAAAATAAAATAAAGCATACAGTATGCACGTCTCTTGCCTGCAAATGGAATAATTACCTCTGTAAGCCTCTCTTAATGTTTAAACTATTTAATCAAAACACCATTACTCTCCACATGAAACAAGAGCATTTTGAAGGAAGGAGCCAGTCAACTCAAGAAACCTTACTTTTTAGGAACAGAAGATGAAATAGTCAAAAACTGCCTATGTCAAATAAACATGAATAAATAAAGGTGAGCCAGAGATTTTATATAGTCAAAAGATTGGCACTTCAACATCACTAAAATACAGGGAACAAATTGATGAGAATATCTCGGAAGTGAAGGAACGTTTTCTTAATTTTTTTTAACATCTGGTTTTGGAACCAATTTTACTTCAATTTCTGCTAATATAGCTGCATAAATGGGTGATTTATACAGTTTATGTATCCCATGGCAACATAATCTTTTTCTTCTTTCATTCCTTCCTATCCCCCTCCAATTTTTTTTTTTCTTGAGAGAATCAGGAAAAGTTTCCTATTTCTCAACTGTTGGATCTATTTATGAAAATTTGAACTAAACAGTTTAGCACAATTAAGCAGGATGCCTTATTCATCAAACCTTCATTTTTCTAAGACTCCAATCCTGTCAGTCACCAGAACTCCTGTGTGAAGTGGAAGCCGCGTTTCCGTCTCCTGGCACACCACATCTGGTGACGATTACAGAGGCACAGCAACGCCATTCATGTTGTGGCGTATGTCTCCTGTGCCTCAGTTCACAGGCCCTTGGGGTCATTTACAAAGTGTGTGATTTTTAACTGTCCTGGAACTCAAGAGTTTAATTTTGCCTGAGAATGTGTTTATATGCCTTGTAAAAGAACTAGTTATTCCTTTTGTTTTCCCTTATTATCGTGTGTGTGTGTGTGTGTGTGTGTGTGTGTGTGTGTTTTTCTCCAAAAAGGAACCATACAATAATGGGCACAAGGATTTTTTTCTACTTACTCACAAACCTTTCTTGGAAGTTGCTGCTATTTATTTATTTACTTACTTATCTATTTATTTATTTCTGTTGCTAGTAGTGCATTTCTTGGCTTCTCTTGGATTTTTCTGTTCTTTGAATTTAGTTCTGACTTCATACCTTCATGTTCTTCAGTCAAGCGTCAGGTCAGATTTCTTAATATGATATTGCATGTAATTATGTTGTTGGGACCCTCTCTGCAGCTAGGCCCTTTTTAAAATCTCTTCCTGACTAGTAAACATATAGCAGTTCATCTTAAGCCATATTATTCAGGAGTATCTAACACCTGGAAAAGTGGAGCTGAAATCTTCAAGTCATCTATCCAAGGATTTCATTTCTCTAACTTAATACCTGGTATATTTGAAATCATTGAGCATTTTTCCCATTTTCATGCACATGTTTAGTATTAGGTATGCATAACCATCAGATGGTTATTTTTTTTACATTTAAGTGAGAAGTGCTGCTTTTTGACATTGTGAGGATCTCTTATTAATATTATGGATAGTTAAATGAATTCTACTAAAAGAGCTACCTGAAGAAGTTATTTAATGGCTGAAAAAAATATCTAGGAGAAAAAGAGATTGAGACTGAGGTTAAAGATAATGGTAGTTTCATCCATGGTGGTTAATGATGTTTCTTAAACTTCAAATATCAAGTGTGTTGTAATGCTTGATTATCCTTCATATCTAAATGAATTACCAGCATATTGGGGAAAAGTGGAAATGACCTACAAATTCTTTAGTGTTTACTGAAAAGGAGCATCTTGGGGCTTTGAGGATTCTACAGAAGAGGGGAAACTGTTAAATTTTAGGCTGCCTTGTCCTTCAAATGGAAAAAAAAAAACAGGATGAGTGTGTCTCTTCTCCAGCATTAAATTTAGCATTCATTTGCTATTAAACTCAAGGATATGTGAAGGAAGCAATTTTAATTGCTTAGCACTTAAAAAGGCTGCTCTACTGTTCAATGAGTTAGAAATATTTTGAAAATTTGTATTTAGGGCCATACATATTTACCTGTAATAACATTTTTGCTGAATACCTCAGAAGTTTATCCTCTAGAAATGAACATTTAAGTGAAGATGGAAGGGAAATGGAAGCTAAGATTTGTGGAAGACCTACAATGTGCCACATACATGACTATGCATTATTTTTTCTACTCCTCTTAACATCCGTATGCATATATATTGCTGTCTGTGTTTTCTGGATGAGGAGACTTGGGGCTAAGACCTAAGGAGTATGAGGTGGTCAGAGCTGAAACCTGCTGTTTTCCTTCTTGGCTGTCTTTTCATCCCTGAGATTATGTTGAAAACAGCAGAGTGGCCACTTCTTTGCAGTCAGTGCAATCTGACTCATCAAAGACACGCACCCAAACTCACCACAGAAATCCACCTGGGAGCTGACTTATCTGGAGTTGTGTTTAAATTATCCCATACATCAAATAATGCTGCTCTTCTCTCCAGTTTCCGCTTTGTCACCAGCTTAACATGTCTCAAAACTCAGTGTCTCAGAAGAATACTAAGCATGTTGTCTTACGTTAATCAAATATGTGCTGTGCTGACTGTCTCACAGTAATTAAATTGAGGATAGCTAAATCAAGAATCCTTCAGGATGGCATTTGAGGTGTGACCTATGTCTGGTGTGGGAAGAGCCTGTCTTGAGATTTTTCTAACACAAAAGGAAAGAAAGCCACCTCTAGGTACCCTTCAGAGTCCTTTCAGCTCATCCCCACAGAAGAGGAATCTAGTTTTCATGAGAGTTTTTAATGAACCCCCTTATTGGACAATTAGTCGAACGTCCAGAATACGCATACCTTTGTTATTTATTTTTCCATTTATAGTTATGTTTTAAGGCTCTATTTGATGTTGTTTGCACCCCTAGGTCATAGTAAATGACCGGGATGGCTAATAGGCTGGCTTCCACAGGCGCCTGCTAACGACTGCCTCATAAATATTCAACAGGGGCATTCTGTGTGAAGGGCTGGGGAATGAGGTGACCTGCCAAGTCTTTCCACATCTAATATCTGTGATAATGGCTGTAAATTACATGGGACAGAAGGAATGGCCTTGCACGGTGAAAAACCAAAAGGGAATCAAGATGGCCTGTGGCTCCTAGCACAGGAAGGCAGCCACAGCACCCCACACACCTGTCCTAGGTGTGGCTGCTGAGATCATGGGTCTCCCCACCTAAGAAGCAATACCTCTCAGGCAGTCGTGACCACCCTGAAGAGGGCCGAGCTCTTCTCTTTATTTGAATCTTTGTTATAATGATAATTTGCATTACATCTTGAATAGTAAATTAAGAAATCCAAAACTGAATTTTAAATTTAAAAAGCTTTTCCATTAGGAATCCAGTTGCATTAATTTCATGGACTGAAGGTAAGCTAAATTAGACCAAGTTTGTGCATTCATTACCTTGTTCTAATCCTCGATATCACAAATGCAAAAGGCTGTCATTAAATCTGAGAACTGACAAGAACTGGGATTTCTCAATAATAGGGTTGAAAGATTAATTTGAAAAGATCTCACTTAAAAAAACACAAAAGGTTATTGCTAACATGAGATATTTTATATTCACAGTCTGTATCTGGTTTTAAAATGCCTATTTATAGTATCTGTTTTTTAAAGGAGTTATACATTTAGAGCACCTGATCAAATTGTAATATTTCTAAATTATTTATTCTGGTGATATACAGGCACAGTTCATAATATTGGAAGTATTTCTTGATTATCAAGAAATATTTCCAGTTATTAAACATTTTACATCCAAACCAAAGCTAAAAGCAAAAAGAAATGAGAAAGAATGAGCTATTTTTTCACCCTCTTTCTTCATTAATATGTTTTTGAAAGAGAAAGTACCTCTTTAACATATTTCACACTTTCTGTGTGTCCTCAAAATACAAATGGCGAAGAAGAAACGGTAGTGATGTAAACAGTGGTAGTAAATTTCATCAAGTATAGTTACTTTTCACCAAGCTAGTTGTGAAGCTGCTAGTGGGGTAAGACTATAAATGTTTCATCTTTGATCAATGGAATTTTTAAAGAGCTATATTCCTTGATTCATGCATCTGTAGCAGATTTTAAACATCTGTGTTCAAGATGACCATTGGCTTCATTCAATACAAGTTGTTTGGTTCTATGTACTACATTTTTAAGTCCCAAATAAGGCTTTTCTAAAAAGAAATTTTACACAAATTGTATAACCTAGAATAGCTTTAAAAAAACAGCATATGTGATTTCACTATGAGTTTTCCAATGTTACTCAGTTGTTGAAGAACTGAAACTTACCCATTTCAGCAGTGAAAATGAGAATAATTGAGACGTAAGTGCTAGAGCGGCTGGTAGCAAATGACTCTCTTAGAATCTCTGCTACATGGGATCCTCACTTCCTTGTGGGATCTTTATCAGTCTATGGGAGATTTTTGCATTCAGAACATGTGGTCTGTGTTTTTTTTAATGATACTTTTTTTAATTATACAACTGGTTTATAGCATTATTTTTATCAAACGTGACTAATTTTAGCTATAGGTAGCTTGAAAGAACAGCTTAATTAAAACTACTACATATCCAGAGAGAAAAGAAATAGATTGTTTCTAGCTTAGCTGTAAAATAGGAAGTCCAAGCCATGCTTGAAATAACTTTTACAGATGGTCCTTCTATTAAAAAAAAAGAGAGAGAGAAAGAAAGAAAGAAAGAAAGAAAGAAAGAAAGAAAGAAAGAAAGAAAGAAAGAAAGAAAGAAATTATAATATTACCACTCTTTAAATGCCTAGGCAGCTGTTGCCATTAAGAAAATTGTCCTGCTTCTATTTCTCCTACTGTGTCTTCGTGTCTTTCCCCAAAGCACAGGCCTCGCTGCATTGCTGTGATGGGGTATAGTCCATAGTCTTTCCTTCAATCAAGGCCAGACCTCAAGCTGCAAATTCTGCTGTTATCAGAATAATCTGCTGATTCCTTTTCATCTACTATAAGACACAGTTTTGTGTGTTTTTTTTTTCTCCTGTGGGCATAAAAACAGTAGCTTTGTTGCAAGAGAATCTGAAAAATCTCTGGATCTCTTTCTTCTTAAGATCTGTGGTATTTTTGTTGTTATTCAGTTGGTTTGGTTTGGTTTTTCCAAAAGGTCCCTTCTGAAATTTTGTTTGGTGACTCCTAATTTAAACATTGACCACCAACTCTGTTCCTCTGAACTTAGGATGGATGGAGAACGAAGTATTGATCCCTTCTCTAACATGAAGTGGCTTTTGGGAAACACTTACCTATCCTTGGACCAATAATATTTAAATGTCTCTTGTAAAGCTTGGTACAAGTGCAGATTCCCGAGTCCCACACCCCAAATACTAATGTAGTAAGTCTGGGGTGGGCCTCAGAATCTTCATTTTCCCTATGTTTCCCTGATGATGAAGATGCAGGGCATCTGCACACCATCTTTTGAGGTTGCTGGGACCCTATTTCACTCATGGAAATGACCTATTGTAACCACTTTTGAATTGCATGACCTAGGCAGTATTTTTTCCATGTTTAATAATATGATCAGGTTCAGGACCACAAGGAAAGCAATGAGGCCACTCCCTGAGAACAGCAGCTTGGCAGATGCAGAGACATTCTGGAACAGAAGACAGAGTGAGTTCCAGGGCCCCGTTGCTCAGGATCCAGCAGTATTGTGCAACTCATTACCACGACTCGCTCTGCTAGCCTGTGAGTGGAGATAATCATCTTCGCCTCCTACCCACGTAATGCCAATGCTCTGACAAACGTTGAGGCACAACTTATAAAAATAAGCCAATTTCTACATGGAGGTGTAGTTACATAAGTAACAGATTTCCAGAAACCAAACACAAATAGGAAACCCAGCATTTTTCTTTCTTTGTGTTTTATAATCATTTCCCTCCATTTGAGATGATGGCTTGTGAAACCACTTCCTCTGAGACTTTCCCCATAACTGTGTCCTTTACCTTCATCCTATCTCCTTCATCCTGTCTCCATTCATTTCTATAAAAGATACAGAGATGGCAGATTAAGTGTCATGTTTCCTGAACCACCCTCTAACAGGGCGTCCTTGGAAATATTACATTTCCCATACTCAGAACCCGGAGGTCAACCATATTTGACTTGCTGAAAATAACTACCAGCTGCTGAGGCTAGCCTGGGGTATCGTGTGGGATAAAAAGTCAGGTTCAACCACAAAACCCTCCTAGTAATGAGTCAGTGTGTGGGTGCTTCTATCCAAGACCTCATCTGAGAGCAGAAGGAGCTGGGTAGGGGAGAGTTTTCAAGCAGTTCTTCAGAATGAGAATTTGGGCAAAGACACATCTCTTGCTAGAGAAACTTTGCTCATTGTTTTGCCTACCTCAAACTCTCCAAACGCTCTGGTATTTATCCACATCAGAACAGAGCATCCAAAGTCCATGCCCTCACGAACCTATGCTTTGTCTAGGACCCAGAATGCCCCTGTGGTTGAACAAGTTAGATTTACTACCCAGTGCAGTAGCAATGCTGGAGGACACGCAACCTGGGGAGTCATGAGGCATCTCAGAGAAAATGTGTTAGAGAGTCCTAGAGGATGTGGGTCTCACTTCTAGGAGGGTTTGGCGAGAGTCCAGAGAAGTAGAGATTTGCTCTATATTGGTGCTATCAGGAAGCAGGGACAATTCTATGACTAGGTATCTTAATAAATTGCACCTGTAGGAAGGGACAATCAGATAGATGCTGATGCTGTAATTGGTAAAGAAGCAATAGTCACTCGTATTACTCAGAAAGGGGATGTTTAGTACTTGGTGGTTGGCATAGTGGCTTTTTTTTTTTCTAAGCTTACACAAAATTATGAAGTGGCTTGCTTTGACTCACTCTGTCACAGTTGCAGAGTGACCTTGTCTGATGCTGGCGTTCCACAAGATTAGGTGTGTGTCTGGCAGGGCTTCTTTAATAATACTGACATCTACCTGTAAATGTCAGGCTAATTCCCAGATGCCAGGGGCTGGTTTCTTCTTCTTTTCGATCAAATATTTTTGTAGTATAAAATCAGTTTCAGGGCAGTATGATTTTTCATGGTGAGCATTTCAGGTTTTCTTTGTGGTTGCTATTTTTAAAAATTAATCTTCAGCTTTGCCATTGTTCATTTATGAGCTATTGATCTAATTTCAAGGTACATGTCCTTAGCATTTAGGAACCTATACATTGGGAACATTTGGGGATTTAGAAACAAATTTGAGAGCAAAGAAAGACTTCTCCCATGAAACAGTGGATCAGTAAGGAATTTGTAAGGAAGGAAATGGTGGCCTAAGTCCACAAGAGATGGTGGGGAGGGAGGAGACTGAGAAGAGTTTGAGAGAAAGAAAATATCAGGCTCATCTGAACTTCTTACCATACTTGGAGAGGCTGAATTATCCTGAATATCTCTAGAACCAATCACCAGCAAAGCCCATGATTCCTTCCACGGCATTATTTATGACTGTCTGTATGTACTTACCTATGAATCTGTTGCACCTATTTGACACATAGCACTGAAAACATGGGCTGCTAACATAAAGGACCAGCTATTGTTTCAGAAGAATCCTTTCTTTCTTATTTTTTTTTTTTGCTATATAACTAAGGGGAAAATATGTGTGATGAAAACTCCAGTAGAAAACTGTGCAATGCAGTGATTAGTTTTAACACCTACTGCCTCTGAAATCTGCCAGAAATCTGCTGTCAGCTGTGTTGTCCTCAGAATCATAAGGTTTAAAGGCTAAAGTGTTCATTTTCATATAAACACAGAATGAAGCCAGTGTCTGAGGGGATACATTCATTTCCTAAAAGGCACTTCTACAGAACCAGCTAGGTGAAAGGGAGCCTTCCTCCAGAAGAGTGAGGAGAACCTAGCTGTGACACTGTGACACCAGTGGCACAGGTAGCCGTGGAGATCGAACTCCTGTTTGATGTTTCTTACCTGGACATGAAGGACAGTGACACCCCCTCCCCCCTTCTTGTGCTCTTTGTAAGGACGAGGCCTCCTGAGAGGTTCAATCACCAGAGTCTAAAATCTTTATGGAAAACCATCCACCAGTTATTTCTTTGCCTTCTACTTTAAAAAGTTCTGTCATAGTCAAAAGTCCATCTCTGGCATAACTAGCATCAGAATGGGGATAGTAGAGTCCTGTTTTGTTGTATCCTAAATCCTCTGAGCTGGTGTTCAGGGTAAGAGTCTCATTGGGTCTGCTGCATCACAAACAAAAGTAGGGCACACCCTTGGCCAGCCCTGCCCCCTGTCAAGGGGCTGGGGTTCTCTTTTTTCTTTTTGTGTCTTTTGAGAATGAGCATTTTGAGAGCAAAATTCTTCTCTGATAATTCTTATAAAACACTTTTGTACTTGACTCTCCAAGGACTAAGAATTGGACACATAATTCTCCACTCATTTCTCAAGTGTCAAGAGAGAATTGAGTTTAAAGGCTTCAATTCCCTCTCAGGTTGCACTACCTGGATGAATTAGTATTCAACACAGCTTTGGGAGAATCTCAGATGATTTGCAGGTCTGCAAATTGTTCCAACCCATAATGAAATCTCAGGCTGAGGAAATCACTAAACACTTCCCAACACGAGCTTTTATCCCAGAGGTCCAGATATCTTGGACCAATTCATTTATCTGCTTTCTCTGCCCGTCCACGTCAGCCAGCCAAGGGACTGCTTGGGAAAGTCACATACACACTACCTTGGTGCCACTCCAAAGTCATAGCCTCCAGTTTTAACTTGGCCCCCACTGAAGTCTCATAATCCTGCTGTGTGTCCTCAGTCAGCTCCTTGCCCAAGCTGTCACCATTGATGTCATTCCCCAGCTTTCCAGCCTAGCAACATAGCACACTGTAGAGCATCATCCCCCACCCCTGCCCACCCCAGCCAAGTCCATCCCACCATCTGTTTCCACTCTTCCTTTCAGATGCAATAGGACATGTGTCCCTCATCTCATCCAGGACCATATTCTAGGTTCTATTCTGTCTATGTCCTCAAGGGCCTCAAACTGGCTCTTATTTCTGTCTTATATATTCAATTCTCTGTCTTCACTTAAGTCTTTCCTTCAAAATATAAAATATTTTTTGTCTTCTCCTGTAAATATACATAATGCCTTCACTTGACTCCATGACTCTCTGGCTCCTTCTCTTCCAGATAAGTATTTCCTCTCTCACTGATTCTTCCTCTTCTGAATTCCACCTGAGCAGTCTACAAAACTCTAGGCCTCAAAGTCCTTGTATGAACTCAAAGGTCCTGCTTTGGGCCAAAGCAAATGGGCCCATTCTCTCCTTTCCTTACTCGGTTTTTCTGAAGCACTAACATGGTTGACCACCATCTTGAAACCTTTCACAGAGCACCTCTGTCTTACAACTTTTCAACCTGTATGACCTTTCAACTTCATGATGGTGTGAGGGTAATAAGACTTCAGTAGAGATCACACTTTGCATTCTGAACTTTGACCTTTTCCTGAGCTAGGGATATGCAGTACAAATTCGCTCTCAGTGCTGAGCTCTGGCAGCAAGCAGCAGCCCCCAGCCAGCCAGAGGACCCCAAGGGAAAATGATATCTACAGTGTACTATGTTGCTAGGCTGCAGTGTTGGGTAGGTAGGTGTGTTAAATGCATTTTGACAACCTCAAAAAGGGTTTATCAGGACCTAACCCCACCATAAGTGAAGGAGCATCGTACATCTTTGGTTTCTGTACCCTCCTCTCCTGGGATTTTTGAACCCCCTTTCTCCTTTCCTTTTGAGTCTTCTGTCCTTATTCCTGACCACTAAGTGTTGATATGTTGCATCTTGGACTCTTCTTATTCAGCTTGCCAACCCTGGAAGCTAATTCTACAGATTTCCAAATCTATATCTACAAATGTTATATCCCACATAGCTGCTGTTACCACTTGGAAATCCTGTAGGTACTTAAACTAAATATGCCCCAAACCAAACTTTTATCTCACCCCTCTCCAACCTGTCTCTAGGAATTACCGCCTGGTCCCTTGAAGCTGAAGCTTGGTACTCATTTGGACCTCTATTCCTCACTTGGCCTTCTTCATTCAATCTGTCACTGAGACACATCACTCCAGCCCTCATAAACGAAGCCTCTCCGCTGGTCATTGTGCGGGTGCCTTAGTTACAGCACACTGAGTCCTCAACACTTCACCTCTGCTGGGTATCTTTCTAAAATGTGGCTTCCCAATACTTTCAAGGCAAACTCTTGAGCACAGCCTCTATCTGCCAATCTCTGCAGCCTGACCCTTTACCAGTTTTCCATGGGGACTCCTCTCTTGCCATCTAACATCCTACTGGAAGTTTCTTAAAGTTACCCAATTATTTCACCATTATTCATTTCATATTCTGCCTCCTCTGCTTTTAACAGTCTTCCTTTCTGGTCCCTCTGGCTAATTTGTACTTGTCTTTAAAGGCCCTGCTGCCAGTAGCTTCTTAACATATTTGGATGGGATAGGAAATGTTGCAATCATTATTGCTGCCATTTTTGCTTGTGTCCCTACCTTTAGTGTCTTGGACTCTTCCTCTGTCTCCAGGGTAGTCCTAGAACAGCATTCATCAGATTGTGCTGTGATTGGCCACTTGCTCTTCTTACCAACAAGTTCTCAATTTTACTTTTCTTACTTACATTACTTTTCTTAACTCTAAAGGCATTCGGGTTTCATTTCTGTTTAAAATAACAAAAATCATCTACAATTTTCCAGTGAAATGATTTTGGTGGTGAGGATAATGGTGATGATGATGATAACTACATTTATTGAGTTCTGTGTGCTAGGAACTTCCTGAATATTTTCCATTATAATCCTATTACTAATCTCATTTAATAGGTGAGGAAACTAAAGCTGAGAGAGATAAGTACCTTGGCCAATTCACATAGCTTTTGAGTTGGTGGAGCAGATCCAGAATTTGTGCATGTGGAATGGTACTCCAAAGGCTAAAAAGATAAATAAATATTATTCATGTTCTGACACTAACTTATTTCTGTTACTCTATGAGAGACAGCCTGGAATGGCAAATCCACATAGTCATTATAAATATACTTTTCATTGTTTGAAATTCAGCCTTTGAATAAAACAGAACTCTTCCCTCAAGTTTACTTCCTAGAAAGGGGAATAAGATATGAACATAACTAAATAACTAGGAAAAATATTATAAATGCTAAAGCTTACAAGCGCTTTGAAAATTGAAAAGAGAAGTTTTAAACAGATTGAGGAATGCTCAGGAAAGTCATTTAGGAGGATAGAGCCTCAGACATGTGCCTGAGTAATGGAGTCCCAGTGGGTGAGGGTGGCAGAGGGCTGAGCACTGCATGGGTTTCGGGGTTGCTTGCAGGGAATCTAACAACAACATCTTATGACCTTGCTTCATGGCAAGAGTAAAACAAAGGCCTGAGTCCAGCAGAACCTTTTGTCTACAGGAAAGAAAAGAGTACAGTCCCTCTTGACCCAGAATCTCTTGCTTTGCTGTGAGGGCATCTATGGCAGGAAGGAGGTAAAGCCCAGGAAAAGTATAAACTGGCATATCATATGCCTCCCTCCTAGAACCCAGTCCATTCCTGTATTAGTCAGTGTCTTCTAAACACAGCCACTTCTGTGGCAATGCATTGAACCTGTGGAGTGGTCACTTAACAGATCAGGAGAGGGTCCTGCTGTCCTGGGGCTTCATGTTTGAACACAGTATAGTTCTTGTCTTGAAAGGGTTGTCAGTACTCTTTTCTTAAACCACAGAGTTGTGTAACTCCTGCCCAGAAAGCAGCTCAGTGCCCTTGACCCTTCTCCTTCTCAGAAGACAGCAAATACTTTTATTTGATGAATCTGTTCCCTTATTTTTTAAGTAAAAGAATATTTTATGGATGCATTTACTTAGGGAAAATAATTAATGGTCATAAACAACTTGAGGTTGGTAATGGCCAACTCTGACATGACTTCTTGATGAATATGTCAACCTTAGTCTCTCTTCTTTTCGTTTATAAATATACAAAGAATTGTTTTTAAATGCCTGGAATGTTATTTTTTGATGCTTTGCATACGGAAGATGCTTAATAAATTGCATTTCTGATTCAGTGTACACAATTGTAAATATGCCTGTGATTATAACTCTTATTTTCTCTTCTTACTTTCTGTCAGGAATAAGAGAGGTCAAGGTCCCTATAACTAACACAAAATTTAATTAATGTAAATAATCTTAACAACTACGTAATAGCCCCATCTCAGTGGCTTAAAACATTTAGTCTTCAGCCATTTCACAATGCAGTGGGCTCAGTCTGAGAGAGTGCTTTAGGGGAGGGACTGTCTACCTCACAACTCTTCAAGTTCCAAGACTTCTTCTATCAACTGGCATTGCTGTGTTGTAAGCCCTCAGAGCCTGACTATAAGGCCTCACACATAACCTCTGCCTAAATTCCATTGACCAGAAAAAGTTACATGCTCCATCTAAGCTCAATGGAATCAGGAAGGGTATTAAGGGAAAAAAAATACAATGATTTATAAATCACTTATCTCTGTTACAGTCTTTCTCCCCTTATTATTCTAGTTATTCTGATTATTTTGAAAGTTTCAAAGTCTCCTCTCCCTTCCCAGATATCTAGAGGGGTCTCATAATAAGTTGGTGGAGAAAGCTGGGGATACAGAGGTGGTCAGGTCTTCCCAACTGTATACCATCCACTTGTTCCTTGATCATCTTTCTGTAGCTGCTTCCCATTTAATTTAGTTCAAGAACAGTAATTAAGGTGCACTGTCCTATATTATGGGGAGACAGAGACAGTCTCTTTACCCCAGATGCCCTATCTAGGGGGGCCTCTTCTACCGTGGCATGTCCTAATATCAACTCTGCTTTTCTCCCTCTCGAGCTTATCCTGAGTCCTTCACTTTCCACACCAGCTATAGACAACAACTCTCTAGTGGTTCCCTCCAGAGACACTCTGTTTCCAAACCTTCTGCAACTCTCCCTAAAATTAATTTTGAGAGATCAGTCTAGGTAACATAGCCCAGAAGCATACTCTTGCTCGTATTATTAAAGTTGTTTTTAGATTGTATTCTAAGACATGACACAAATTAACCTGGGCAGGCTAACCATGTACCTGTGGAGGAAGAAGATTCTTTGGTAACTAGGAGAATGCACAATATCCCCAGGTTCCCTTTCACACATCTTCCATAAGGGGGAAAAAAAGAATTTATGCAAATCAGACCCCAGCAACAGCCATTGGAATCCTATAATTCCTCAAAGACACATAAGCTAAATTTCACCATGATCCAAAGGGGTGTGTGTGTTTAGCATTTAAATTTAGAGAAGTTTTTTGTGGGAAAGACTGACTTAGGCCTGTTAAATGTAAGTTTAATTTAATAAAACAAAGAGATGTTTTTCTTCCAGATGCCAAATTTCCCAAGATGAATTTTCTGGAAGAAGTCCCTCAACTCCTCCTCTGATCATTTTCTATCAGACTTGGAGGAGACAGGTGTTTTGTTTTGATGGGCTCAACTCCACCCTTGCTCATTTGGGTTATAGTAAAAATTCTGAAAATATGTTTTTCTGGGGAAGAAGTTTTTCCTAGTGCTAAATTCCCACCATGTCTGAAATGTTGTAAGGGAAGCTCTAGTTGTCCTTAAGCAAAGGATTAAAGAAGAGAAAAACATATTAATGAGTGCCATAATTCAAAACCTCTTAAGTTGTTCCCAAGTGTGGTGAGACTTTCCTGGAATATCTCTGAGAAATAGATATTTTAGATCTTGCTTTAGCATAAACAGGAAACTAGTCTCCAGGAAGTTCCTCCTTATAATTCCTTTACAAGTTTCCTCCTAGAGAATTCCTAAAGTACCTTACTGAACAGTGATGCAGATTTTCTAGAGTTAGAAATCTATGGAAGAATGGAGCTAGTGTTTCCAGTATGTTTACATGTATGGCCCCCCGATATCAGCTAGCTGTTCACCGACACCACCAAGACCACCACTTATTTACTCAGGGATAAACTGAACAGCAATGCAATTACATTGTCCTTCATGGAGAAAATAAGAGTATGGCTATTATTGTCAAGGAGATTAAAGCCCAGACATGAACACTAGAAGCTGGAATCCCAGCGGGAAAGTAAGCTCCATGAGAGGCAGGTTTATTTGGTGGTAAATCCTTAGTGCCATGAATATGCTGGAAAATGATAGAATCCTCAAGAATTATTTGTTGAATGAATGAGGATAAAACTGCACACAGCACTATACCATCGAGTATTACAGATGTGAGAACAGAAGGAGGTCAGATAGAATAATGAAGCCTTTGTGAGTTGATCTGAGCCATGAAAACTTATATCGAAGAGTGTCAGGACCAGGTAAGGAGCAGATGAGGGAAGTAACAGAGGATGGACTGAGCATGATGCAGTGGGAAGGAGGATTTGACTGATCTGAATAATCACATGGTGGATGGAGTAATACAAACCAGCAGGTCATTTGTGTCCTGGCTGTGCCATTGTTCAATAACTGATAAAGAACCCCTATTTACTATCTATAAATTGGGAATAACATATAGTACCTACATATAATAAAACCAGGAAGATATTATAAGGTGAAAAGTTATCCACTTGAAGAGCTATTTAAAAGATGGTGTTATTATTGTTGGTATTGATGGTACTCGTCACATTCTGCTTGGCCTTTTGATTCTGGTGGTTCTCTTAAAGTGGGGAAAATGGTTTGTAGAATGGCCCCAGGATGTGTGTCTGGGAAAAAATAAGGGAAAAAATGAAATCTAGTGATTGGTTGCTTATTGACAATTTCCAAATAAGACAAGTAGGAAATTTCTCTTAAGAGTCCTAAATAAATATTAGAAATGAGCTGGGCATGGTGGTGAACACCTAAAAATCCCAGAAGCTCAGGAGGTTGAGGCAGGAGGATCACAAGTTCAAAGATAGTCTCAGCAACTTAGGAAGGCTAAACAATTTGGTGAGACCCTGGCTCAAAATAAAAATAAAAAATAAAAAGGGCTGGGAATATTGCTCAGTAGTTTATCATCTTTGGGTTAAATCCCTGATACCAAAAAAAAAAAAAAAA
>NW_026000093.1:43570857-43724130 GCF_001458135.2 Marmota marmota marmota
GCCTCGGAGGCTATCCGCCCTGACGCGGGGGCCGCGTGCAGGCAGCCGACAGTCACCGAGTCGCGCGGGCAGCGGCTGGCGGGTCTGGACCTCTGCGCTGCGTGGCGGAGATTCACTCGTCTAGCGCAGACTGTCACCTCCAAAAATCCTACCGATTCCCGGCCGATCTCTCTTTAGTGGAATTTTGCTAGGAGTTTCTCAGCAGGTCGAATCTAAGCGTATCCATGCGTCTCTCTGACCCCGTTGTTGAGGAGGTACTGAAAGCGCTGCCTCCCCTCTCGCCGCCATGTTGGATCCCTCTTGACTGTGTGATTTAAGGTTAATTCTGGACATCTCTAAATCTGCTTCCTCAACGATAAAATGAGATTAAAAATAATTCCTCAAAAAGATTGATGGGAGATTGAGCCAGATGCCCACATGGTGTCTAGACATGGCAAGGACTGGATAGTTAATGTCTGTTATCCCTAGTGACTCTTAGTTACTGCACTAGCTTCCTGTTGCTACTGCAAAAAAAAAAAAAAATCACCGAAAATCTAATAGCTTAAAACAATACAAATTTCACAGTTCTAAAGCTGAAAAGTCAATGTAATAAAGTTAATGTGTTAGCAGGGACAATTTCTTCTGGGGAGTCCATTTTTCTGCATTTTTCAATTTCTAATGCCTGGTGGCCCCTTCCTCCATCTTCAGAGTTCAACACTCCAGTCTCTGCCTCCATCATACATTGCCTTCTTCTCCAATTCCTTCTAGAGTCCTCTTACATGGACCTTTGTGATTACATTGGAATATCCCGATTATCCAGGATGAGTCCCCCATTTCAAAATCTTTAACATAATAACACCTGCAAAGTCCCCTTTGCCAAGTAAGACTAAGGTAACACTCAGTCTCTGGGGATGAGGATGTAAACACCTTTGGGTCCATTATTCAGTCTACAACATTGACTAATTAAGTTTTTGAACATTACTAAATAATGGGCTTGGTATTTCTATTATACAGAGTAGTGAATGTAAACTCTGAGGACATGACAGCTTCAGAAACTTATCATTTAGGAAAATCAAGTATTTTCCATATCATCTCCCCTTCCCCCTTTATCTTATCTCCACTTGTCCAGCAAAGAAGGTATTATCAAATTGAGCAATATTATTGGCTAGAGAAGAATAGAAGAGTATAAGCCTAAAGCTCAAACCTGGGTTCACATACTAACTCTGCAACCTTGGAAAAATTCGATGATGTACTTCTGGGTGTATTCCCCAAAAACGTTTCCTGAGACAAGGATTTGAGGTAATTTACTTGAAAGGTAACTCTGGGAAGCACTGACAGGGAACAGGGAAATGAGTGAGAAAATGAAGAGAAGCCACTTAGCAAGCAGATTGCTTGGATGGGCCACTAAGTGACCTCTGGGATCTGGAACGCAGTGTAGAACATGCCTCAGAGGTGTCTCACCACTGGAGAGGAAGCTCTCACACTGGGACACCATCTCCAATACCTGCAGGCCCCCCCTCATGCAGGCCAAGAAGCCCTGGGAAGCCATGGAACAGCCAGTTTCTTGTAAGGATCCCTAAGTGGCAAAGGGTGGAAATGGGCCCTCCCAGCATCTGCTGACGGTCTCTCTGACTTCAGTTCCTCTACAAACTAAGGACCACAGTGTTCCTTGTAGGGTTTTTTGTGGTAATTATTAGTCATATATTTAAGCACCTAGTAGCCTCTCTGGCACATAAAACTTGCCAAATAACTGGTGTCTCTAAGTCATGATGATATCAAAGGTTTCCTTTTAGTTTCTGCTTGTGAATTTAGTTTGTGTTTAGGAAGATCACTCAGCATTTCTGAACTCCAGTTTTTTGTCTCTAAAATCAGACAGAAGAGTAAACTAAGCCATGTCAGTGTGCATTCGTATTACTCATGACTTGATTCTCATGGTTTGATTGCTCACAACCTTTGACACTAGCATTTCCCCCTGACTTCTAGCTCAGTTGGTGATTGTAAACTGGCCTTTGGCTTGTTTGGCCATGTGTGACTCTTAGGTTCTCATTGCTAGAAGCACCTGATCATGGCAGCCTCTGAGGAAGTTTTGAGGTAAAGGTTGCCAACTCTCCTGACAACTTTACTGTGAGGTTATAATGAAAAGAAATCTCAAATATTGTCACATATAAAACATCCATTGAGTAAACATTTATTAGAAAATAAACACACAGAGAGTTTATGATCTGTTTTGTAAACTTGAATATAACCCAGCTCTATATTTTAAGGTATTCTGACCCCCATCTTGCAAAAATTATTCAAAGGCCATCATAAAGATTCCAGGTTCAGGATTCTGCCACTCTTGTGGCTAATAACATCAGGGATTCAGAATCCCCCAGTGTTCCTGGCTGGATAGAAGACCACTTAGCGATTAATCCTTTACTTTCAAACCCAAAAATAAAGAACACAGAACTGATTTGATTCTATGTTAGGAAGCAGCTATGGGAGGGTCTTTAAAATAATTCCACAAACCCACAAATAATGAACACTTTTCATTTCACTAATGAGAACTCTTTTCTAACATTCACCAGAATAAACAACAAACTACTAATTTCATCAACAAAAATGCATTTCTGACTTTTGGCATGTTAATTGGCAAAGCATTGCTTATAGATTGAGATAGAAGAGAAACCCATGGTAAGTAATCAGAAAGACCAGTCCTGTGTAGTACCCTCTTGATATGCTTGTAGACGGCACCCAGGTTATACCTTAGCAATGAGCACATAGTATCACATATGCTGAAGTTTGGGGTTTTTATTAATTATGGTAAAATATTCATGACACAAACTTTACCACTTGCACCATTTTTACCTCTATAGCTATGGCATTAATGCTGTTGTCTAAAGCCACCATCCATCAATGGAACTTTTTTATCATCCCAAAATGAAATTCTAAATGAATGAAAAATCCATAATTCTCCATTTTCCTGTTCACCCAGCCCTGGCAACCTCCATCCTACTTCCTAACTTTATAAATTTAACTACTCTTACCACTAATATGCAAATAGATGACATTATCCAATACTTGCCTTTCTCTGACTGGCTTCTTTCACTTAGCCTAATATCTTCAAGATTCATTCTTACCATAGTATGTGTCAAAGTTTCATTGCTTTTTAAAACTGAATATTATTCCATTTTATGTATATGCCATATTTTATCTCTTTATTAGTCCATGGACATTTGATTTGTTTCCTCCTTTTGGCAATTGTAAATTGTTTCACTATAAACATTGGTGCAAAAACATATACCGAAGTATTTGAGGTAAATTACAGACATAGTAATCTGGTGCTTTTACTAGAACCTAATGAACTAGGTAATAATACAAGCAGAATATTGCCTGACCCTCAGTGTTACTGCCATTTATGAAGCACTTGTAACTTCTTCTGTACCTTACTACAACTGAAAACCTCAGTCTTATGGATCATTGAAATAAGATTTTAGAAGGAAATAGTTTGAAAGCCTTGATTTGGTGTCATAAAACTGATTTTTATATTTCATATCCAAAGAGCTGTTAAAATATCATTCATGGTATTGTTGTTTAAATTTAAATTGCTTAAATTTTCTATATGATGTTTTTATTCTGCAAAAATGAGATCAATTTCCACCATTGTTTGATACTTCTGAATTCCAGGATGTAGCTGCACAAAACATTGTGTTCTGAGACCTCATTCTCTTTATCTCTGAATTCTGAAATGTACCTTCATCTTCCTTATCATTAGAAGGACACCATACTTTATAGATTTATAATAAGCATCCTTAGCAAAACTGTGAATGCCGGAAGTGTCTTCCCTGAATTCTGATGCTGGCCAATAATGAACCTAGTGGATTACACATTGACAGAGATCAGAGGGTTTGGATTCTGGGCAGGGCAGATCATTTGTTTCTCTAATTGATATGTGTGAGTAAATGTGTTTGTAAGATCAGGAAAACTAAGAACCAGGTCCTGTGCTCACTCATAGACATGCTGGCAGAAAGCCTCTGCCCAGGCCTCTGGATCTGTCTTTGACATGGAAGGAGGTGGGTTTCCTGAGTGATGAGTGCCTGGGTTCTTACCCTACCTCTTCCATGAGCTATAAGGCCTAGGGAAGGCTGGCTTCAGACTTTTTTTTTTTTTTTGAAAGAGAGAGAGAGAGAGAGAGAGAGAGAAAATTTTTTTTAATATTTTTATTTTTTAGTTTTCAGCGGACACAACATCTTTGTTTGTATGTGGTGCTGAGGATCGAACCCAGGCCACACGCATGCCAGGCGAGCGCACTACCGCTTGAGCCACATCCCCAGCCCCAGACTTTTTTTTTAAGTAGAATATAAGGTGGTTCTCTTTTTAATTTTTTGAGGAACCTAATACGATTTTCCATAATTGACTTTGGATTTTGATCATACATTTATGAACACATTTTTATTGAGGAACTACTTTATATCAGGCACTCTGTCAGGGGCTTTAGATACCTTGGTGAATATAACAATATTCTCTGCTCTTATGCCACTCAGAGTCCAAAAGTGTTCTTGATATGGTAGCCACTAGCCACAGACGGCTACTTAAATTGAAATCTAAATATAAATTTATTCAAATTTAAAATTCAGTTCTTTGCTGTACTAGCCTCCATATTTCAAGTGATCAGTCGCCACAAGTAATGGGCAGAGGGCCACTTAAGCAGAGAATCCTTGGGGACACAAGGATTAAGACACTCACAGACATGCTGGCAGAAAGATCTAGAGTAAGATCTAGAGAGCAAGGGGCCTCACCTCTGGGTGAGCACTTCTCCTTGGCCCAGAAGGCGCTTACTCCTAGCACAATGGATGTCTGTAAAGGGACAGAACATAGCCCTGAAAAGCACAGGGCCAAACAGGAGCCCTATTATTAGCTTTCTGAGCTGATGGGGAAATAGGGTTAAAAAAATTTTTTAAGACTGTTTTTAAGATAAGCAAAACAATAACATGTTTGTTCACTCAAGAGAATAATCCAGTCCCAAGAGAAAAAAAAGAAAAGGCTGACCAGAACAATGACCTGGGTAGGCAGAAGGGAAGAGGTTTCATGCACAGGTGTGGAAACCGGGTCTGGATGTAAACTTGAGTAGTCATACAGGAACAAGGGGAAGGCCGAGCATGTGGGTACTGGTGAGGAAGTAGATGTGGTGGGAGAGGGCATGGAATTTCTCTTCTCATTCTTCAGTGAGACACAAGGTCCCTCACTAAGAATGCCTTTCCACAGTACCATTTCAGGTCCAAGTTGATTTTTGGTCCATTTAATTTATATCTGTCTCACTCATAATTCACTGTTAAGTATTTTAAAAATTTATGCTCCATGTTGTATAGCTCTCTTTCACTTGCACAATTTCTCCATGAAGAAGCTGAGGCACAGAGAGACAATGATATGTCAAGAGATACACAGCCATGAACTGGTTGGTAGAAACAGTTCTGCTACTTCCTCCCAAGCAGCTGCCACTGGCCTTATGAATATATTTATTGATAAAGAACTCAGGGAGTCTCCAAATAAGAATTTTTGATCTTTGAAAGTTTAAAGAAATTTTCTTTTAATTTTAAGAATTTTTTTTAAAAAAAGAAAAGATCTGGAAAGATAAAAAGGAAATAATTCCTTTTTTCTCACTAATAGCATTTAAAAAGTGTCAAAACATGAGACTTCTTTTCGGATACTGAAGTCTGTAACATTTGGTGTCCTTTGTCTACACAATCACTTTCTGATTAGTCAAGCGATTTCAGCAATTACCTCTGTGCCCCCAAATCTAACTCCAAACAGAAGACAGGAATTGAGGAGGAGATGAGGGCCTGGAGTAGGGTTCCTTATTTGTGAAATGTGAATAAAAAACACTTTTATGTTAGTCATAGAGACTCGATGGAGATCAGCTTTATAACATATCCTAAAGACTTCATAGAATTAAAAAGGTTAAATGCAGCAAGTAATGTAGGAGACAGGAAAACGTGTTAAGTAAGAATGCTCTGCCACATACATTCTCTTTGGGACTCAGTCTCCCTTCTTACTCATCTTCTGCCATCATCCTTAGTGACTCCAGCTGCCGATGCTGAACGTCACTGCCCTTCAACCAACCTTCAGCAAACCTTGTAATTCATCATCACTGGGCAACTCTCCTGCAGACGTCTCAAGCGCTAGGACTCTCTTCCCAAGTCAACACTGCTTATACTTACCTGCTTCTTGGTGCCTCCAGAGCTTGCCCTTGACCTTCACCTCTCTGTTGGCCCTGTCTGTTTGTCCTTCTGCCATGACCTATCCCCACTGGGTTCTCAGTAGTCACAGTGAACTTTCGTGCCTGTCCTTAGCACTGACCTCCATTTTCCATCTACATCATGGGGCTCCCAGAAGGTTCCTACCCATCTCAGGCATGCAGCCTTCAGATTCTCTGTGGTGTCGTGTTCTGAGTCCTCTTCCTGCTCCTCGGATGCCAGGCTAGTTCTTTATCACTCTCACAGAAGGTCTTTCCTCCTGCCATATTGGGACAGGAGAGGACATCCATCATGATTTTCCTCATGAGCATGAACTCTCACGCCCCTCTCTCTCCCACTTTGCAATTTTGCTCTGTCCTCCATCTTCCTTCCTGATGGGGTACCAGGCCCCCCTCCCTTCTCTAGTGATAATCCATGCAGGCTCACCAGAGCCTTGCCCTGTGAGTGGCCTCCTCTCTTCTAAAACTGTTCCTCTGTGATTCTGCCCATGCTACCAACAAATGTGTTTATATTTTACGTTTAAGTTTTTAAAAAACTTTCATTGATACATAAAATATCTACATATTTATGGGAGATACCAGGTGAGGTGTCAAAATTTATACAGATTGGGTCCTGTGTTCAAATCAGTGTAAACATATCTTTCTCTGCAAATATCACTTCTCTGTGGTGGAAACAGTCAAAATCCTTTCTTCTGTTTTAATTCCCTAGAATTTTTTTTTTATCCCTAAATTGTTATTTTGTTTCCCTTCTCTCTTGGAAAATCTTCTGGAGTATTTATTCAGTGCTTTTGGCTCCTCTGACCCACATGGCACTACAACCCCTGCCTTCCTTTTTGACTTTGTCCCCCATTCCCTTCTAACCCTTCTGGGACCCACTTCACTTTCCCAACTCCTACCTTCTCTCCCTGGTTCATCCCTTTGGGTTGCTTTCCCTCAAGGATTCTTTAAGGGTCTCACTTCATGAGGCCTGCTCAAGGCATCACTTTTACCAAGCCAGGCTGTCCTTTACACAATTCCTTTTTATTTAAAAATTTTTTATTAAGCTATCATTGGCATAAAGTAAGTGCGCCCAGTTTGATATCTTGATAATCATGTAACCTGAATGACCACCTTCCAAGTCAAAGTATACCATGTTCAGCACCCCAGACATCTTCTTCATTCTGCCTTCCAGTCAACATGCCCACACCCACCAGAGACAACACTGTTTCGACCTCTATCACCAGGGATTCCTCATGCCTGTGCTTCATATCCATGGACTCACACCTGGATACTATGTCCTGCTCTTCAGCTCCACATCCTGTTTTTCAGATTCACCCATGTTGTTACATTTATCAGTAGTTTATTCTTTTTGATTGCTGAGAACGACTGCATTATACTTCTCAAAATAATGTGTTTATCCATTCTCCTGTTAAATACACATTTTACTTTTTCAGTTTGAGGCATAACACATGAAGTTACTGTGTATATTCAGATGCGATTTTTTGGTGGACCTGTTTTATTCCCCCCCTCCCTTGGGAAAATATCTAGGAGTGGGATTGCTGAGTCACAGGGTAAACATAAGTTTAACTTTGTCAGAAACTGCCAAGCTGTTTTCCAAAGTGGTTTTTCCTCGTTTTTTGTCCCTACGTCCCCTCCAGCAGCACATGAGGGTCCCAGTTACTTTGCATCCATCTCTGACTTCCGTGTCCTCATTCACACTTTTCTTTGACATCTCTCTCCACATGAGCGGCTGAAGGCTGCACAGTGCCACATGGTGCCTCAGTCCCCTGCTGTCTACCCTTCCTTAGATCTGCTCCCACTAATTCTGTACAGAACAGAATAAAATGGAATCCAGGGAAGCAGCCAGGGGCTGGGGAATTCTGTACAGACAGCGGAGTGGCCTGAGGAAATCAATATGATCTGACTCACCCGGCAGTGTATTACAATATTGCAGCTTGAACGCAGGGCTCCTGTGGCCATTTGTTAGAGTCTTCAGGAAAAGGCTTTTTACCAGATTCATAGCGGCAAGTGATACAAATTATTGGATTTCTTTTCCAACATAAAAAATAGCTATTTGCAGCCTTTTGAAGCGGGGTAAATGAGCCATTGATCTTACCTGTGGAACAGTGCAGGATATTTTTGTCCTGTCTTAACTTCCAATATTCTGTGACTAGAGCCCGCCTCTCTGGCCAACTTGGCCTAATCGTCATTCCCTGGCGGTACCTTGTCTCTGTCCTCCTCTGTGCCTTTTCCCACAGTATGGGGAAATTCTTACTTGGAGTGCCCTCCTCCCCTTCTCCCTCCTGGAAGCTAAATCTTCAAGGCCTGGCACAAACCACGATGTCTCTGTGACACTTTTCCAGCTGATTCATCCTTCATTTCTGTTCTCTCTCATGGACAATTATAACCTTCCCAGGGAGGGATAATAGCCCCATCCTAGCTCCCAGGGCCTCTCGATATTAGGGGCATCCCAGGGCAGCAGAGAGCACCCGAAATGATGAGTGTACCCCAGATGCTGTGGCCTCGTCCCAGAGGGCCGGATGCTATGCAGGCTGTCTTTTGATGTCCCTTGCTCAAAAGGAGCCACTACACTCCCGGCCAGCACTGTCTGCCTCCTACCATCATCTTGAAGCAATAAATTGCTTCAGACCAGGTTTCATCACTCAGCAGTCGGTGCAGAGCTTGCGTAGAGTTCAAGAGCACATGTTAGAGCACTCAGTCCTCTGGGCCTGCAGAAGGCCTGGAGTAATAGGGCTCCCACAGGCTGGCCCAACAGGCGGCTCATGTTCCAAGGAAGACATAGGAACTTTGGGCTTTCAATTTGGCAAATATCATGAACAAGAAGGGGTCAACAAACCCTCTGTGTTTTATTTTCGCTTGTTCTCTTGTTCTTTCATACTCTAAAAACAAACCAGTGCCTTATGTGTTCCCTCGTGGGCTCTGGCAGGTTCCCCAAGTGTCTTCCTTAAAGACAACCCAGAATCTAGCAGCATGTTGACTCCCACTATCTCCAGAAAATGGGAGCTGCACTTTCAAATGCTGCCATCTCCTGCCTCCTTATTTTGTCCTTCTGGTTTTGATATTGTACTCACTCCCAACCTCCCAGTCCTACAAAGTATGTTTGTTCATTAAAGAATACTTACTCCTTCCTTCCTCCCTTCCTTTCTTTCACAAGAGTCAATGGTAGGGTTGGAAGTCCAATAGCAGTCACAGTAGGATCAGAGCTACTTCTGAGATCTAAGTAACACCAACAAAACCGTGTCCTGACTGCCATCATAGTAAAAGTACAGGGCCATGGGAACACCAGAGAGGAACTTGGAGTCCAGGCTCGGGAGCCCTGGAGAGGCCTCAAGGAAGAGGGCCCTGTACATGACTAAGTTTCTCAGAAGTCAGTCGCAGAACAGGGGAAGCGTGCTGCTCACCAAGGACACATGTGGGAACACCCAGAAGCCATGAGGACGTGACACAGTAAGGCACTGCAAGAAGCTTGGTGTGTTAAGAAAGCAGAATTCAAGCCAGAGTGGTGACCGTAAACCTGAAAAGACAAGCAAGGGTAGGGATGGCACTTGACTTAAGAGTTTTCAACTTTACAATGGTGGGGAAATGATACACTTTCAGTAGAAACCATAGGTCTTTTTTTGATCTCTCCCCAGGCTAGCAATATGCAGTCTGATAGAGTCCCTCTCCTTCTCTCCTGCCTTCTTCCCTCCCCCACCCTCTCTCCCTCCCTCTCTCTCCCTCCCTCTCTCTCCCTCCCTTTCCTGGGCAGCACAGTGAGCAGCTACCATTCAGCCACACTATCACATGATGAAACAACCCACGCGCCACAGTGCACAGTGTTGTTCAGCCATGGTGTCTGATGGGTTAACTGTAGTCGATGCATCTTCCACTTAACAACATTTCCAATTTACAATGGGTTTCTTAGGACATAAACCCATCGTAAGTTGAGGACCATCTGCATTACTATAAGAGGGCTTTCGTGAAAGTTCTGAGGAGTGGGGACCTCTCAGAGCAAAGGGGAGCGAGAAAATGAGAGAGCTCTTCTGCATTTGGAAAGGTCACTCTGGCAGTGGCATTGATAGCATGAGTGGGAGTGGCAAGCTGGGACAGGCAGGAAGGCCAGACAGGAAATGGGGATAGCCTCGGTGAGGAAGCCGTGGTGCAGATGGAGAAGATGGATGGGCTGCAGTGTCACAGGAGAGAAAAGGGTAAAGGGTAAGTCTCAGCTTTCAGGCTCTGCTCTCTGGGACAATCGAAGTGCATTCACAGGAGAAGGGAACACAAGGAACTTCAGGTCAGGGGGCAGGACCAAATCATTCTTTAGGCTGTTTGATATGTATCTGGGCCTCAGGAGAGGTCTGGACTAGTAGGGTCATAAATCATCAGCACTTTGACAGTAATGTGGCCCCAGGAGTGGATCAGACAGCCTGGGAGAAGAGGAGAGCCTGAGGACACTAAGGCACACCCAGATGTTGGGAAGCCCAAGGAGAAAACTGAAAAGAGGCAGCCAAGAAGTGGGGGCAGCCAGAAGGAGGAGTCTTTGGCATGCACTAAGAGTCTTTCAAGAAAGGCAGATGGCTCAGTAGGTCCAATGTTCCAGAGAGACACTTTTTTTTTTTTTTTTTTTTTTTTTTTAGTTATAGATGGACACAGTATCTTCGTTTTATTTATTTATTTATTTTTATGTGGTGCTGAACCCAGTGCCTCACACATGCTCGGCAAGTGCTCTACCACTGAGCCATAACCCCAGCCACAGAAAGACACTTTTATACCCATTGGATTTAGCAACCAGAGGACTGAGACTGGCAAATACAATTTCAGGGGAATAGTGAGAGTGAAGTAGGTTGAAAAATGGGTGGGAAATGCAGAAATGGAGCTAGAAAATAAGGAAACAATAGATTTGCCTGTAAATGGAGAAAGAGCTGTATTAATGAGGGGCGTGGAGTAAAAATTTGGTTTCCTTCAGATGGAAACAACATAAACAGGATTTCACTGTGTTTTGGAATTAAGTAAAAGAATGAAGAAATGAAATATGTTCTGAGAAGCATCAGTAGACTATAAGGCAAATAATGAAAATATAGATATAATGTTTACTGACTTAAACATGCAATAATGGCATAACTCTGTAATAGTGGGCTGAATCCACAATTTGCAAAAGAGTTAGAGAACTCAGTTCCATTTCTAAATTGTTGAAACTCAGACTCATCTGGAGAGCTGTGCTGTCTGTGGAAACACTAGGGTTTGTGTCACTGGTCCCAGCACGGACAGCCAAGTATGCATCATGATGTGGATGCAGTGTGGTGCAGACAGAGCTGAGAAGTCTCATTTGGGTTCCCGCCCTATTTCTTTTCTTTTTTTATTTTTTTTAAACATGGAAGCACTTATATATATATGACAGCAGAATGCATTACAATTCTTATTACATAGATACTACAATTTTTCATATCTCTGGTTATATATAAAGTATAGTCTCACCAATTTGTGTCTTCATATCTGTATTTTGGATAATAATGATCGTCACATTCTACCATCATTTCTAACCCCATGCCCCTTCCTTTTCCCTCCAACCCCTCTGCCCTATCTAGAGTTCCTCTGTTCCTCCCATGCTCTCTCTCCCTATCCCACTATGAATCAGCTTCCTTATGTCAGAGAAAACATTCAGCATTTGGTTTTTTGGGATTGGCTGACTTCACTTAGCATTATCTTCTCTAATTCCATCCATTTACCTGCAAATGCCATAATTTTATTCTCTCTTATTACTGAGTAATATTTCATTGTGTATATATGTGACTTTTTTTAATCCATTCATCTACTGGCGGGCATCTAGGTTGGTTCCACTTTTTAGCTATTATGAATTGTGCTGCTATAAACATTGATGTGGCTGTGTCCCTGTAGTATGCTATTCTTAAGTCCTTTGAGTGTAAACCGAAGAGAGGGATAGCTGGATCAAATGATGGTTTCATTCCCAATTTTCCAAGAAATCTCCATACTGCTTTCTATATTGGCTGCACCAATTTGTAGTCCCACCAGCAGTGTATGAGTGAACCTTTTTCCCCACATCCTCACCAACACTTATTGTTGTTTGTATTCATAGTAGCTGTCATTCTGACGGGAGTGAGATGAAATCTTAGAGTAGTTTTGATTTGCTTTTCTCTAATTGCTAGTGATGATAAACATTTTTTTCATGTATTTGTTGATTGATTGTATATCATTTTCTGAGAAATGTCTGTTCAGGTCCTTGGCCCATTTATTGATTGGGTTATTTGGTTTTTTGGTGCTTAGCTTTTAGAGTTCTTTATATTCCCCAGAGATTAGTGCTCTGATGTTTGAGGGGTGAGATTTGTTCCCAAGATGTAGGCTCTCTATTCACTTCACAGACTGTTTCTTTTGCTGAGAAAAAAACTTTTTAGTTTAAGTCCATCCCATTTATTGATTCTTGATTTTAATTCTTGTGCCGCAGGATTCTTATTAAGGAAGTTGGGGTCTAATCCCACATGATGGACATTAGGGCCTACTTTTTCTTCTATTAGACACAGGGCCTCTGGTTTAATTCCTAAGTCCTTGATCCATTTTGGGCTGAGTTTTGTTCATGGTGAGAGATAGGGGTTTAATTTCATTTTGTTGCATATGGATTTCCAGTTTTCCCAGTACCATTTGTTGAAGAGACTATCTTTTCTCCAATGCATATTCTTGGCACCTTTGTCTAATATAAGATAATTGTAGTTTTGTGGGTTAGTCTCTGTGTTCTCTATTCTGTACCATTGGTCTACAAGTCTATTTTGGTGCCAATACCATGCTGTTTTTGTTACTCTTGCTCTGTAGTATAGTTTAAGGTCTGGTATAGCGATGCCACCTACTTAACTCTTCCTGCTAAGGATTGCTTTAGTTATTCTGGGTCTCTTATTTTTCCAGATGAATTTCATGATTGCTTTCTATTTCTATGAGGAATGTCATTGGAATTTTGACCAGAATTGCATTAAATCTGTATAGTGCTTTTGGAAGTATGGCATTTTGATAATATTAATTCTGACTATCCAAGAGCAAGGTAGATCTTTCTATCTTCTAAGGTCTTCTTTGATTTCTTTCTTTAGGGTTATGTAATTTTCATTATATAGATCTTTCACCTCTTTCATTAAGTTGATTCCCAAGTATTTTTTTTAGGCTATTGAAAATGGGGTAGTTTTCTTCATTTCCCTTTCTGAGGATTTGTCACTGATATACAGAAATGCCTTTGATTTATGAGTGTTGATTTTATATCCTGCTACTTTGCTGAATTCATTTACTAGTTCTGGAAGTTTTCTGGTGGAATTTTTAGGGTCTTCTAGATATAAAATCATATCATCACCAAATAGTGCCAATTTGAGTTCTTCTTTTCCTATGGGTATCTCTTTTAATTTCCTTCGTCTGTCTACTTGCTCTGGCCAATGTTTCAAAAACTATGTTAAATAAAAAGTGGTAAAAGAGGGCATCCCTGTCTTGTTCCAGTTTTTACAGGGAATGCCTTCAATTTTTCTCCATCTAGAATGATGTTGGCCTGGGGCTTAGCATAGATAGCTTTTATGATGTTGAGATATGTTCCTGTTAGCCCTAATTTTTCTAGTATTTTGAACATAAATAGGTGCTGTATTTTGTCAAATGCTTTTTCTGTGTCTATTGAGATGATCATATGATTCTTATCTTTAAGTCTGTTGATGTGATGAATTGCATTTATTGATTTCCATATGTTAAGCCAACCTTGCATCCTTGCGATGAATCCCACTTGATTGTGGTACACGATCTTTTTGATATGTTTTTATATTCAATTTGCCAGAATTTTATTGAGAATTTTTGCATCTATGTTCATTAGAGATAATGGTCTGAAGTTTTCTTTTTTTGATGTGTCTTTGCCTGGTTTTGTAATCAGAGTGATATTGGCCTCATAAAATGAGTTTGGAAGTTCTGCCTCTTTTTCTATTTCCTGAAATAAATTGAAGAGTATTTGTATTAGTTCTTCTTTAAAGGTCTTGTCGTACTCAGCTATGTATCCATCTGGTCCTGGGCTTTTTTGGTTGGTAGTCTTTTCATAGCATCTGCTATTTCGTCATTTGAAATTGATCTGTTTAGATTGTGTATATCATCCCTGATTCAATTTGGGCAAATTATATGACTCTAGAAATTTGTTGATGCCTTCGATATTTTCTATTTTATATCGATAATCTGTTGTAATTGTGTCTCATTCACCTCTAAAAAAATTTTCAAAATAATTTCTAATTATCTCCTGTATATCTGTAGCATCTGTTGTGATATTTCCTTTTTCATCAAGTATGTTAGTGATTTGAGTTTTCTCTGTCCTTCTCTTCATTAGCATGTCTAAGGATCTGTCAATTTTATTTAGTTTTTAAAGAACAAACTTTTAAAAAAATTTTTTTTATTAGTTGTTCATGGACCTTTATTTATTTATATGTGGTGCTGAGAATCGAACCCAGTGCCTCACACATGCTAGGCAAGTGCTCTACCACTGAACCACAACCCCAGCCCCAAGAAGAACCAACTTTTTGTTCTGTCAATTTTTTCAGTTGTTTCTTTTGTTTCAATTTTATTGATTTCAGCTCTGATTTTAATTATTTCCTGTCTTCTGCTGCTATTGGTGTTGATTTGTTCTTCTTTTTCTAGGGCTTTGAGATGTAATGTTAAGTCATTTATTTGTTGACTTTTTCTTCTTTTAAGGAATGAACTCCATGCAATGAACCTTTCTCTTTGAACTGCTTTCATAGTGTCCCAGAGATTTCGATATGTTGTATCTGTGTTCTCATTCACCTCTAAAAAAATTTTAATCTCCTCTTTGATGTCTTCTGTAACCCATTGTTCATTCAGTAGCATATTATTTAGTCTCAAGGTGTTGAAGTGGATTTTATTTCTTATTTTATCATTGATTTCTGATTTCATTCCATTGTGATCTGATAAAATGCAGGGTAGTATCTCTACGTTTTTATATTTTCTAATAGCTGCTTTGTAGCATAGTATAGGGTCTATTTTAGAGAAGGATTCATGTGCTGCTGAGAAAAAAGCATATTCTCTTATTGAAGGTTAGAATATTCTATATATGTCAATTAAGTCTAAGTTATTGATTGTATTATTGAGTTCTGTAGGTTCTTTGTTCAGCTTTTGTTTGGAAGATCTATCTAGTGATGAAAGAGGTGTGTTAAATCACCCAAAATTACTATGTTGTGGTCAACTTGACTCTTGAACGTTTGTTTGATGAACAGAGCTGCTCCGTTGTTTGAGGCATATATATTTATAATTGTTAAGTCTTGTTGGTATATGGTTCCCTTGAACAGTATGTAGTATCCTTCTTTATCCTTTTTGATTGACTTTAGTTTGAAGTCAGCTTTATTTAATATGAGGATGGAAACCCCTTGCTTGCTTCCATAGTCCACGTGAGTGGTATTATTTTTCCCAACCCTTCACCTTCAGTCTGTGAATGTCTTTTTCTATGAGATGAGTCTCTTGGAGGCAGCATATTGTTGGGTCTTTTCTTTTTTTATCCAATCTGCTAGTCTATGTCTTTTAATTGGTGAGTTTAGGCCATTAATATTCAGGGTTATTATTGAGACATGATTTATATTCCCAGCCATTTTTGTTTATTTTTGGTATTTAACATGACTTGGTTTCTCCTCTGATTAGACTTTCCTTTAGTGTAACCCCTCCCTCTGCTGATTTTCATTATTGTTTTTCATTTTCTCTTCTTGAATATTTTGCTGAGGATGTTCTGTAGTGCAGGTTTTCTAGTTGTAAATTCTTTTAACTTTTGTTTATTATGGAAGGTTTTTATTTAATCATCAAATCTAAAGCTTAATTTTGCTGGATATAAGACTCTTGGTTGACATCCATTTTCTTTCAGAGCTTGGTATATTTTGTTCCACCAATCTCCTGGCTTTGAGGGTCTGGGTTGAAAACTGCTGAGATACAAATTGGTCTCCCCCAATATGTGATCTGATTCCTCTCTCTTGCAGCTTTTAAGATTCTATGCTTATTCTGTATGCTAGGCATTTTCATTATAATGTACCTTGGTGTAGATCTGTTGTAATTGTGTACATTTGTTGTTCTGTAAGCCTCTTGTATTTGGTTTTCCAATTCATTCTTCATGCTTGGGAAATTTTCTGATATTATCTCATTGAAGAGATTGTACATTCCTTTGGTTTGAAACTCTGTGCCTTCCTCTATCCCAGTGACTCTTAGATTTGTTCTTTTGCTGCTGTCCCATAATTCTTGGATGTTCTGTTCATGGTTTCTAACTTTCTTCACTGTGTGATCAACTTTATTTTCCAGATTGTATACTTTGTCTTCATTATCTGACTTTCTTTCTTCCAAGTGATCTAGTCTGTTGCTTATGCTTTCTATTCAGTTTTTTATTTGATTTATTGTATCCTTCATTTCAAGGATTTCTGGCTGGCTTTTTTTTTTCAGAGTTTGTATCTCTCACTTGAAGTAATCTTTTGCTACCTGTATTTGCTCTCTTACCTCATTGTTGATCACTTTTTGCTTGTATTTGCTCATTTTGGTCATTCTTTAATTCACAGATTATTTTAATTATGAACCTTCTGAACTCCTTCTCTGACATTTCATCAACTTCGCTGTCCATGGGTTCTGTTCTTGTAGTGTCCTGGTTTGTTTGGGGCACTTTCCCCCCTTGTTTTTTTCATGTTGTCTATGTGTCTTCCTTTCTTGCAGAGCGGATCTGAGATGTTACAGTTTCTTCCCTATATTCTTGTAGTACTGTGCAGATTGTCTGAACCTCACCTTGATGTTGGGCTTCCAGACCCTGCTGGTGTCCCTCAGTGAGTGCTACTGCATCCTGGATCTGGGTCCTGAGCAAGTTGGTGTGGGTGGATCTGGACCACTGTGCTTGACTTCCCTCAGTGGTCTTCTGGTCGGAAGTGGTGGTCCTTCACCAGAACCTAGGCTCTGGTGGGTGTCTGCCCTGCTGGGGGAGGGGTGAACCAGGCTTACAGAAAGCATGGGTCCAGGGAGGGCTGGTGTGGGCATTCTGGGCTGGATCTGGGCTCCAGCTCCCACTGCTGGTCTGAAGGAGTGGTCCCACCCTATTTCTTTCCAGAGCTTGCCTCTGGTCTTCTGATGAGATTTCCCTGTTCCAGAGGGATGCCAAGCCTGGGGATTTCATCATACTCCCAAGCCAGGCACCAGATCTGTGTAACTGTGGTGGTGGAGATTTGAATTGTCCTTCAAAGGGGCCCCATGCTGTGTGTCAAATTGTCTGTGTGTTGATAAAGCTGAAATTACAGGAGAACATGAGAAGTGTGTTCCAAAGTAGTTGGCCCATACTGGTGATCCATAAGCGCTGGTTTCCTTTCCTTTTAGAACTGTGTTCTATAAGGCAGTATGGCAGAGTAGAGCCATAGAAAATTTGCCCTAAAATTGTAGCTCTACTGTTGAGCAGGTCTGTGAACTTGGATTATTTTTTATATCTTCTTGTGTCTTTTTCTGCTCTTCTGTGAACCAAGCCTAATACCTACAGCACCCATGTGTTTTGTGGATTAAACGAGACAATGTGGAGAGGTACGAGACCCATAGTAAGGATTCAGTGTTTTACCTCTCCCTTTTCTGTGTCTCTGTTTTGGCTACAGGGAACCATGTTTGCTTTCATGGACCCAACATATTTCTCGATGCCAAGTCAATATATCAAGTATTTATTCATCTCTTATGCTAATATGCTAAACACACTACCAGGAAGTCATACTATTACCTAGGCTCATGCCTGTCTTGTCAGACACCCACAGCGTTGTGAGTGGCTGCAGTAGAGATGTTACCCCCAGTTGTCAATGTTGAAATGATGCACTCCTTCACTCTGGTGAAATCTGTGCAAGCACTGTTCCTTTCTCTGATTGAACATTTTGCAGTCTCCTTTAAAAACGATGCCCTCATTTCATTTCCTCTCTCTCTGACCTGCCTCTTCTCCTCCCTCCCAGCTTCCTAAACCCCATCTTGTTTCCCTGTATTGTTTGCTTAATGGGCAGTTTAATGAGTGTAGCATTTCCATTTTGAAATGCACAGAGCACAAGACAGAAATTGGATTTCTTCCTGGACAGTTTCCATCTGCAGTGCTTGTTTACAGCTTTCTCCTTTCTTTTTTGTTCTGCAACACAACTGAAATTTGCTGAACCAGAAAGGGGAGGAAGGAGGTATGAAAACAGAGGCAATCTGCTTTCTCATTGTTTCAGGAAGAGCTTGTTAGCGTCCCACTCACTAGAAGACCAAGTGCGGTAAAGGTACTCCTGGTGCCTCTTCTGTTTGCACCAGGACTATACAGTGCATGACAGAATCTAATTACCGAGATAATTATTGTTACCTGCACTGCCCAACTGTTGTGTTTTGTAATCAAAAGCTGTATTGGCAGGTGTTAGTCTGCCAAAACCTCAGAAAAGCTATTGAAGGCCTATCAACCAGAAGCAATTTTACTCTAGCTAGTAGGGCCGGTGTTGCTCAGATTTTTATGTTAGCACAATGTTTGGAGATCCGGAGGATACACCAGAGGCCTTCAGCCAAGGCACAGACATCAGTTGCCCAGTAGGACTATCCTCAGCTGACTCAGGTTTGTGTGTTGCTGAAACTGGACTTCATGGCAGTTTCAAAAAGGCTCTCTGACAATTGCTTCTACAAATACTTGATCAGTATCTTACACAGCTTTCTTTTGGCATTCAGTGGAGGATAAATTGCTTTCCTCTGGGCACAGACAGGCTGTGTGTTACTGATGGACAGTGTGTGCTGTGCTGGATGTAGGTATATATCCCCGCTCCCCACCACCTGCTTCATATTCAGTCTGGCACAGAGCTACAAATTGGTGTTCCATTCCCCATCTCAGCCAGTTCCTGCTAATTTATGTCTTTACCTCTTTTCCATAGCACACTAAGGAAGTGGAGTTTCTACTTTAAAAATCAAAGTTTATTAAAAATAAAACATGGTTACAATCAGCTTTTAAAATGCTTAAAGAAATTCCAAGTGGAATTCAAAGCACAAGTTGCAAAAGAGAGGGAAAAAATAGGTAACAAAGACAAGGACACTTAAAAGGAGAGAGTAAAATAGCAAAGAAAAATGGGTGAAGTTGACAGGTGATATATTGGAAAGGGAGAAGGGGTCAAGGAAAAAGCAGAAGGGAAGAAAGGAGAAAGAAAAAGAAATAATATGGACTTGAGTAATGGGTTCAAAAAAAGAAATAGAAAAAGTGAAGGCCAAAGCAAGAATTATGGAGGAAAAAAGTCAGAGACATCCAGGTCTGAAGAATTACAGGCTCTCCGTGGCCAGGAAGAAGTAGAGGGGGACAGATCCATAATGAAGCTAGATGTCTGAATTCCTGAAGACAGCCTGACAGTCAGGAGAGTCCCCTGCAGATGCTAATTCAGACTCTGAAATAAGAGCCAGCCAGGCTCATTACTGAGTTTGGCCAGCCTGTAATGGCAACAGAATTCACTGATGCATAAGTAAACGGAATTTTTCTAACCAAGGTCTTAAATAAACAGTCACCAGATGTAACTGAAAAATCAGAATGGGGGTTTTCAGTGTTTCCATAGGAAAAGTCTGAAGATCCTTCACACTGCTTTTTCCAGAATTTTTGGTCATTTGCAGTTCTTAATGCTTAACTAGTATGTTAGAAACTATTCCACTGCTGGGCTAGGAATTCTTCTAGGGTTTACTTTTGCATAGATGGTGGCTGACCTGTGATGCAAATGAAGTCCCTTCAAAAGAACATTAACTCTATCAATAACAGAGTAACTTTGGAAGTATTCTAATGGGACAACAACAGAAATTCCTTCCCCCAAAGCTGAGAAATCCAGAGCAAGTCTCCTTGACCAGCCTGCATTTGCAAAACCAGTTTCATCAGAAACAGGTAGACATGACAGGAGGCCTAAGAGAATCTCAAGAGGGTTTCATTTGGCTATGGGCTCAGATGCAGAGTCTGGAAACCTGGCACTACCTCCTGGACTTGCTGTGGCTCCTGTGCTGGCAACTGGATGCTCCATTGAATCCAGGACTTGGTAATCACCAGGAACTGGGGCATAATTTCAAGGTGGAGGATCAACTTCAGCTAAGCCTTTTCATGTGTTTTCTGTTATGGGTGGAGGTAAATGCCCTCTTTGTTTATATATTTTGTAGGTTAAGTGGCAATACATTTTTTGCCAGTGAGTGAGAGTGTAGCACTAATTATCCAAACTGATTTATATTTGTCTTTGGACCAGTCTCTTATAGATACCCTGTGATATTTTAATAAAGTTGGGTCTGGTTTTCTATAAAGTGATGAGACCCTCTTTGCTCAAATGTTGCTAGGAAGCTGAACAGCCCTCCTGGTCTTTCCCCCAGTTCCTCAGTTCCTATTCCACAAAAGGATCATCACCTCCAGGGATGCAGAGTTATGGGTAGTAATCAATTCATTTGGCAATTATTTATCCAGCAATTAAGGTGATCAAATTATTCAAGTTTGCTTGGGACTTTTTCTGGTTTTAGCATTCGGTGTCCTGTGTTCCAGGAAATCCCTCCATCACAGGCAAACAAGAGGGTTGGTCACCTTGTCCTCTTCTTGTTTGGGCAGAGCTAGAAGAGACCCTAGGAATCATGATTCACACCCATCATTTTAAAATGCTGGGAAATAATAAAATTTAACTCAGGGTACTGCAGTGTGTCAATAAGAATTTTATAATCTGGATTGGGATTTGATATTTAGATAATCAAAGAGGACAAAGGTATAGTTCAGTGGTATAGCATGTGCTTAGCATAGGCATGACCTTAGTTTCAATCCCAAGCATCAAAATAATAATAATTAAATAAATGTAAAGTAGATATTCAAAAAGACAAAGTGAAACAAAAATCATTTATTTTATATTTGGATACTTTTAGTACATCAAAACAATCATTTATAAAATGGTATCACTTCAGGAAGTTGAAAGAATGAACTACAATAGACATACTACTAATTTATCCAGTCCAAGGTTTTTTTTTCCTCCTGAAAAACGTTCACAATAATGTGAAGGAGCAGAAGACCAGTCTGGGGGCCAACAGATGGTGGTCCTAGTCCTGGCTCAGTCACTCACAGACCACTGATCCCACCCAAGTCATTCAGCCGCTCCACTGATTGGATTTCCTCAAGTGGAAATGAAGGCTTAGGTAAGAAGTTCCCATGGAACAAGTCACAGAGGAGAAATGTCACAAGCCAGGAGACTGGTTCTGTAATTTTCACACTTTACTTGTAACCATGTGGCCTTGGACAAGGGCATTAGCATCTTAGTTTCTTCACATATCAAATGGAAAGTCATTAACAGCCTACTGAGCAGTATTGTTGTGAAGCTCAAGTGATAATGTAGGAAGTACATACAGGTGTCACAACCTCATGTCATATAATGGCCATTCAGTTTAAGGTAGCATTTAGCTATTTAGTAGTAAAGTTAATAAACTATGGCCACAGTCCATGCCTATTCTGGCTTAAAACAAAGTGCATATAGATTATTTAACATACATATATATTAATATAGCACATTATTTATATATATAGCATACTCTATAAATAAATAATATATAGTCTTATAACAACCATGCTTATTCAACCATATTTACATGTGTCTATGATTGTTTTCATGCTGTAACCACACAGTTGAGTAGTTGCCTTGCAACAGAGATCATATGACCCTCCAAAACTAAAATGTTTAGTTTCTGGCCCTTTATGAAAATACCTTGCTGATCCTGATCTAGCAGAAAAGTATCAAGTCTGTTATTCAAAAGCCCATGGTCTTCCTAGGTTAGGTGTCACTGCATGATCTCAAGCAAATAAATGATTCATTCTCTCTCTTTCTTTCTTTCTTTCTCTCTCTCTCTCTCTCTCTAAAAAGAAAGGAATGCAGAATTCCTTCTTTCCTTATGAAAATATTGAGAAGATTCATAAGAAAACAAAAACATTGATCCTTTCTGGAGGAAAGATTACTAAAATTCAAAGTATTATGCCTAAGTTGGATGCTGTTAGATGACTCAGAAATGATGGTGGTGTGTTATTCTCTGATATTAATTTTTTTATGCCAGATCAGTGATGGCATACAAACCCCTGCACCATGGTACTCCATCAAAAGCTAAAATACTATGTAGGAATCTAATTTAATTGCAGTATCTAGTCAGAAATATTGGTTTTAATTGCTTCTTTATCCATTTATCCTCCCAAGACTGTCATTAAACATTTATGAGACATGAACTTCAGATCAGGCCAATATCTCTACCAAGGTCACCTGGCAACTAGCCATTTTAGTCCAGGACCAAGATGGAGGTACCCTATGGGCACATGAGGAAAGACTATTCTTAAGATAGAATACTGGAGGCAGCACATGCATGATTTGCAGAGCAAATACCAAAGATATCTGTTTATGCTAAAACTTCAATCCATTTTTGAATCTTGGATGCATGACCCATATCCAGGCTGGTTAAACACATACACAAATGATTAACAAACCTGTGCCTCATGCAAGTAGATAGAGAGATCTCTTTCCCAAGAACTTCCTCAAATCTCCAGGGAGAATTTCCCTATAGGAACAGCTCGTGTGGTTGAAGGCAGCCATATAAGGGGGCCAAGCCTGGTCTTTGAAAGTAACATCATTCTACATACAACCCATTTATAGACCCCCTGTACCCAAATCTAGATTTACGGCATAGATAAATTAGTGGATAATCATTGCTCTATAAAAGACTCTTCACTTTACAAGCAGATTCACTACCATCTTCTTTTACTGATCTATTGCCACTGGTGCAGTTCCAATAAAATCTCATTGTTAGAAATTCAGTACACATATGCTTTTTCATTGCTAACCTGGATGGAAAGATAATGAACAAGGCGCAGTCATAATGCCCTTAGATATTGTCAAAACTCTTTTGTTCTCAGCCTAGGAGTTTAAAGTTACTTGCTATTTATGATTGTCTGTGAGAGATGGGGTAGAGAATTTTTTTTAAATAACCAAAACAGACTGGTAGACCAGTGGTACAGAATAAAGGACACAGAGACTAACCCACAAAATTACAATTATCTTATATTAGACAAAGGTGCCAAAAACATACTTTGGAGAAAAGATAGCCTCTTTGTTTTTTTGTTTTTTTGTTTTTTTTTTGTGCTGGGAAAACTGGAAATCCATATGCAATAATCCCTATATCTCACCCTACACAAAATTCAACTCAAAGTGGAACAAGAACCTAGGAATTAAACTAAAGACTCTGTGTCTAATAGAAGAAAAAGTAGGCCCTAATCTTCATCATGTCAGATTAGGCCCAACTCCCTTAATAAGACTCCTATAGTGTAAGAATTAAAACCAAGAATCAATAAATGGGATAGACTTAAACTAAAAAGTTTCTTCTCAGCAAAAGAAACAGTCTGTGAGGTGAATAGAGAGCCTACATCTCAGGAGCAAATTTTTACCCCTCACACATCAGATAGTGCACTAATCTCAAGGGTATATAAAGAACTCAAAAAGCTAAGCACCAAAAATACAAATAACCCAATCAATAAATGGTCCAAGGACCTGAAGAGACAATTCTCAGAGATGATATACAATCAATCAACAAATATATGAAAAAATGTTAATCATCACTAGCAATTGGAAAAATGCAAATCAAAACTACTCTAAGATATCATCTCACTCTAGTCATAAAGGCAGCTATTATGAAGAAAAACAACAGTAGGTATTGGTGACAATGTGGGGATTAAAAGATACACTCAAACATTGCTGGTGGTACTAAAAATTGGTGCGGCCAATATGGAAAGCAGTATGGAGATTTCTTGGAAAACTGGGAATGGAACTACCATTTGACTCAGCTATCCCTCTCCTTGGTCTATACCCAAAAGACTTAAGAATAGCATACTAAAGGGACACAGCCACATCAATGTTTATAGCAGCACAATTCACAATAGCTAAACTGTGGAACCAACCTAGATGCCCTTCAGGATGAATGGATTAAAAAATGTGGCATATACACACAATGGAATATTACTCATCAGTAAAAGAGAATAAAATCATGGCATTTGCAGGTAAATGGATAGAGTTGGAGAAGATAAAACTAAGTGAAGTTAGCCAATCCCCATAAAACAAATGCCAAATTTTTTCCTCTGATATAAGGTGATTGACTCATAGTGGGTAGGGAAGGGGAACATGGGAGGAGTAGACAAACCTTTCATAGGGTAGAAGGGTGGGAGGGGAAGAGGGGGTAGGGGGTTAGCAATGATGGTAGAATGAGATGGACATCATTATCCAAAGTACATGTATGAAGACACTAATTGGTGTGAACATACTTTATATACAACCAGAGGTATGAAAAATTGTGCTCTATATGTGTAATATGAATTGTAATTCATTCTGCTGTCATTTATTTTTTAAAAAAATAAATTTAAAAAAGGTATTATGTGATGATATTATATAAAACAATATTAGATGATTTTGTTGACTAATTTTCTCTGATTATCTGCATGAGCCCCCTCTAAAATGAAGCCTCAGTCATATAGAAATCAACTCACTGGCCTTTTGATGATTAGTAATAACAATATTAACCATAATGACCATGATCATGTGCCAAGCAATAGTCTAACTCTAACTCACTAAAACTCAAACCTAAGATGTAGATATGATTATTTATCATTCCTATATTATGCATGGAAAAACTAAGGCTAGGAGTAATAAAATATCATACTCCATGTTTTAAGCTATTATATGCAGAGTCAGGATTCAGATTCAGCCACACTGACTCTGTAAGTTTTGATATTAACAACAGTACCATGCTGACAAGTAAAGCAGCTATCAGACACTGAGATGTAAGAGCAAGAGCAACATTTGAAATATTTTCTACCTTTTAAAAAAGCTAATAAGATAGCCGGACACAGTAGCACATGCCTGTAATCCCAGGACTTTAGGAGGCAGAGGCAGGAGGATCACAAGTTCAAAGCCAGCCTCAGCAATTTAGTGAGGTGCTAAGCAAGTCAGAGAGACCCTGTCTCTAATAAAATACAAAATACAGCTAGGGATGTTGCTTAGTGGTTAAGTGTCCCTGAGTTCAATCCCCAGTACTCGACACCCTCACCCCCCCAAAAAAAAAGCTAATAAGAATTTCTGCCTTGGGTCATAAAAGAGAAACTGCATTGGAATTGTCCTTTTTCATTAAAAAAAACAAAACAGGAAAACTGGACAAATTATATCAAACAACTCTCTTCGTTCATTGGACAACAGGAAGGTGAGGCCTATGATCCTTGAGATAAAGGAAAGAAAAGAGGAGCCCTACAATTGCCCTAGTTTTCTGCCTACAGGCACATTTTGGACCATGACTGATTAAATTGCAGAGACAGAGATTAGAATTCAGGGAGTTTGCGACAGCTATATTTTGTACAACAGAATGCCAGACAGGATAGGGCTACACAGAAAAAGCTCCAGAAATATGCATGAAGGTCCCCTTGAGTCTCCAGCTGAATACCAAAATGAGCATGCTTGGGTAAAATTCTACAAGCCTCAGCAAAGAATAGCTACCAGGGATCTACAGGCTGAAAAAGTCCCAGATCCCACAGGGCTGGTAAATTTTTCAGCTAAAGTGGAAAGAACTTGTTGAATATGACATATTAACAGAGACCCCAGAAAGGCCACAGTTTAAGAGTAGGGCTAAATTAGATTGAGACTGTGTTAGACTCCTCCTACCAAAACTTAAAAACAAAACTTGAAGGGATCAACCACATCTATAACTACCAAAATAATACTCCACACTCTTTAAAAGAAGACAAGAAAATCCAAACATTCAACAATATAAAGTTCACAATATCTACCATCTAATCAAAAATTACTTGACATGTGAATAAGCAAGAATATGTGACCCACAAGAAATCACTTAGTCAAAGAAGCAGACCTAGAAATGATAGTGATGATGAAACTGGCAGACAAGGAATATGGATTTAAGGGAAATCAAAAACATAATGAAAAGCAGAATGGAAACTATAAAAAGACTCAAATGGAATTCTATAACTAAATTTTTTTAAAAAATTAATTCACTTAATGGGTTCAACAGCAGATTGAGACCAATGAAACACTGGTGAACTTAAAAACATAACAATAGAAGCAATTAAAACTGAAGACAAAAAAGGAAAAAAAAATAACAATGAACTGAGTCTTAGTGACCTCTGCGACAACCTCGAGCAGCATAACGTGTAAACAGAGTCCCAGACAATTACAGGGTAGTGGCAGGGGAAAAAATTGAGTAATTAATGCCTGAAATTTTTTCCAAATGTAATAAGAACTATAAGTTCTCATATTCAAGAAGTTCAATAAAACCCAGCATGAAGAACAAGAAAACCATTATAATCAACTCCCTGGAAAGCAGCAATAAATAAATATCTTAAAAGCTTCCCAAGAGTAGAAACACATTACATAAAAGAGAAAGAGATAACAGTAATCAATGATTTTTTGAGAAAATATAATGTCTTAGAGAAACAAAGGAAGACATCTTTGAAGTGCTCTAACAAAAAACTGCCAGCCCAGAATAATCAGCATACACATTCCTCAAAAATGAAAGTGAAATTAAGAATTTTTACACAAACAAAATTATGGACAAATTCTTCACCAGAACACCTATGCCACCCAAAATGTTGAAATTTGTCAAGTCAAAATAAAATAATGCCAGATGGGTACTCAGATCTTTAAAAAAGAGAAGAATTGGTAAACAGATAAATTTTGAGTTAACATAAAAAGGATTTTTGCTTTTAAAATACCTTTAAACATTAAAAATTAGCTCACTATTTAAAGCAAAAAATAGTAATGATATGTGTGTGGTATATAAATATATGAAGAAATACAATGTTTAATAATAACACCATAAAGGGCAAGGGAGAAGAAATAGAAGATTCTTAAATATGTGAAGTACATGATATTTAATGAAGACTGTGATAAGTTAAAATGAAAGTGCTATTGTCACCATTCAAAAAAAGATACATTAAAATAAGAATGGCAAAAAGAAGAAATAGAAGACAAATATTAAGGTGGTGGGTTTAAATTAAATCATATCAATAGTTACATTAACATAAATGAACTAAACACGTCAGTTAAAAGACAGAAATTATCAAGCAATTAAAAAAGTCTGATCCCATTATATGCTGTTTACAAAAACCACATTTTATACATAAAGGCACTGGTTAGATGTAAATTGACAGAAAAAATATATACAACATTTTTTGAATATGTGAAAGCTACCATAACTGTACTGCCTGAAAAAGTAGGCTTCAAAATAAAGAATATTATAGAGGAGGAAGGACATTTCATCATGATAAAATAATCTATTCATCAGTAAGACATAAAAATGTTAAATGTGAATGCACCACATTGCAAATCTTCAAAAAATATATGAATGAAAAATGGACAGAATTGAAAGAATAGACAAATTTATAGCTGCAGTTAGAGATTTCAATATCCATTTCTCAGTAATTGTTAGAACAAATAGATAGCAGCTCAGTCTGGACATGGAAGATTTGTCAACTGACTTGATGAAGCTGGTGTTATAAAACCCTGGGCTCCACAGTAGCAGGACACACATTCTTTTTAAGTACAGATGGAGCATTCACCACAAAAGATCACATGCTGGGTCATAAAAGCAATCGCAAAACATTTAAAAGGACTGAAATCATGTGTAGGATGTTTGCCGACCAGCATGGAATTGAATAAGAAGTCAGAAGATGTAAATTGCCAATATCAGGTATGAAATAGGGCACATCATTGGTATGTCATTAAAATGATATTAAGAGTCAAATATACATCAATAAATTCAATGACTGATGACATGAGCAAATTCCTTAACCATCACAAATTACAGATACCTATTCAAAGAAGAAATAAAGAACCTACATAGCCTATAAACTAAACAAATTGAATTACTAGATAAAAACCTCCACTGGAAGAAAACCCCAGGCCTAAGTGGTTCCCTAGTTAATTATATCAAACATTTAAGGGATAGATAATAACAACAGTATACAACAGCCATTAACAGAGGAGAAGGTAAATATTTTTCAACACATTTTGTAGGCCCATATTATACTGATACCACCACTAAACAAAGATATAGCAAAACGACAAGCCAATATCCTTCATGGACATAGAAAAATCCTTAACAAAATAGGAAATCAACTTTGGCGATATGTTGAAAGAATAATATATGATGTCCAAGTGGCATTATCTTAGAATTTAAGGTTGGTTTAACATTTTTTAATCAATCAATGCCCTTGTTTTAGTCAGCTTGTTTGCCATTGTGACCAAAAGACCTGCAAGAGTGACACAGAGAAGGAAAAGTTTACTTGGGGCTCACGATTTCAGAGGTCTCAGTCCATAGACAGCTGACTCCATCTGGGTCCGAGGTGAGGCTGGACATCATGGTAGAAGAAAGGACTTCAGGGCATGGAAATCAGGAATTGGAGAGAAAGAGCTCTTCCCTCAACAAGGACAAAATACAAACCCAAATTCATGCCCCTAGGGACCCATCTCCTCAAGCTATACCATACCTGCCTACAGTTGCCATCCAGTTAATCCCTAACAGGTGATTAATGCACTGATTAGTTTAAGGCTTTCATAATCCAACCATTTCACCTCTAAACTTTCTTGCATTGTCTCACACTTGAGCTTCGGGGGACCCCTCATATCTAAGCCATAACAACACTTCATCCCACTTAAGAAGAAAGGAGAAAAGTATTATAATTTCAGGAGATGCACAAAAACATTGAACAACATTCAATACCCATTCATGATCAAAAAAAAAAAAAAGAGGCAGCTTTGAAAATCTACAGTTTATTTATAAAAGACCAATGATGTCCTCCAAGATGGAGAATAAGACAGGATTTCCATTCTCAACACTTCTATTCAACATTATACTGAAGGTCCACCTAGCACAGTTAGGCAAGGAAAATAAATAAAGAAGTACAGGCTGGAAAGTAAGAAGTAAAATTATATTTATAGTTAAACAACAGGATTGTGTACACACAGAATCCTAAGAATGGTACAAAAATATGTCAGTAGAATTAAGTAAATTTAACAAGGTCACAATATACAAAAATTAAAATGTATTTCTGTATTCTAACAACAACTAGCAAAAAAAAAATCACATCAAAGAACATGAAATACCCAAGAATAAATTAACCAAATATATGTGATATTTGAATGCTAAAAATCACAAAACATTTCAGGTAATTTAAGGGATACCGATAATTGGAGATGCCTGGTAGTAATGGGTGGAGAGACTCAATGTGGTCAAGAGTTAGTTCTTCCCAAATTGATCCATAATGCTCTGCAATTGCAATTGAAATTCCAGGAGACTTTGTTGTAGAAAACAATGAGCTGATTCTAAAGTCTATGTGTGTTGGGGCTGGGGTTGTAGCTCAGTGATAGAGCACTTGCCCAGCATGAGTGAGGCCCTAGCTCCATCCTCAGCACCACATAAAAATAAATAAATAAAAATAAAGTCTTTGTTAAAATTCTACAAACCTAGAACTATCAAAACAATTTTGAAAAAGAAAAAGAAAAAGTTGCAAGACTTCCTCTATCTTATCAACTTACAATAATCAAAGTAGGATGGTATTGACATAATGGCATAAGGATAGACAGATAAATGGGATAGAATAGAGCCATCCATTTATGGTCATATTTTTACAAAAATATAAGGTTATATTTTCAATAGGAGAGAGAATAGTCTTTACAGAATATAGTGCTGAAACAGATAACCTTATGGGAACAAAATGAGTCTTAACCTTACCTCCACACCATACATGATAATGTACTCACAATCGATCACAATCTAAACATAAAATCTAAAACTATGACAACTGTAGAAGTAAATAGAGAAGAAATATTTTTGACCTCAGGTTAGGCAAAGACTTCTAACATACATTATTTAACACCTTAACCATTAAAAAGAATTAATACAGTAGACTTCATCAAAGTTAAAAGCTTCCACTCTTTGGAAGACATCATTAAGAAAAACGCAGGAGAAAATACACCTACCTGACAAAAGACTTGTAACATTTACAACTCAATTAAAAGGCAATAATTTAATAGAAATGGCAAACTGTTTTCACAAATACTTCAGGAAGATACATGTATGCCTAATTAAGTACACAAGAAGGTGCTTGACATCATTAGTCATTCTAGAAATACAATTAAAATGAAGATGAGTTGTTGCTATGAACTCACTGAAGTGGCCACAAGCAAGCAAATAAACCATCCAACCACACGGATGAATTTCTACAAAATTGTGCTGAGAAAAGAAGCTGAACAAAAGAGATTAACTATTGTTTGATTCCATACATGTGAGAGTCTAGAAAAGGTAATCAACAGTGACGCAAGCAAATCAATGATTTCCTGAGGCTGGAGCAGGAAAGAATGGAAAGGGGACAGGAGACAAGGCTCACCGCCTACAGCTTTCACCCTTAACATGAAATATATGAAAGCAGCACAAAGTACAAAAGGTCTGCAGACCCTCTCGCTCGACTCCTGTGCTTATGATCATCATTATTACCTCAAAGCCAAAGTTTACTCATCTGTAAAATGAGGGTAATAATAATTATAGAATCACTGGGAATATTGATAAGATAATGCATGTAAGTGTTTAATACAAGGCATGGCTCATAGAAAGTACTTAGTAAGTACTAGCTATGATAATAGTTATGGTTTTGTTCCTTTTTTCATTATTAAACCATACGTTATTTTCTCCCAAGATGAAAAGTGGGAACGCTGGCTCCCAGCTTCCTGTACCTGCCCATCCTGAAGCATCCTGTGCCAGGCACTCATACCCCAAAACTATCACTACTGCATTAAATCAGGACCCTGGGGGTGGTGAAGCTGTTTTCTTTTCAAGCTTCATCTGCAGAGTCTCAAGCAGTTTTCAATGTGCTTTTATTTCCCGGTGGGCCTCATTTCCACCAAGATATACTCGCCTAGATTGCAAGTTCCATGAGAACGAGTACATGGAAAGTTAAGCCCACCATGGATTCCCCACCGCCTAGAAGGGACTTGGCACTTAGTTGGAAGGAGCTCAATAGATAGATATCAGTTGAATTAATATGATCCCTTTTCCACAAACCATCTATGCAAGTCATGTGTGAAAGAATCTGCTGGTGACTGCCTTGCTACAGACGCAGCCATGAGTGAGAAGTTAATATTGTGATCGTTCTGGGTAGCCATTTAACCTATCCACAGCAGCTGGAAGATCATTCCTCAACTCTGTGAAATTAAACAAGAAATAATTCATGCTTCATGTTCCGTGTCTTCCATAATGAGGTCTTCTTACCAGTTTAATTAGTTAATGAAGGACAGCACACTTTCTACTTTCTGTCAAGAATCCTAAAAGCTTTTGAGAAAAATGACTCAGGATGTGAAACAGCAGGACTCCTGGAAACTATTTCAGGGTCTGTGGCAGAGAATCTCAAGCACTGATACCCTTACCCCATTGTTCTGGAGTTTGAGTATGAATAATGGAACAGCTAGTGATATGTTAGCCCACTAAGTACCATTAGCTTCCTTCATCATCAACCTTTTTTAATTTTTTAATAAAAAAATTAGATTGTAGTTTATCTCACCACAAAAACATTTAATCAGATGTGGTTTAATTGCATTTTGGGTGACTCCTGAGAATTACCACTGTTTCTTTATTGTAAGGATTGTCCTGAGAGAGTCATCCATAATTAACACTGGGAATTTAGATACACTTAACTGTTAAATTTGCATCTCAGTTTCATAGATTCTCCATAAATGCTTTGTCATGGGCCAGGATCTCTTCATGAGCATTGGTATTTAATGTATATTCCTTGAACCAACATTTTGCTTTAAGTGAAATGTATTTGCATTAAAAGCATATTCATTTCCCCAGGATCCTTCTCACACATTTATTTTTCTTTGTTTTGGTATTCACAAAGCTTTTCGTGTTTAGCTCATTTATTCTCTTGCAGCATAATGATTTTTAGAAGGTTTGGTATTTAAAAAAAAATGCATCCCCTTATCAATAGTCCAAGGGGCTGCATTTTGCTATTAAAAGGGAAATTTCGAGGTGACCAAAAACAACAACACATTATTTGCATAAATAAAAGGAAAGCATATTAGAGTAATTGAGCTAATATTTACCTGATTTTTCACCAGTGTCAACATCTTTCTTTGTTCCATCTTTAAGATTTATGCTTTGAGACAAGGATTTTTCACTGTGTTTCTGTCCTTGTAATTCTTTCCTCAGAAACTGATTTGAGGGAAACCTCAACTAACATGTCATAACACTATCCAAGTAGTTTGTCATCTCTTCGTGACCAACTGCCTTACATAAAAGCATAGACACACTTACTTTGGATAAATCAATGTTGTCTGGCCCATAAACAAAAATGGAGAAAAGAAAGAATCCAGAAGCAAAATGCAGATCAGTTTTCTAAATTGGCCTGATCTGGCTCTGCACACAATTATGTGACACCATCCTGAACATGAGACGTATTATTCATTAGTGTTCGAGCTTTGTTATATTTTAATTTATCCTTTAAGATAGGATTTCTTTTAGTAGGAAAACTTTCTTTTATTTATCTTCTACAATCTATGGTACAGCATATCCTGACCTTGACACTGTGGTATTAAGAAATGAAAAAAAATCCCATTTCAGTTCAGACGCTTGGTCCATCCAGTCCATAATTCTGCTTCTGATGATGGTCCCCTGAGGCATTTTATGGATGGTGAGGCTGCCCATTTTGACATCACCCCTAAACTTATTGAATGCTCCCTCTCCAAAATAATTTCATTTCTCTTTGAAACCCAGCATAGCTTAATCACTGTGTATTTACACTGGAACCCTTTAAAAGGACAATTTTAGCCTGCCCTACTTCTTGGTAGGATAGTGCAGATTCACAGCATTTTATAACTGGAAGGGCCCTGACAAGTTCTCAAGATTGATTCCAATTCCAAACAGCTTCAATCCTCAAGTAGACCTCCTTATAGAGAAATATTTGTTTCTGTTCTTTGTCTCATATCCAGTTAATTCACTATTCAGAGCAAGTTATTCCCTCAATCCCATAGCAACTCAGCCTTTTTGATTATTAGTATAGTTTTACCAAAGTTTCTTTGAATAGTAAAACATCCCTTTCTCCTTGCCTCCAACCATTTCTTTTTTCCTACATATTGGAAAGAACTGTCAGTCAAGACTTCCTCTTATAGAATACAGGATTTCTTTTCCCCTACAGATTATATGCATAAGCGCTAAATAATAGACTGTGGATTTATAAACTCTATCGGCTCAGCCATGTGGAAGTAAAGGTCACAGGTCAGGGATTTCTAGATTCTCCCTCTGGCCACTCTCATTTTACTGAGTGTCAACAGTTGGCCTCAAATACCATAATCATTGCACTAGGGCCAAGAGAATTGGGACTCAAGTTCTGAGCTCCACATCACCGGGCAATTCTGCAGTACTGCCAAACAACCTTGCTGAATTATCCATATTCAGAAAACATCATGTGTACATACTTCCCACATGGCTAATTCCTTTGTTTCTGCTTGCCAACAGAATGGGAGGTGGGCACGAAGAGGTGGGGACAAATTCAAATTCCGTTTCTGCTAAAACCTGCCTTCCACCACACAGTGGCTTTGTAACTTCCATGCTTTTCTAGACAGAAATTTTTTTAAAAAAATCTATTTGAACATAATTATAAAAAAAAAAACATGGTGGTGGTAAAGCTTTCATTATAAATGCCTCCCTGGAAACAATCTTTAGGGTCTTTTCAGGTCCAAATACCCATATGCATTGAGCATTCACATTGAGCTCTGTCAGAACAGCTTTCACTGGGGTTTTCTTAGTGAGCATCATTCCCCAGGTATGAGATAAACCGCAGAAAGGTATTTATGAAGATTCACACTGGCTCAGGAGGTGAAGAACTGTATAGACATCTGGCTGGGAGGGAAGAATAGGAATAAATTCTGTGTGGACAAAGCAGAAAACCAGTATATTGGGACTAATAAATAAACATGAGTATGATTCCAAATCACCCCATGAGAAAAAGTGCCAATATTGTTTTTTTTTTGTTAGAAAACAAAAAAAGAAAATCTTAAGGAGTGTTTGTCTTGAAATACATACGGCATGACATGCATTTAAACACACACACACACATGCACACACACACAGCTATAAACTCAAAGATAAGGAGCCCAGAGTCATGTGAATGGCAATAAGCAGACCAAGGGAGAAAAAAGAGTATTCAAATGGGGGTCAGGGTTAGAGAGTAGGTGATGAAGAAGAGACCAATTTTACACACACAGGCACATGAACATATGTACATATCTTCATACATAAACATGTATTTATATCTATGTGTTTATTTCCCCCAACCCCACTCATACATGGGAAGTCATCCACTACATACAGGGGGCCACAAGCTTTCTAAATGAAGGCCAGTCCTTATGTTAGTGACCAGTTTGTTCAATGTTCTTACTTATTAGGGTAATCATGGATAAAGTCATGGGTGGTGATTTTGTGAGTCAATCAAATTTTACAAAGAAACCTATGAAATCTATGAATGTGATTGTTCTTTTAAATTTGTGTAATGCTTTTCACTTTTTTAAACTTTTTTTATTTGTTGATAAACCTCTATTTTACTTATTTGCATGTGGTGCTGAGAATCAAACCCAGTGCCTCACACATGCTAGGCAAGCACTCTACCACTGAGCTACAACCCCAGCTCAAATGTGATTGTTCTTTTAAGCTTTGTAGGTGGGTGGTAGTAAAGTAAAATTGTCTGGGATATAAAATCATGACTTTAATGCAAATATAAATTGAACACATCAAATATTTTACTCAATCATTGACTTATACAAAAATTAGTAAGATGTTGAGACCAATTCAAAGAGCTTTTGAAAAGTAGAGTTTATACAATTAACTAAACAATTAGGAAAACTTACTGGGTTAGACAAAATTTGCTTAATGTCTTAGAGGCCAATGAACTGTAACCTCTGGGATTATTTGTTCTATGGGACAGATCATTTTTATCTCTTCTAGGCACTCATAAATGAATATGCAAGTTTTGTAAGTCTGGAACATTTAATCTATAGTAAGTAGTGAGTCAAAATAAGTGCATGCTCCTAAACACCTTTGGGTAGTCTTGGCCCCTGGGTGAAATTGAGAGGACATGCTATCCACCATTTTACCTTGTTTTCAAGTTATGAATAATTTCCTTAAGAGTGGTAAAAGTAGGAACACACTGTAGTACATGGGAGAGTATCCAGATCTCAGCTTGTATATGTAAGTAGGTGCTGACGTGTTTTCGGTAGGGAGCACCTATTTATCATTGCTCAAGACAGAAGGCAAGAATAGATTCCCAGAAAGTGGGACTTATTTATCAAATTTGCTATAGGAAGGGAGAATAAAGCTAGGCCTTTTTCCCATTAGAAAAAATGTCTAATAATTCATTCATTTATCTGTTCAGTGGTTCAACACTCATCTGTTGAGTATTTGTTATATATCAGGCATTGAGGACTGCAGTGAAAAAGACAAGGTCCCTGCTCCTAAGAAGCTTGCATTCTAGTAGATAAAATAGGCAACAAATAATAAAACCATCACAGAATAGGTATGGTTTCAGGTAACCTAAAGGCCCATCAACTGATGAATGGATGAAGAAACTGTGGTACATATACACATGGAACACTATTCACCCATAAAAACACTAAAATCCTATTAATTGTAACAGTACGGATGGAACCGGAGAACATTATGGTTAAGTGAAATAAACCAGGCACAGAAAGACAAATACTCCATGATCTCACTCAGACGTAGAATATAAAAGTTGATCTCATAGAGGTCAAGAGTGGAATGGTGGTTACCAGAGGCTGTAGAGAGGGGTAGGAGAGTTGGCGAAAGGTTGATCAATGAGCAATAAGTTATGTTAGGTAAGAGTAAGAAGCTCTGTTGTGGCATTGCACAGTGGGATGACTGTAGATAGCAAGTATGTTCTATAAACCTTAAAAAGCTGGAAGAAAAAAATATTGAATGTCCTCAACAGGAAGAAATGATTTATGGTTGATGGTATAAATATGTCTAAGCTAGGGCTGGGGATATAGCTCAGTTGGCAGAGTGTTTGCCTTGCATGCACAAGGCCCTGGGTTCAATCCCCAGCACCACACACACAAAAAAATGTTCGGCCTGATTTAAACATTACCCAATATAAACATCATATGGTGTATTGAAACATCATATGATGCCCCCTTATTATGTGCAAATTTTATAGTTTTGTGTATGACGTTTAAAAATAAAGTAAGATAGAGCCAGGCATGATGGTACATGCCTGTAATCCCAGCGATTCAGAAGACTGAGGCAGGAGGATTGAAAGTTTGAAGCCAGCCTCAGCAACTGAGTCCCTAAGCAACTTAATAAGTCTTTGTCTCAAAATAAAGATTAAAAAGGGATAGGGATGTGACTCTGTGGTAAATCACCCCTGGGTTCAATCCCTGGTATCAAAAATAAATAAACAAAATAAATAACTATGAAAAAGAAAACATAAAAGAATTAGAACAAGGGAGATACTAAGTGACCAAAGGTAAGGGTGGACTTTATATTAAATGGTCAGGGGAATCTCAGGAGGATTGGTAGGCCCACAGTGTGTGGCCTAGCCCAAACTGAGGGATCTATAGGCCTCATTCATCTTCTGACAAATGGTCCCAGACTGCTTATGTCTATTTTATGAATGTAGCTGTTTCGTGGTCCAGTGTATCTCCAACAAAAATTCCCATCCATGAGGAGAAAATGGGCACAGAGACTCCTGAATCTGAATCCTATTCCTACCACTTACTGCTATATGACTTTAGACAAGTTACTCAAATCTATTTTTCATCTGTTAATGACATGTTATGATCAATTCCTCCTGGTATCATTGGGAAAATTAAATAAAATAATGTTTAAAGCTCTAGGTACATAGGAAACACTCAACAACTGGTAACTACTCTTATTCCCCGATGTGGAACGTCTTCATGTAGTACTGGTTAGCCTTGCTAGTAGCGTAGTACTAATCACTGCTATCACATACTTCAGGACCCCTCTGACCTCGAGGTTCCCCAGATGTATTGGTGTTGAGTTAAAACACGTGGTCAAAATTATCCCAGCAGCCAGTTCAAGTTTTGCAAAGAGATGGAAGTTACACAGTCCCATGGCACACCTGAAATATTTTAGCACAAGCTTTTCGGTCCTTGGATAAATGAAGAGTCTGGAAACTAAAATAACAGTACTTTAATGGAGTTTTGATTTGGGATTTTTTCCCTTTCCTTTCCATTCCCATCTTTCCCTTTGTTTTCTTTTCCTTTTTCTTTCCTCTTTTGAGTTGTCTTCTCTTCTGGGGAGCTATGGGTTCGGAAGCTATTAATTAACTACTCCTTATTCTAATTTTCAATAAGATTTAGTAGGGATTAAACTACCCCCTTGAAAAGAGGGATTAAATGTCTACAAAGTCCACGATTTGATTTTCTAATTGTTTTGGTAATAATGGTTTATTTCACTTGATAATGTTGCTGAAAAATAATAATTTTAATTAAATTCTAAATGTATTTTTAGCATTTTATGGATCCTAGGGAGACTAAGTTTTCTTGTAGAGAATATGGTAAGAACATAACATTCTTCTCTAACTCCATAGTTATTATGATCAGGGGAATGCCCATGATATATTCCATTGCAATTCAATTGCGCACCCCAGACAGCTCAAGATCTGTTTATAAAGGAGAAAAAGATCTTCCACAGCTGCTTGCCTCTGACTGCATCCTTCACGCTGTACCACAGCAGACATGGATGTGCTAAAATAACAGACTTGAATTTAAACTTTTAAAGCTCTCAAATGTCTTTCAAAATCGTTCTCATGACACAAATTGCTTAATTTTCCTACATGAAAACTCACTGATTACAGATCAGTGAGAGTCAACACACGAGAAGAGGCTATGTAGAATCTTTGTATATTTGCCCACCCAACTCTTCAGGAACTAACAGGATTCAGTCTGGTTCTGATCCAATGGAGGTCATGGTCATTACTGTACTCTCCTTATGGAGATTGAAATCCACTGTGAACAGTATGGGGCAGCTTGGGAATTTCTTATAATATTCATTGGCTGGTCATCACCCTGTCACACAGCTGGAAAATATTTTCTTTGAGATGAATGTTTATAAGAAAGAGAGGGAGAGGAGGAAGGAAGAAGGGAAGGAAGATGACAGCAAATAATCCAAATCAGAGTCATATAGAATAGACCTCACCATCCAATTGTTCCATCTTTAAGAATAATAATAATTAAGTTCTTGAAGAACTTTGATTTATTAAATTAGAATGTTTATTCTTCAACTTTTATTTAATTGATGATGATGCTATATATATCTGGGTCATCCTTGTGGAAATACAATAACTCTAATAAATAATTTATTGAGGGCCTGGGGTTGTGGCTCAACAGTAGAGCACGTGCCTAGCACATGTGAGGTTCTGGGTTCGATCCTCAGCACCACATAAAAATAAATAAATAAAATAAAGGTATTGTGTCCCACTACAATTAAAAAATATTTTTTAAAAGAATTTATTGAGGGCTGCAGTTGTGGCTCAGTTGTAGAGCACTTGCCAATCACACGTGAGGCACTGGGTTCAATCCTCAGCACCACATAAAAAATAAATAAATAAATTAGATCTATTTTTTTAAAAAAAGAATTAGTTGAATACCTACTATCCTCACGAGCATCTTGGAAACTGAGTTTCGATAGCCCTATTTCATGATGGAAGAAATTCAAGTTGAATGGCCTTACATGATTCTTGCAATGTCACCCAATTAGTGAGCAGAAGGTTTGAATCTGACCCTAGCCTCCCTATCTCTAACCCCTCACTCTCTCAGCTCTGTCTCCCTTCTCCTTGGCTGAAATGCTGAGGAGCATGTCTTCACATCTTGTCCTTCCAACCTCCCTTGGAAATCACTAACAGCAAACTGCCCAAATAATGTTGTAGTTTATTTCCAAGAAAGAATATTAGCCTTCAGAGCAGGCTCCTTCTATCAGCTTTCTACTTCTAAAAAGCACTGCAGGATTCTCTGTTCAGAGCTCATATACCCGTCAAAAGAGAGTCCACAATTTATCCCTCGTGATGGTTAACATCCCCCCACGCTGATGTCAGGTGCTCTCAGAAATTGAAATGCAGGAATTCCCTTGATGCCAGTCTGTTAGATCAGTAGCTGTCATGATAAGACGTCTCCTCGGAATTACAGGGACAAAGCTGTGGGACAGCCACCAGGCCACCCTCACAGCTTCTGTGCTTATCAACATCCTCACTGGTGGTATCAGATTTTCCAGGGTTGTTTTAATTCTGTAGAGTGATCGTGGGAATTGAGAGGATCTCTGAGGAAGTGCCTTCCTTAAGTCATGAGTTCTAAAGGGAGGTCGCCCAAACCCTCCCGTCTGGCAGTCAAATTCCTTCAGCCAGGGACAAGGAATTCTGGAGGCCTAAGGAGGACATGCGCAAATATTCCTTGCCTCTATTTTTTCAATATGGGATTTGGAGTCCTTTCCTGTCAATCACCATTCAGTGTCTTTTAGAAGCTCCAAATGGAAGGAAAACAGCTCTGGTGAACCACACTCTGCTGGTATTAAATGTCCCCTCTTGTTTCCCAATATCCATAATAACATTTCGTCCTCTGTCCACCCTCAGTGACTTCCATTTGGGGAAACATCTTGACTCTGTCCTTACTTTGTGCATGAATTTGACATTCACTTGATGCTCTCAGAAGTCTACAGAGTGTGTGCTCCCTACCAGCTTCAACTAATTCTAAAATGTCACGGTTTCTGTTAAAATGCTTCCAGCGACTGCCAGAGTAAGCAAACAGATTTTTCTTTTCCTGTGTGTGCTGTGAGCTCATGGCATGAAGAAGCTTTTGGTTTTAAAGTGGACTTCTGGTCTTACCATGGGAAGGGTGGTTATCTTTATCCACTTACCTTCCTGAGAATTTCAGAGGATGAGATTTCAGCATCTGACTGTGTACGTCTTTCCCAACTTCTCCTCACCTCCATGGCAGTCCGACAGCTCCTCCTCCACGTGTTTCTGGAGCATCTCCCCAGGGTTCAGCTGCCATCACTGAGCCTTCCCTCCTCCCTCTAGCTGCCTGAGGCTGTGCACTTGTGAACTATATTCAGTCTGTTTTCAGGCTCAGATTTAGGACCTTCCACAGTCAGTTGCTGACTTCATCTACTAATAATTAGTCCAAGTTTTCCCCATGTCCCCCACATTGGGGTACTGAATATCCTAGTCACCCAGAATACATGGGTCCTTGTCTGTCTGTTGACATCCTAAGTATCAGTGCTGAATATTTCTCCACTTTCTTCTACCCTGGAGATGAACTCTTATGGACTACATTAATGAGTTTCCCTTGCCCTCTGGGTTATGACTGGGCTTTGCTAAGGGGGAGCAGGAGGATATTAAGAGGCACTAGAAGGGGACTGAGTCCCTGACTCCCTGTGCAAATAACTACAGCTCCTCTCTACCCACTGTAACTTCAGCATGTCTATCCTCCTGGGCTCTAAGTGCTGGGCCATATTGGCTCATGCCTGTAATCTCAGCTGCTTGAGAAACTGAGGCAGGAGGATTGCAAGTTCAAATACAGCCTGGGCAACTTAGCAAGACCCTGTCTCAAAATAAAATTTAGAAGGAACTGGGGATGTAGTTCAGAGGTATAGTGTTTGTCTATTATGAATGCAGCTCTGGGTTCAATTACCAGTACTGCAAAATAATAATAATAAGAAGAAGAAGAAGAAGAAGAAGAAGAAGAAGAAGAGGAGGAGGAGGAGGAGGAGGAGGAAGAAACAATTCTCCAAGTTGCCTTCTTAAAATGTCCCATCTGTTTCCTACAAGAACTCTGACAGGTACAGCACACTACAGGCCCAGTTTGTTCAGGAAATTTGCTGATTTTCATTCAGTCAGTAAAAAAATATATTTTTTTTTCATCTTATATTTGGTGCTATATTGTAGGCATTAGTGACAGAATGTGCAGCAAAACAGAGGTCCTGCCTTCAGGAGGTTACAGTGTAACAAGGGAAATGTGAAACAGTCAATTATAACAAAGGATGGGACAAGTATGGTAAGGGCTGTATGGAGAACACACAACATGGGGACTTAGTCCAGGGGTCTGAGAGGTCACTCAGTGACACAATCTCTCCACCGTTTCTTTGTCCTTTTGTTGTAGCACTCAGTGCATTCTATGTTGTTATTACTCATGTACACATTTTCTCTGCTCCCACTGAGCTTTGTGAGAGCTTTTGGAGAGCAGAGGTTGTGTCTTTTTACCTTTATGTCTGCCTCAGGCCTTAGCCACTGCCTAGAATATTGTAGAGACTCAATAAGTGTCCAGTCAAATTGGACTGAAACTTCAGAACACTGTGGACCTCAGCTCCAGCCCACCACTGAGGGCTTTATGATATCAAGCTGGATGATAATGAGTTCCAACCCATTCTGAGCTAGGGAAGTAACAGAAAACAGTCTTTATAAACTAGTGTAGAAAGAAAATCATTGCACAGGAAGGAGCCTTCTAAACATGAGCAAAGAATTTGATAGATATTTTCAACACACTCTGTTTGGGATATTTGCCAATAGGCATAGGAGCCATTAATTGGGCTAATAGCTGAGTTTTCTGTTATACTTTTCTTTCTTTTTTGCCCCACTCACTTGTGTTCTGTTTAATAGCACCATGGCTGAACTCAGCATGGAATGAAAGAAAAAGAGGCAAACGCAAACTGTGCTCCAGAGCAAGGAGATTGGGAGTGTGTAGGGGCAAACCCTCTTGTGAAGTTTTTAAAATTTAGGTTAGGAGAAAGTCCACTCAACATCCTGAGGCAGTGAAGGTCTGCAGAATGAGTATCCAAGGACAAGAAGTGGGAGAAGAAAAGAAAACCCTGACAGTGTGGTTACCAGAAGTTCATAGAAATGTACCTCTCCTTCCCCAAAGGAAATGTTGAATAAAACAATAATTGTCTTTTTATAATATATGGTTTATCACAAGGCAAATAAGGGAACTTCTTAGAGGTAAGAAAGGATAAAGTGAGTATCCACAGAGATAAGAAAGCTTATGTGTCAATTCCTGTTTGCCTAGAGCAAGGATTGTAAGAAGCAGAGAGTTCACCTAGAACAGGTGCAAAATGTGGGGCTGCTAGTATCCTCAGGTAATGTATTAATTAACTTTAGACTTATTAAGATAAATATGTGACGTCTAATTTCTACAGTCTCTATTGGAAGAATTAAAATAAACTGTAACTTCCAAACGGGGGTACGGACTGGGACAGGGGAATGAGAGGAGGAGGCAAAAATCAATGCAAAAGGGGCAAGAGAGAAAGCAAAAAGAATTCTTTTAATTTTAAAAATGAACAAATTGAGAGCAAAAGTTAAGATTGTATAAATGAATCCAATTTAACAATAATCACGATTTGCATAAATGGATTATAGTCTCCAGTTAAAAATCAAAGATTCTTAAACTAGATTTTGAAACTCACTTATAAATTATTCGTAAGAGAAACCCCTAAGAATATCAGGACAGAGAAAGACTGAAAGTAAAATGAGGGGGAAAGGCATACTGGGGCCACACTGCACAAAATGAAGTAGTGTTGCTACATTAAATATTAGGAAAAGCTAGTACTAAAATGTGTAGGCTTCAGTACAAAAGGAATTACAATATAGAGACAGGGTCACACGTAATAAAATTTCAATTTCCCAGGAAGACAGAATTCTGTATTTATATACCCCTAATAGCATAAATTTTGAAATATATAAAAAGGAAATTGCTAGAACTACAGGAAAAGGAAACATGTCCAAAATCACAGAGGGATATTTTCACACATCTCTCCCAAAATCGATGGGTAGATAGACAATGAATCAGTAAGGAGTTAAAAGGTTTGAAGATCACAATTAGCAAGCTCAAGCTAATGGACACACACAGAGTCCTGAGAGCACATTCTTTTCATGTAGTACACTTGAAACATTTATGAAAATGATCGTATTATAGACCATGGAGCAAATCTCAGCAAAATTCAAAGAATGTGTCACTTTGTCTAATAGTTATGTTAGAAGTTAATAATTAGAATTAAGTTAGAAGTTAATAACAAAATAAAAACAAGGAAACTCCATACTTTTTGAAAATTATTGTTAAAAAACGTTCAAACTCATGAGTCAAAGAAAAAAATCAAACTTGAAATTAGTAAATATACATGTATATATATAATTGAACAATCATGAAAATATTGATCAGAATAAAGTTAAAGCACAGTTAAGAGTAAGATTGTGGCCTTCCTGCTCATGCTAGAGACAAAGAATATCTGCAAAATAATAAACTGAGGATTCAACTCAAGAAATTAGGGAAAAAAAGAAGTTAGAAAAAGAAAATAAACCAAATAATGGAAATAATAAATCTAAAAGCAGATATCAATGAAAGAAACCCTATTGTATAATAGAAAGTACCTGAAAGTTGTTATCTTTTTTTTTCCTTCAAAAAGCCAACAAAAATTATAAACATCGGGAATAAAAAAGAGACATCACAATAGGTCAGCGAACATTGGCAAAAAATAAAAACAGGATATTATTGACAATTCTTTACTGATTATTTTGAATATTTGGTAAACTCTTAAATTCCTAGCAAAAATGTAATTTCCAAAATTAATTCAAGAAGTACAAATCCAAACAGCCCAAATTATCATGAAAGAAATTGAATCCTTAGTTAAAATTGTTACCATAATGCAAGCATCAGATTTATGTGGTTTTGTAAAAAGTTCTACGAAATAATCAAGAAATAAATAATTCTAATCGTACATTAGATTCCAGAATGTAGAGAAAGAAGTAACTCCATTTTATGAATCAGATATACGCTTTTCACTAAAAGCCGGTAACCATAAATAGAAAAGGCGAATTTGTAAATGTACAATTTACAATAACCCCAAAGCATATAAGCGATCCAGGAAATAAAACCACCAAATAAATGTACAAATTTTTGTACTATGAGATTTTTTTTAATTACAGAATACTTAAGTAAATAAAAACACACATCAGTACACCATTTTTATCGATGAGAATACACAACATCCTAATAAAATGACATAGCATTCTCCCTGAATAGATACATGGATTAACACAACTCTCGTCAACCCCCCCCCCTTTTTGTTTTGGTAGAATGTTAAAATGATTCTGACATTTATCTGGAAAAGCAAAGGTTAAGAATAACCAAAATATTCCTGAAGGAGAAGGAAGGGAAGGTGAGGGAACTTGCCCTGGCAGATGTCAAGGATTAGCAGGCGATAGCAGTGAAGATAGTGTGGCCTCGCCACAGAGGTCAGCCAGCAACCACTGCAGCAGAATTAGCCCAAAGGAGCCTTCACTTTTTTTTTTTTAATAAACTTTTTTTTCTTAGTTGTAGATAGGCACAATATCTTTTATTTTATGAATTTATTTTTATGTGGTGCTGAGGATCGAACCCAGGGTCTCGCACATGCTACGTGAGTGCTCTACCACTGAGCTACAACCCCAGCCCAAGGAGCACTACATATAAATAAATAAAATAAATGTTCATTGACACCTAAAAAATTTAAAAAAAAAAAAGAAAGACCCTTCACTTTTAAGGAAACTCGATACAAGACAAAACTAATGCTGCAAGTGATGGCAAGGAGGATGCACTAGTTAAAAATGTTCCCGAACACCTAAAACGTAAAAGTAGAAGCCTACCTTGTATCCTGCACAAGAATCCATTCTAATTCTAGATAGATGGAGATCTTAAAAGTGAAAATCCAAACTTTAAAAATTTTACAAGAAAACACAGGAGAATTCTGATTCTGAGAGGTAAGGAAGCATTTCTTAAAGAAGACATGCAAAATGAAAATCATAAAGGAAACAATAAATTCAACTACATTGAAAATAAAAGCATTTAGTGATCAAAACACATGCTAAACAAGGTGGGGAAAGTTTGAGTCACAAACAACTGGAAAATAATACATATACATATATATAGTGTCACAAACAGATCAAAAACATATCATATCACAAATCAAGAAGAAACAAATAAATCAACTGAAAAATTGTCAAAAGACCTGAACAGGCATTTCACAAAAGAGAAAATATAATGACCAAAAATTCATATAATAGTATGTGCTCATTCCCATTAATAATTAGGAAAAAAGTAACATTTTACACTCGCCAGATTAGCAAAAATTACTTTGACGATACCAAGTGCTGGAGAGGGTTTGAGGCAAGAGAAGGACCCATATACCGATGTGGAAGTGTGAATTGAAAAGGAAAATCTTTTGGAATTACATGGTAAATTGAATACAGGCATACCCTACAGTCCAGCAATACCACTTTTACATTTTGGCCCTAGAGAATCTGGATGGCAACATTTTCCAGTTATCTATAATAATAGATAACTGGAAAAACCTTAGTACCCAATGCCAGGAAAAGGGATAAAGACAGTGAGTAAAGAATAGCAAAAAGAAAACAGAACGAAAGAAAGAAAAGGAAACAGTACAGCTATATATGATAACAGGTAGATTTTACATGTTTGAGTGAAAAAAAAAACAAAATGAAGAAATACATCTGAAGTATATGGTTCAAAAGCTGGCAATATTATAGCGTGTGTGTGCGTGCATGCGTGTATGCGTGATTAGCACACACGCAGGGCAGGATCATGGGAACCTCTGCAGGAAGGAAGGGATCTGAATAGGAAGTGGGGGGATTAAAAAAAATGGCCTTCAAAGACACTGGAAATATTTTCCTTGTGTTGAATTATGGACATATGTGTACTTTTTATATCATTGCCCTTGGTAATATACATTTTTGTTCTCTGCACTCTTCTATATGTATGGTGTGTTTCATAATAAAACAAACTGCTGGAGGCTGAAGAATTGCAACTATCCACAAGATGGGCCTAGTAGGTTTTCAAGGATGAGCAAGACTGGAAGTTTCCCTGAGGCTCTGATTCAAGACTAAAACTAGTGAAAAGTGAGAAGAAAGCTTTTAAGTGGGGCAGAGACTCCTGCTGGTGTCCTTGGAGGTTGCTGGGTATTTCAGGACTGCAGGAAGTAAACGAGTGATTTGAGGAGGAAAACTTCAGTAAAGGAGTATTGACTTTCTTTTGTATCCAGGAAGGTACATTACTTACACTCTTGCAGACACAAAGATGCTCTTTTATAAATATGAAGACATCTGTATCAGTGACTCATACAAATGAAAGTTTATTTTCCCTCAAATGGCAGGGAGTCCAGAAGTAGGCAGGACAGAGTTCGTTGGTTGGTTAGCAGTAGATTCTCAATCCAGACTCTGCTGTCTTTCCACTCTGCCATGTTGAGCTTGTGGGCTTTTTTGCCCCTGGCATCTCCTAACTTCTCGTCTGACTTTAATGCAGCATTAGAGACGTTTTCCCAACTCTTTTGTCAGCAAAGCAAAGGTTTTCCAAGAATGTGCCCACAACCTGTCCCTCATATCCTCATAGTCAGAATGTTGTCACTTCTTGCTGCAAAAGAGCCTGGGGAAGTACTTATTTTTCCACTGCAGCTGGTATATAGGAGCAGACAAAGGGAGGGGGTAAGGATAGCAGTGGTTTCTCAACAATCTATCAATATTCCACTCAGAATTCTTTCTCTTTTCTCCCCAGGAGCCAGTCTACGTGATGACTTATATAAATATTTCGCCTTCCATCACTCCCATGGAGACACCATGACCGTCATGGATCCAAAGCAGATGAACATTGCTGCTGCCGTTTGGACTGTTGTCTCTTATGTTGTTGCAGACATGGAAGAAATGCTACCCAGGTCCTAACAATAATGAGGACCAGGGCACTCTCATCCTTTCTAGCCAGGAATCCTGGGTCTGCAGCTTCAAGAAACTGTCCTTCGCAAAGCAGATTTATATGATTCATCTTCAGAACAGAACACAACTTTTTTATACTTTCTGTCATGCTCTGTCTTAATGCTTCCCGGAATGTTTCTAGAATAAGGAATAACCTCCATCACCACCTAGAATTTCACCATATGGAAGGAATCACAAGGAGGGCATTTCTTTATGCCACCTTTTAAAAATATTATTTCTACTTTGAAAATAAATGCTGAATGAATCTTTGGAAGACCTGCAGTTTTTATGGGTTTGCTTATGAATATTAAATATAATGATCGATTGTTACGTTTATGTTATTTATTGAAGGAGTAGATGAATTACAAATTCCTCTTAATATCTTAATTGAATGTATGGATGCACTTGGCTTTCTAACTTGCACATGTTTATAGTATATGAGCTTTAAATGAGATATGGAATTTTTAAATTAGAAAGAAAGAAAGATGTCCCCATTTGGAAAAAAAATCAAGGATGTATAATCCAATTACCTTATTAAATGTGAGTACTAGGATCCATTATTAGATAAATAATAATGCCTATACACATGTACATTTTATATATTTCACACACTTGAAGGAAGTTATGGCTTATTTATACTTTATTGAGATTGAAGCTGAAGAAAGAGCAGATAATATCTTCATAGGGTTCTATAGAGCAAAAGCAATTGCCCTCATCTACTCTACAGACAATCTCTACTATTCCTTCTATACAATACCAAGTATTAAATAAAGAATTACAAAATATACCCCAAAAGGCAAGAAAAAAATAAACTCATTGTCAGAAGAGAAAGCAATGAAAAGAACTGCATTTAGAGGCAACCCAGAACTTTTAACTATCAGAGAGGGCATTTAACATAACTGTGATTAATATGCTAAGAATCTAGTGTGAGAAGTGGACTATGCACAAGAACAGAGAATTTCAGCAGAGAGATGAAAACTATAAAACAGAGTCAAATGCAAATACTCACATAAAAAATACAATGACATAAATTTAAGAATTTTTCTGTTGGCTCATCAGACTAGACAAGGTTGAAGAAAGAATCAGTGAAACTGAATACAGGTCAATAGAAATTATTCAAATTAAAACACTGAGAGAAAAAAAAAGAGAGAGGAAAAATATGCCAGAATGGATCACCCAAGAACTATAAGACAATGTCAAAAGATCTGATATACATGTAATGTAATTGGATGACAAGAAGGAGTAGGAGGAGGGGAAGAGAAAGGCGGGAGGAGGAGGAGAAATAATCAGTTTTGTTAGTAATATTTAAAAGAACTGAAAGAGTAGGGTCTTTCATTTCTGTCAAGGTAGCAGACCAATACTCTGGCTTTTTAATACTGAAAACAGCTAAAAATGCTAGATAACATGAGACTATATGAATGTGGTGATTAAAAAGATGTGAAGACATGTCCCAAGAGAGATACACGGAGCATTCAACCATCTTTCTCTTTGAGAAAATCTGAAGAATGGATGTGGAAAATCTAAATCTCATTTTTTTTCAGACTTTTCAAGCTTGGAGAACTGTAAACAAATCCCAGATCCTGCCACATTAGGGATACTAGAAAATTCCAACAAAAATGAGACCTAAAAAGATTATACCTCAATACCACAGTGAACTAAAAATAACTCTGAGGGCTTCAAGGAAAATTACCACAAGTAAATAAGTAAGTGCTGAGTAGAGGGTCCCAAGAAATTTCCATAGATACAGTTACAAAAAATATGAAGTCACAAGCAAAAGCAAAAAACAAACTGGAACCATAACATTCTGAACTTTCACTCAGAATGCAAACCAAAAATACCACAACAGAATTAACCCACAGTGTCCTCTGATAATTGGAATTTTTAGGCTGAGTGTTTTTATAAACTATTTCCATCAGGTTTAAGGAAGTAAAAACTAAGGGATTGAAAATAAAGAGCAAAGGATTATGAAAAAATAGCATATTGTAAAAAGAACTAAAGAGAGCTCCTAGAAATATGGAATATAAGTGAAATTTTAAAATTAAGGGACCTATTCAGTGAGAAATCATGAACTAAAAGATTATAGTTAAGACATTAATGAATGTGTAATGTTTTGAACAACCAATAAAAAATAAATAAAAAAAAATTTTTACTCAGATATTTGATGTTTAAAAGTAATCTAATCTACCATATATCAATGATATCTTCATAAAGCTATGATTTTAACATCTATGACTTTTTTTTCCTGGATTTTTTAAGTGTAGGAAAATAAAGAATTTATTCTTCAGGAAAAAAAAAAGACATTAATGAAAATTTACCTCAGAAAGATAAATATTTGAAAAATATGAAAGGTTAAGAATATATAATATATACATGATATATAATATAATAAAAACATATTTATACACACATGTATACACATATACAAACATACACATATATAAAGGATAAACTTACATAAAGAAATAATCTTACATAAAGAAATAATAGATAGAAAATGTCAAGAAATAGTGAAATATATCAGTCACAGAATCAAGAAACTTGATGAATGCCAGAAAGAATAAATTAAAAGATATGAAGAGATTATAGGCCTCAAAATGCAAAGAGAAAGTATTTGAACTCAGAGAGAAGAGATGGATTATCTTAAAAGATGCAATAATTAGACTCTTAGCTAACTTCTTAATAACAACAACCAAACCAGAAGTCAGTGAAATTTCTTCAATCTGCTGATGTAACAGGGGGTCCCTGTTATGTTTTGAGTTCAACCTTGAATGTGTTTTTTCCTTCTTTCTTTCCCTCTCTCTCTCCTTTTTCTTCCTTCTCTTCTTCCCCTCCCAAACCACCAAGGAAAACAATATTTATGTTCTTCCCTTAATGTTCTTCCCACTCTAGGTCAGGTTATCTGTCCTTTAACTCACTGACCACAAGAATGGAGAAATCCACCCCTGGGAACTGGTACCAACAGGTCTGAGCCTTGGCCCTCTCAAGACCACCAGCTGGACATTAGTTGATAATCATAATGATAATTACTGATAATCCTACTCAGAGCCTAGTCCTTGAATTCCCCCTTTAAAATCCCTGTTACCCCTTGAGAAGAGGATCAGCAAGCTTTGGGACCTTAGTCCACAGCCCTCCTCCTTTGCAGGAAAATTAATAAAGCTGCTTTTAATTTTTTCTCAAAAACTTTTGTTCTTGTTATTTGGTATGGCACCAGGGACAAGCACTGAACTTTTGGTATCACTGAGAGACAAATATCTACCTCAAAATTCTGTGGTTGCTGAAAATACTTTTCAAAATCAAGGACAAAATAAGGATATTTGCAGAGCAAAAACTGAAGAGAATTTACCACCATCATCTTCACTAAAAGAAACCTGCCAAAGTGTACTCCCAGCAAGATTAAGTGATCCTAGAGTGAACCCTAACATGGAGTACAAGCTGTCCAGGAGCCTGGGTCTCAGCCCAAGGCTTGGTGTGCTCTTTCAGGTCTGTGAGCAATTACAGACCCATGGTGTGGCAGGCGTCCTGAGAAAAGACTGCCCTCCCCACTCCAGACAGTGCACAGTCATTGTAGGCTGGTTTTCCAGAGGGAGTTGCAGTCGAGGCCTCAGGCCTCCTGGGCCGACCATGCTCGCTTGCATATCTGCATTCTTATCCCAGATTCCTCCATGAGGCCTCCTATTCTTATGAGGAAGACACTTTCCTCCCCTCTGACTTCATACTTTTCCACCTCTGCCTTCTTTCTCCCACTGCTCAGTTCCGTATGCATAAAAATACCAGAACTCTTTTGTCCAGGGCTCCTCAGCATGGAGGTGCCTCCCCACCACATCCACACTGTTTCACCTGACCCTGCCCTGGTGACATTCTCTAGCGAAAGAAGACAGAATATCAGGTAACTGGCACCTATTTCTGCCTCTTGCTTCTGTTCAGTGAGTGACTAAGTCTTGTTACTTCCAGTTTGCTCATTGTCCTAATGGACCATCTCAACCTACCAGTCTGATAGAATTTAATAGGAAAAAAAAAGGTGGTAACAAATATGGGTCAAATAAAACAATGATAATGTGATATTTGAAAAGAAAACAATATGGGGACTGGGGTTGTGGCTCAGTGGTAGAGTGCTTGCCTAGCATGTGTGAGAAACTGTGTTGGATCCTCAGTACCAAATAAAAATAAATAAATAAAGCTATTGTGTCCATCTATAAATAAAAAAAATTTTTAAAGGAGACACTTAACTAAGAAACATATGGATAAGAAGGAAAGTTATTGGATTTAATGGTCTAAGGTGCTTGAAATGCCCTAAAAGAGAATAAAGATATTGTCTAACTTCAGGCTTTGTTAAGTTAGATATGAATGTTAAATTTTCTAAAGTAGCCACCAAAAAAAATCAAATTAGAGTGTATAACAATAGAACAACCCCCAACACATGGAATGAGAACAAAGGACTACCAAATTTGACATTGAATTCAGAGACTACAATGCCACTAATCAACTAAAAAATATTCTTGATTACCCCAATCCATATAGGTGAAATATTGAGAAATAAGAAATGACTAAATTCAATTAATAAGGGACTACTAAGTAACCCATAAGACACAGAAGAAACCATTCAATGAAATTAAAACATTTACAACTGAATAATAGCACACATAAACATCTCTATATCAAAACTTGTAGAATGCAGTTAAGCAATTTGTTGGAGGCATGTTTATAATTCTAAAAGATAAAATAAAAGGCGGAAAAAAAGAGAGCTAATTCAATTTAAGAAGGCAAAGGAATAGGAGGGATAGAAAGGTTTAGGCAGGAAATATGGAAACTCCTTACAGTGCTTTGGGTGGTACCTATCTGTATGGTATCCTCACAAAAGGAGACAATGATCACAAATGGAAACTTGGATTGGAAGACACCACTAAGAGATCAGTAGTAATTCCTGCTGCAATGGCCCCAGAGAAAGAAAAGAGGCTGTTTGATTCCACAATGGACCCAGAGAAAGACAAGGAGCTGTATTAGTAGTGGTCATGTGGCTTACAAAATGGTGTCTTCCAATTCAAACCAAAGACGGTCACTTTCAGGATCCTGTTGGATTGAGAAAAATGTGCACCCTAATTTTTCAATCAAGCAATGAGGTAAAATTACCGAAGCATTTAGTTTACAGCTAATTTTGATCCACTCCTAGTGTGCAATACTTCTGTATACTCAATGCCTGGTAAATTATGAGGTCTTCATCTATGCCTGGAGGAACAGAAACTATTTCTGTCTTTGTGTGACATGAGTTCCTGGTGTTATTCCTTCTATTCCTTTCAGTTGGGTCTTTCCCCAGTCTCTGATAGTTTCCTCAAATGCATGCACCAATGAGTAGTTAGCTGAAGATATGAGTCAGGTGGGCAGACCTTCTGTGGATTTCTGACATCCTTTCTCTGTGTAGCCCTAGTCTCTCCAAGACCATGTCCCGTGAACTCCAGCTACCACCACCTCCATGGATGTTCTAGTTCCTCTCCTCACTCATGGCGGGCTCTTCCTGGGTGTTCATTCCCTGCACTGTAACTGAAAACTACCAAGGAAGTTCGCGAGGGTCATCACGGGCTCACCTCATTTCTTTACTGTCTCTGGGGCATCATTGTCCTTCATTCCTGATGTCTGGTACTTTTTAAAATGCTATTTCATATAGTTAGTTTGATTTTAAGTTGTTTTCATGCATAAACACAAGTCTGGTTCTTATTACCCTTGCTTGGTTAAAAGTCAGTGTTCGGTCACTAAATTTTGACTAATAACTACACCCATATTCTTTTTTTGCATCTAGTACATTTTGACTAATTCTTTTCTCACTACTTGATTCCAATCTGAGAACATAGATTATCAGGAATTTCAAGAACTGCTCAAAGACTGAACTATCATAAATTGCCATAAAAGGAATTATTCGTTTGTTTAAAAAAATAATATATCATTTGAGTGGTGGGCTACTCCCTGCACATCCAGCTGCTTTCTGATTTGACTTGAGGGTTAAATTGCTTTTCTGACTCATTCTGGCTGAGTAGACTTAAGTGCAGATTGAGAAGAGAAAACAATTTAAATATTGTATAATAGGAAAAGGGTGAAATCTGGAACAGAAAAAGAATAGATTAGGGGGAAAGGAGGCTGATGGCTGATGTTGCCCTTGAAATTGCTAAGATGTGGTTTCTGAGGGTTCTAGTGTGTCTATGAATGATTTGGTGTTTAAGTTCCCTGGAGTGTTCCACCTTCCTCTCAGTAATTACTCTAACGACATCAAGAGTGTTTTGAAAATCCTCATAGCGCCACGTGGTCCTATTTGCTCAGTATGCACTGTTCATAATAATTTGAGATGCTTCCCATTTACCTTGAGTAAATATCAAACAGATCTTGATATCTATATCTGTCTCATGAAATATACATCTTCTCTAACTGAGCCCAAATGATTAATTTACAACTATGTGATGATTAGCATAAAAATCTCATCACGACACAAGATAGAAATGTTATCACTAATTGCCATTTGAAGTGAAGAATGTTTGCTGCATAGAAATTAATGATGCATGCTCACTTCTCAATTCTCCGTTAAACCCGAAAACCCAGGACTGTTTGGGGAGCGGAAAGAAATTACCTTTGAAGTTTGTTTTTCCTTTTGTCCTCTCCCTTAGATGCTCCACAATTAACCAAAGGAAGGAAGGGAGGCAATGGTTAATGGAGTTTCGTACATAAAACGAGACAGATGAACTCAGCTCTCATTCAATCAGATCTTCCAATCAATTGATTCCTCAACTCCAGGCAAAGACCTTTTCCCTGGACAATTAGGACCTCCTGTGGCCTTGAAACTTAACAGATAAATATCCATAGGTTTGCAGCATATCCTAAGGGTGCTCAAGTGCTTAGGAAAATCTGACATTCTTAATACAATTACTAGTCATTTCAGGTTTGCTTAACCAGCCACACAATTATCTACAAGTTTGGTGGTCCCTCACAAATCTATGCTTTATTTGCCAGATTTAAAGAATACTTAGCTGGGCTGTAGACCTTGATGATAAAGTCACGTCCAGATCTAATTAATTCTCTTAATTCTAAGTTATCAGCTAGTCCATCCCAGAGACTTCCGCCAAACTGAGCTTGTCTCTGATCCTGTGCCAGGCCATCCACATCATCTTCATCCTTATCACTAATACCCACCCTGGGCAAACGATGCTGCTAAGAACCTTACGTGTATTCCTCAGTGAATTCTTACACAATAAGTCGGTCCCATTTTAACACCATTTAAAGATGAGAAAACCTAATTATTTATCAAATATGACTGAAATCTAGAAAATTCACACTGAATATCATCTCCAAACATGCACTCTCTAGGTGGAGACCCATCCAGTCTTTACACTGTGGATAGATGCCTTTTATCTAGTGCCATTTTTATTTCAAGAATTAGAAAGTGGATTTAAGACTACCACACTTTCACCAAGGAAAGAGGGTCCCTGCCCTGGATCCTGTGCTTTAGAGAGACTAACATATCACAAAAATACACCAATAATAAATGTATTGAGGGGGCTGGGGATATAGCTCAGTTGGTAGAGTGCTTGCCTTGCATGCACAAGGCCTTGGGTTCAATCCCCGGCATCACCAAAAAAAAATAAATAAAATTAAATAAATAAGTGTATTGAGGGACACACGGATATTTCTGTTACCAGAGAGCCGGCATTCAGGGCCAACACAGTGTGACTCAGGACTCAGCATACACATTCAAGCTAATGCCATTTAGGCTCCAAAAAAGGGGGTCCTCAGGTCCTGTCTTTGAGAGAAGACTATGTCTCAATGCTGTGAAGAAAGATGCTCCTGCAGAGCTTGAAGATTTGAGAAAGAAGAAAAAGCAAATTCATTAACTTGTCAAATCTTTCCTGTTAGCATGAAAGCAGTAGGTTCTTACATAATAAGGTTTTGTTTCCTGGCAGCCTCAAGCTTCTTCTGTCTTCTTGATTCTCAGCATGTTCCCGTTTGTGATTCTGAAGGTATTCATGAGTTAGCAGGGCATTAGCAACAGTTGAACATGGTGGTGTTTTGCATTATTTAATATTTGCAACATTAAATAATTTGCACTTCCTTATAAACTTTAGTATGTGTTAGTCTAGGCATAATACTTCTGAAATGTAATATCCATAGCTTACATTGTCAACTTCATTGGCATGCCATACTAGAAATGCAAATAGTTTTATTTTATACAATTAATAATATTCAACAAACATCTTAAAATTTAAGTAGTAAATGTTTATTTAAATATTTTTTATTTGGGGGCTGGTGTTGTGGCTTAGTGGCAGAGCACTTGCGTAGCATGTGTGAGGCACTGAGTTCGATTCTCAGCACCATGTATCAATAAATAAAATAAAGTTCCATTGACATCTAAAATAATATTTAAAATAAATATTTTTATTTTAACATCTGATATTCATTAATTATAATTTACATTTCCTCCTAATATAATAATTAATCATTAAATTATTTTAAAATTTTAAAAAGTAAGATAAAATTCACCATCTTAGCCATTTTTAATTGTACAGTTGAGTGGCCTTAAGTACATTCATTTTGCTGTGCAACTATTACTACCATTTCCAGAGCTCTTTTCATCTTGCAAAACTGAAACTCTGTACCCACTGAGCAGTAACTTCCTGTTACCCCCTCATCTCAACCTCTGGGCAACCACTATTCTACCTATGTCTTTAAGTTGACTGCTTTAGGTACCTCAAATAAGTGGAAGAATCATACAGTATTTGTCTGTGTTGACTACTTTATTTCATGTAGCTCTATGTTCTTTTTTTTTCGCAGGGGGAGCTTAACAGAGATTGAACCCACGGGTGTTTAACTACTGAGCCACTTCCTTAGCCCATTTTTTTTCCATATTTTATTTAGAGACAGGTTCTCACTGAGTTGCTTAGAGCCTCAATAAGTTGCTGAGGCTGGCTTTGAACTTGTGATCCTCCTGCCTCAGCCTCCCAAGTCTCTTGGATATAGGCCTGAGTCACTGTGCCTGGCTAGCATAACATTCTTAAGGTTTATTCAGGTAATAGTATGTGTCATAATTCCCTTCTTTCTCAGACTGAATGATATTCATTGTATGTATATAACACATTTTACTTATCTCTTCATCCACTGATGAGCACTTGGATTGCTTCCACTTTTTAGCATTTTGCAATAATTCTGCTATGATCAAAAGTATAAAGTACCTTTTTGAGACACTGTTTTCAATTCCTTTGGGAATATACCCAGAAATGGAATTGCTGGATCAAATATGGTAATTCTATTTTTAATTCCTCTTACTTTAAAAGTTAATTTTGAATATTTTAGAAGAAAGAGAGCCTTTTAGAAAACAGATAAAGTATTTTTGCATCTACTTTATATCTTATTGAGTGTATTCAAATGTTCTGTTTTAATACATTTTAATTTGTAACACATTGGTGTTATTGTCAACAAAATACAAATTGTGTGAAAAATAATGATTTTGTTAAAGTAAAGATAAGAAAAATTTTATGAAATACATACATAAGTTGCAGATTATGCATTTTTATTACTCATTCACATAATACTGGCCCATCAATAAATGCAAATTATGCATTTTTTATTATTCATTTACATGCTACTGGCCCATCAATAAAATACCCAGGCATGGCAAATAATAATTAATTTCACTACCTTTGATATTTTTCCAACTTTCAGTAATCATCAATGTGTATTTTTCAAAGCAATATGCTAAAACATATAGTTTAACAGTCTGTTAGTTTTCCTTTATAATGTTTAAATATTTACACATAAAAATTCTCTCTCACAATCAAGAAGACCAGAAATGGCCAGGCTGGACAGCTCTGCAGCTCAGTGCCCCCCTCCCCAGAGCTTCACAGATATTACTGGTAGGCTTAGATTTGATGGTACAAATACAGGAGATTTCTCATCAACAGAAGTTATACTCTCATGAGATAACTCACTCCCTACATTGCAGCCAGGATATTTATCATTACAAACTGTGCACTCACTTGCTTGGAGTTCTTCATGAACTTCCCTTTGTACTTGGAATAAAGTAAAGTTCATTATGTGAAGGGCCCTGCATGTTCTTGCTCTGCCTTCCTAGCTAGACCCAGTTTATACTATCCTCCTCTTTACTCTAGACACATTGGTGTTTTGGGTTTGCTTGGGGGGTTTTTGTGTTGTTGTTTTTGTTTTTGTTGCTGTTTTTTTTTTTCCCCTAGTTATTCCAACATATCCCTTTCTGCTCTGGGATATTTTTCCCCTTCCCCTTCTTTGTCGAACTCCTGCCTATCCATCAGACTCATCTCCCAGGTTATTCCTTCAGAAAATGCCCTTCGAATCTTTTAGAGAGATCTTAACTTGAACAAAAATAATTACCATGATGGTCATGCATAAAAACGAACATGTGTTGAGTGTTTGCTATCCAACCATCCAAGAAGTATGCACTTCACAAGTATTAAGTCTTTGAATTTCCACAAAACCTGCCCTTCTGTCTTATAAATACTTAAGTCAAGATTAGACACGTTAAGTCACTTGCCCAAGTTTACATTACTAATTAGAAGTAGGCCCACGATTTTAATCAAGACCATGTAACACCATTATTTAGCCACAGTGCCATATTGGTTTTCTCTGGTAAGGGCCCTGGTTCAAGATTTATACACTAATCTTATGTGTTTGTTAAGTTCCTATCATGTGAAAGTCACTGTAAGGCACTGAACAAACAAGATATCCCTATGGAATTGAACAGGTTCTGTGATGGAGAGGAAGTGGGGATGGCCAGCTATTGACAGGATGGATCTAGATGGCCTCTAAAGAGAGGACATTTGAACTGAGTCCTGAAGGATGATGGGCTAGAGAGAGCTAGTTGTCCTTCAAAATTATGCCCTTGCTATGATAATAGAGACCCTACATTTTAACTAGAATAAGGATTACATCTCCTACCACACCTTGTGATTAGATGTAGTCATGTGACTAAATACTAGCTAATGAGTCATAACTGCAAGTGGCGTGAGAAATTTCCAGCAAGACTCCTTAAGGAGACTTAGGGGTGGGAATGCTCTTTTCCTCCCCATCCAAGACAGCAGACTTGGATCATGCAGTGAATTAGGGGATGGAAGTCATACAGCAGCAGAGAAGCAGACAGGAAGGGGGTCCCTTTGCTCTGGACTGACCACTTCAGATAAACTTCAGTGACATCATGCTTCCTTCCAAAGGATGATTGGACTTCTTTATCCTTCTGAAGATATACTGCTGCTACTTATGCAGTGCAGATGACAAGCTTCATACACAAGCTTTGACCACAGTGGTGATTAATAAAACATCATCAAGAAGTCACTACAGACCCCCTGGGTTGCCTCTGACTCTCAGTCACAGGAAGTGGCCAGTTTCCCTTTCTCTCCTGCATGTCTTTGGAAGGCAATTGGAAGGTGTTTGGTACACTGGAGGGGCCACGAGCTTGATCAGATGACACCTGCCAAACAGCCAGATTAAAAAGTGCTGCAATGCAGATCTCTGAGAAATGCCCCCCTGACACAGTCGTGATTTCACAAACACATTCAAGTGCTTAGATAAAAGCTTTTGATGTCCCTGATCTTTGCACTTCCAAATGGTGGCTGAACAAACAAAAATCGGTCTTCTTTGAAATCCTTCAAAGCAGTGAAATCGCCTAAATCAGTTTGTTGACTATTATTTAACTTCCAAAGGTCAGGGGAGGTTTTCTGTTTGTTCATCTTTCCAGAGACACTTTCACATTCTCTTCTATGTACCTTTGTTCTAGGAAATCTACATCCATAATTTATCCGTTTGATATACAAATTGGAATTCTCCATAAAGACGGCCAATTTTCCTGAAAAGTGAGAATGATTACTTTCGACAGTTGTGTAAATATTCTATTAGGAAATGGTAAATAGAATTTACCATCATGGCAGTAGATGATCAAAGGCAGGAACTGATTCCTTTTTTTAATTGGTACATTATGATTTTACTTTTTTCTCTCTAGCTTCCACATATGAGAGAGAATATACAATCATTGGCTTTCTGAATCTGACTTATCTTGCTCAACTTGATGGTCTCCAGTTCCATCCATTCTCCTGCAAATAACAAAATTTCATTCTTTTTTGTGGCTGAATAAGACTTAATTTTGTGTATATATACGCCACATTTTCTTTAACCATTCATCTGCTGACTGACACCTAGGCGGTTCTATAACTTGGCTATTGTGAATTGCACTGCTATAAACATGGACATGGTGTATCACTATAGAATGCTGACTTTAATTCTTCAGGATAAATACCGAGGTATGGTATAGCTAGACCATATGGTGTTTCCATTCCTAGAGTTTCAAGGAAACTTCATACCGATTTCCATAGAGGTTGTACTAATTTACGACCCCACCAACAGTGCACAAGTGCTCCGTTTTCCCCACAACCTTACCAGCATCTACTCTTACTTGGATTCTTGGTGACTGCCACTCTGACTGAAGTGAGATGAAATTTCAGTGTAGTTTTGATTTGCGTTTCTAGGATTCTAAAGATATTCAACATTTTTTCATCTATGTGTTGATCATTTGAATTTCTTCTTTTGAGAAATGTCTGTTTAATTTAATTGCCCAGTTATTGACTGGAGATTTTGCGGGGCTTCAGTTTTTTGAGTTCTTTATATATTCTGAATAGTAATCCTCTGTTGAAGAGTAGCTAGGAAAGATTTTCCCCCATTCTATAGGCTTACACTCTTGTTTCCTAAACTGTGCAGAAGCTTTTTAATTTCACACCATGCCATTTTATTAATTCTTGGTATTATTTCCAGAGCTTTAGAAATCCTAGTGAGCAAGTCATTGCCTGCATCTATATGTTGTAATTAACTCTGTGGTTTCTTCTAGCAGTTACAATGTTTCTGGTAGAATTCCCACATCTCATCCACTTTGAGTTGACTTTGTGCAGGATGAGAGAGGGATCTATTTTCATTCTCCTATGTATAAATATCCAGTTTTCTCAGCACCATTTATTTAAAAACATTTTCTCCAATTTATGTTTTTGGCACCTTCGCCAAATATCAGATGACTATACCTATGTGAGACTGTCTCTGTCTTCTATTCTGTTTCATTGATCTATATGTCTGTTCTATGCCAGTACCATGCTGTTTTTGTTACTATAACTCTGCATTATAATTTGAAATCAGGTATTGTGATACCTCTAGCTTTGCTTTTTGCTAAGTATTGCTTTGGCTATTCTATATCTTTCTTCCACATGAATTTTAGGACAGTTTTTATTTTCTAGTTTTGTGAAGAATTTAATTGGTATTTTGGTGGAGGTTGCATTAATCTGTAGATCACTTTTGGTAATGTGTGGCCATTTTAACAATATGAATTCTGTTGATCCATGAACATGGGGGATATTTCCATCTTCTAATATCTTCTATTTCTTGTTTTCAGTATGCTGTCATGTTATTGTAAAGGTCTTACACCTCTTTCATCAGATTAATTTCTAGATATTTCTTATGGGCTACTGTGAGTGGAATTGTTTTCCTGATTTCTTTTTTAGCAGGTTTTTTATTGGTATATAGAAAAACTATATTTGTATGTTGACTTTGTATCCTATAACCTTGATGAATTTATTTATCAGCTCTAAAAAGTTTTCTGGTGAAGTTTCTTTTTGTTTTGTTTTTGTTTTTTCGAATCTTTTGAGTATAGGATCATATCATCTGCAAACAGTGGTGATTTGACTTCTTCCTTTTTCATTTGCTTTCTTCTTATTTTCTTCCCTTAGCTAACTGCTCTGGCTAACATTTCAAGTATTATATTGAATGGGAGTGGTAAAAGTAGACATCTTCTTCTTTTTCTTTTTTTTTTGGAGGGGTTGGGGGGTGGGAGATACCAGGAATTGAACTTAGGGGTACTTAACAATTGAGCTACATCCCCAGCCCTATTTTGCATTTTATTTAGAGACATAGTCTCACTGAGTTGCTTAGAGCCTCACTTTTGCTGAGGCTGGCTTTGAACTCACAATATCTTGCCTCAGCCTCCAAGCCTCTGGGATTACAGGAGTGCACCACGGTGCCCAGAAGACATCTTTTTCTTTTTCTTTCCTTTTTTTTAAGAGAGAGAGAGAGAGAGAGAGAGAGAGAGAGAAGAGAAAAGAGAGAGAGAGAGAGAGGAGAGAGAGAGAGAAAATTTTTTTTAATATTTATTTTTCAGTTTTCGGTGGACACAACATCTTTATTTTATTTTTTGTGGTGTTGAGGATCGAACCCAGCGCCCCATGCATGCCAGGTGAGCGTGTTACCGCTTGAGCCACATCCCCAGCCCAAGACATCTTTTCCTTGTACCAATTCTTTTACCAATGTATTTAAAACTCACAAAGTCATACACATGTCATTGTCATCACTCTAGAAAATTCTGTGTAATTCTGTGTGCTGAGGTTGTTGCCTTACCATTTATGTAAAATGGAGCTTGGTCATGGTGCAGGAAGATGATGACTTGTACCTGTTTTTCAACAATTTTTAACTAAGGAATCAGCACTTGAGGGTGACTCTTCCTATGTGGAAAATACCACCGAAATTACTGCATGAGGATACGGGAATGAAGCAAATGCTTTGGGATCTTTTTGTCATTAGAGCCCTTTAATCAGGGAGCCACAGGAGTAACAGAAATACATTTAAACAAATTTCAGCAAAAAGAGGAGATGTGGCCAAGCTGGTGGTGCACCCTTATAATCCCAGCTACTCGAGAGGCTAAGGCAGGAGGATAACTAGTTCAAGGTCAGCCTGGGAAACTTAATAAGAACCTGTCTCAAAATAAGATAAATAAAAAAATGTTTTAAAGGGATGAGGGTATAACTCAGTGTCAGTGATAGAGCTCTTACCTAGCATGTATGAGGCTCTGAGTTCAGTCTCAGGTACCTCAGATAGAGAGGGAGTGGGGGAGAGAGGGAGAGGGAGAGGGAGAGGGAGAGGGAGAGGGAGATGCAATGGAAAAATGTCCAGATAGCACACAGACTCAAGGTCTCCAACACAGCAAGTCTTCAGGAACTGAACCAGAGACTGATGTCTGCTCAACCATGCTTCCCAGCCTTCCCCGTCTCACATATATTACATAAAATAATGATATTTCTGTGGCCCATGGGGATAAAATAATGAGGCTGCTTCATGCAACTGAAAGTGACTTGCTCCCTGGCATACTGATCAGCCACTCAGACAAAGTCCTTTCTTTTTTCTTCCAGTTCCCAATCAGGACCGATATTTATTGAGCTTCTTCCTGGGTGTGGCTATGCATGCATTTCCTTCACTAGCCCTCTAAGTCAGGTATTCTATTTCCTCTTGTTAAAAATAAGAAAACCCAGTTGTTTAGGAGTTAAGCAACTAGCCCAAGGTCATGAGGTCCAAGGTGGAGGCAGCAGTTGAATTGTTTGCCTCTAGTTCCTGAATCCTAGGCCACAGTGTTCAGCTCTAGCAGGCATTAAAGCTTTCCACAACAGGAAGTGAACTGATGGCCAAGGTTGGGTTAGATCCCCACCCTAGAACCAATCAACCGTGGGAACGGGGTGGGCTCCGGGGTAGAAACCCACCAGGTGCTCCTGCTGTGGAAGTGAGAAGGACTGTTTGCAGCACATCCAACTTTCCCCTGACCCACATCTTATCCAGTCATGTGGGTTCTAGGGGTTGATAGAGGTCAAAGGCCATCCCTTTTCATGTCAATTACCTATTTGGTGAAGCATCCCAAGGTCGAATCTTTCCCACTCACCTGCCTCAATTTGGAAGCCCTCTTGTCTGAGAACCCCTCCCTGTCCGGTGCCTCCAGGCTGGGGTGAGTGTCCCTCCTCTGTACTCCCAAAGCTCTTCACATTTGCTGCCATCAGGACAGACACCTCAGAGCAGGTGCTTCACAGTACAGAGTCTGGACCGAACGGCCTGAACTCAGAATCTGGCTCTGCCACTTACAAGTTAGGCACAAAACCTCTCAGTGCTGTTACTTCCCTGTCTGAAAAATGTCATTAACAACTACTGAGAGGATACTTGTGAGGATTCTGTGGAGAAAAATCTGTGAAAAGTGCTAAGAATAGTATATGGAACCAATTTGTACCTACTAAAAAAAATACTCAGTGCATATATTGTAATTATCTCTTAGCTGTCTTTCTCTGCCACCAGACTATGAAATCCTTGAATCCAGGACCCTGGCTTTCCCATCTCTGCATCGAGTGCCCTACACATGGCGGGAGTCCAGTGCATGGTCATCAAATGCAGCCCTCTCCTGCTCATGCTCTGGCTTGACATGGCTGCAGGATTTGTATGTGGGAACCAACTAGACTGAGAAGTGGCTCAAATAGGAACAAACTGAAGATGTAGGCTTAGCGGGTAGAAATTTCCTGGATCTGTATGGCTATGCAATAGAAATATATAGCATCAGATGCCACATACAGCTGAGCAGGTCAGCATGTCACACAAGATTGGCCTAGAGAGGTCACCCTTACCCAGGCAGCTGATGGGCTCTGCTTGAGCAGCTCAGGGCTACATGCTACCAAGTTCTGGCCTTGCGTGTGTTCACCTCAGCTTCCTCTTCTATAAAACAGGACTGCTAACATCCACCTCACCGTATTTCCCTAAGTACCGTGTGAGCAACACCTCTCCAACGCTTTAAACGGTGTCTGGCTTGCCCTCCATCATCAATAATTTAGCTCTTCCTACTATGATCATCACCAAACCAACTATAATGCCACACTCTTTTTCTCTTGTGTCTTGGACAGTTTTGTGTGTGTGTGTGTGTGTGTGTGTGTTTGTTGCTTTTTGCTTTTATTTATTCAACACTCTGCTAGGAATCATTTGTGACCCAGTTGTCCGTTGGAAGTTTAGGACCCTGTCCTCTTGGCCTCAGTAAGTGTAACCCTGTATTCACAGGTGAACAATATAGCTTCTTGATCTTCGAAGGCTTCCTTAAGCAAAGCATCATTCTCAAGTTCAAGTTCTCTTGATATTCCCAGGAATGTGAGGGGACAGTGTTTACAATCACGGACCCCACTTACGTGGGGATGAACTTGATTTTGTTGTTAAAAGCAAATAAAGAAAGAAGAACAAGAAGGAAATCAAACCCAGGTCTGGCGGGACTCTCCTTTAAGTAATAAAGGACTTTCTCATTAGCTTTCTAAGCAACTTTTAGGCTGCTGCTGTGCTGCAGAAAGACTTTTTAAAAATGCTTTGGTTTCATACATGGAGAGCAGCCCTTAGGGTGAATTACTGGATGCCCTACATTAGAGGCCTAGCTGTAAGAACCATTAGCTATAAAAAGAGAGGTTAATTACGAGGAGAACTTCACGGGCTAAGCAGAGGGAGTTACAGTGATTCCCAGTGGGGGAGCTAATCAGGAGGTTGCATTTGGTGGCAAGAGCCCTCTCCTGGTCAAGCGCTTAATGGGAGAGTCCCATTTGCGGTGTTTGGGTTTGTGTGGGGACCAGGAGCCCTGTGTGTTTGGGTTCATTAGCTTTGAGGATTATTGCCTATGGAGATTCATTAACTAGTGGCAGGGGAGGGGTCAGGGGCAAGAGGAGCTGGCAAGATCCAACAAAAGCTCTCATTCCTTAAAATGAGGATCTTGGTGAAAGTCCAAATAGCCTGCCCAAGGCTGGCACCCTGAGTCACCTGGCTTGGTAAATAGAAGTGCACAGCGTTTTACAAGATCTTACTCCTCACTGTCATCTACTCCAGATGATTCTATGACATGTGTGCCTTAAAATATGCTCACATAAGGAACACTTGATTTCCAAGGGATTGCATGAGTTTTTCTCTTAGAAGTTCTTGAAAACAACATTTTGCTCTTTGTCCCCCAAAAAGGTTTATTTTGAGCAGGAAACCCAATTCCTGATGCAACACTCACCGCTGCTAACATTGTGAGAAAAAGGGGCAAAATTTAGGAGCTCATCCCATAAAAGGATTTCTGGCAAAATGTATATGCATTTCAGATACCACTGTCAATTATTGAGCACCTACTACATGCCCAACACTGTGCAGAGCACGTTTCTTTGCCTTGTCCCACAATTCTTGCAATGCTCCCAACTCTCTGGGACAGGGCATGGTCAACAGTTCTGCAGGTGATGAGGTTCAGGCTCACCCTCACAAAAGCCACAGCAGGAGAGCAGAGTCAGTTTCTGTACTCAAGTCCTTTGGCTTTGGTCATTTTCCACCATTCTGAATATCCCACTGGTTATTTGTAATGGAACTTAGACCATTGTCCTGAGCACTCAAAGGAAGTGGCTTAAGTGAAGAAAGGTTAAAACTTCTATCCCTGTGGGTTTTCTGTGTTGCCCTCTAACCTATTTCACCCACCCCTCCTGAAGCTTCTGGACCTTTTGTTAATCTTCCCAACTTTGGAATAAGTGAGTATGCACTTATCAAATGTAAGAGAAATATGAAGTGCTGGTATGTGTTGATGCTCCATTGCTATTATGTTTTCAATATCTATAAGTAATCTTTTTGTCATAACATTTTCAAATTGAATTATGTTTTAAGCCGATCCACTTCACTGTGCTAGCACAGAAGATAGTCCATCATTCTGAACTTTTGCTGTTCATGCCAATCTGTCCATAGAGGCAGTTATATGACATGCTACTGAACAATGGTCATGTCACAGGTTAATAAAAATTAATGCATTTTGACCTTTAGTCTTTGGTTTCTTATCAACAGTGAGCCTAAGCATTTTTAACTTTCCAATATTTTATATTTAGCAACAATAAGGCATTTCCAGTTACGTTCAGCCAAGGTGGTATGCAAATGAGGGGCTGACACTGTTTTGGAAGTTGCTGGGGATGGTGGCAAGAGCACGGTTTCTGGTGCCAGCTTTCCTGAGTTTGACTCCTGATATACCATTACCCATGCTGTGATCTTGGGCAAGTTACATCACCAATCTGCATCTTACCCTCTTCTCTGCAAAAAAATGAGATTAAGAGCTGAGAGTTTAACTCAGTGGTAGGATGTCTGCCTAGCATATGTGAGGCCCTGGGCTGGATCCCCGGCATGAAACACACACACACACACACACCATGAAGTATTAATTTATGTAGTATTCAGAACAATGCCTGGAGCAGAGTAGCTCTATTTAAGTGATTTCTGTTATTATTCAGCAAGAATAATGAATAGGACCTAAAAATAAATTGAGGCGGCAGCTACCATGAGATCAGGAATCGGGATTTATGTATGTTTGGATTGTACCATCAGGACCTTCTGGAATTGAAGTACTTAGAGTACTAAAGAATTCAGTGATAGTCTTAGTTTCTGTTTCCATTTTAAAAATTGCAACAGACTGGGGAATATATAAAGAATAAAAATTTATTTCTTACAGTTCTGGAGCTGGGGAGTCTAAGGCCCCTGGCACCGGGTCTGTTAATCTTCCCAACTTTGGAATAAGTGGGTATGCACTTATCATATGTAAGAGAAATATGAAGTGCTGTCCTCCTCCAAGATGACTCCTCAATGTTGCATTCTTACATGGCACAGGTGAAAGGTCAAGGGCTTCCCCTTCATGATTTAATCACCTCCTAAGGGTCCCACTTAATATTATCACATTGGTGATTAAGTTTCAGCACATGGATTTTGGAGGGAACATAAAATTTCAAACCATAGCAGTGATGTATTCATTATCTCCTTCTCTAACTCACCTCTTGGGCTTTACCCTATGATGTGTTTTGGGAAATAGTTATGAATAAGTTTGTAGTTCACAAACAGGCAAACTCTTTGAAGATATTTAAGAATAAATAGCTCATAAGCAAAAACTTTGATTACCCTAGGTAGAATTCATGGAATGTATTAAGTATAATATAGTTAATAGGTAGAAATCGTGTATGTTAATCCCAGATAAAGAGGGATGAAAGGACTAAGAATTACTTAATATTTATGATGCATCTGAGTACTAAATATGCATAAGGTACCAGATAGATATAAGACTAAATTTAGGCACTAAATAAATGTGAGCATTTAATATTCATGATCTCCTAATTGGGCTACATATTGGCTATTCTTCTAGCCTCATGGCTTCTGCCCAAAAAATGCAAATAGAATGGAGAGTTGCTCGTATCTCTACTAGAACAATATGGGCGCAAGGCAATCAATCCATCATGGGCCCCTGTGTTGGCGGTCACCATGACCACCCTTGTGGACAATGATTTGCTAGAAAGACTCACAGAAATCAGAAAAAGCAGTTAAACTCATGGTTACAATCTGTTAGAGCAAAAAGATATAGATTAAACTCAACAAAAGAAAAAAATTGCCTAGTACAAAGGACAAGAAAAACCCTGTGAAAGCTTCTAGTTGTTCTCTCGCAGTGGAGTTGTGTGAATAACAGTTATCCCAGCAATGATGTTTGGCACCATATACAAAGTATTACCAACCACAGAAGTACAACCAAGTTTTGGTGGCTATGGTTTTTATTGGGATTCAGCTACATGAAGTACCTGTGTAACTTAGTCACTCAGACTCCGGACTCCCATAGGTCAAATGGCCCAAGGCTATGCTCTAAATCACATTGTTAACAAACACTATCCAATGTGGTCCAAGACCCCAGGAAATTGAAGATACTTGTATCATAAAGAACATTCCACGGCCTCAAAGTTTATCCCCTAAAAACTGATCTAGAGGCCAGTTTTTTTCTTTGGAATATATAGGATTTGAAAACCCTAAGCCCACTGCACAGGAGGGTTCTTACATCACACTTACACCAAAGCCTGAGTGTGTTAACTTACCCAGTCTCTCTCTTGCCTTCATCATTTGCCACTGGTGGGTGTAGAGAGGTGATGTATCAGTCAGCTCTGCTGAGATATGCCACAAAAGGAAACCATCCTAAAGCTTATGATGACCCCAATTTCTTATTTATTGGCCTCACTCTTCTCTTGTGGCTCTTGAGAACTATAAGCCGGCATACTTACAGCCTGGCAATGCTAGCTATATGAGAGATTCTCTTTCCCAAGAGCTCCACCACAGACCAAGAAGTTGACAATTTTGATTTGCCCAATCACTCTCGTCACTGAGGTGGGGCAGTAGCCAGGCTTGGTGACATGGCCACCCTTGATGCTGGGTGCTGCAGTTAGTCCCACTTGAATCACATGGATTAAGGATGAAAGAAAGCATTTCCCCAAAGGAAAATGGGATTGTTGCCAACAAAAGAAAAAATGTCTCCTAGCAGGTCAAAACCACTTATGTTCTCATAGGGTACAAAAAAACTCATGAATATGGATATTCAAGGATGGATGGATGAATAAATGAATGCAAAAATGCATTGCCCAAGACAAGAGTCTCTAAGAAAAGAAACTCACAATAAAAATATTTCTTGTGTATCCAAACAGTAAGAGGAGTCAAGGTTAGACTAGGTTAGTCAAGGTTAGATAAACTTTGCTTCTCTTTCACAAAAAGAGACACCAGGCAATTTAGGGGAGATAGTGTTTTAGTCAGCTTTTTCATCACTGTGACCAAAAGACCTGACAAGAACAACTCAAAAGAGAAGTTTATTTCAGCTCACAGTTTCAGAGTTTCAGTCTATGGTTGGCCAACTCTATTCTGGGCCTGAGGTGAAGTAGAGCATCTTGGCAGAAGGGTATGGCAGAAGAAAGCAGGAAACCAGGAAGCAGAAAGAGCTCCACTCACCAGGGACACAATATATATACCCAAAGGCACACGGCCAGTGACCTATCTCCTCCAGCCACACTCTTCCTGCTAAGAGTTATTACCCAGTCAATTCATATAAGTAGATTAATATACTGATCAAGTTACAACTCTCATAATCTAATCATTTACCTCTGAAAATTCTTGCATTGTCTCACTGCATATATAAGCCATAACATTCTTTCCTTGGTCACCAAAAGCTCATGCTCTTCTCACAATGCAAAATATACTGAGTCCATTTCCAAGGGGCCCCATAGTCTTGATGGTTGCATCTTTGCCCAAAAGTCCAAGTCCAAAATTTCATCTGAGTCTCAAGGCAAACTCTAAGTTGTCAAAGTAAGATGAAAAGCAAGTTACATATATCCAAATATAATGGCAGGTAGTAAATATTTCCTTTTCACAAGGGAGAAATGGGGACATAGAGAGAATGGATGGGACCTAAGCAGGACTGAAATCCAACTGGGCAAACAAGTCTATAGTTCTAGATCTGGCATCTGGGACATATGGCCTTGTGATGTTTTCTCCAAAGGACTTGTGTAGCTCTGCCCCTATGGCCTGGCTGGTTGCAGCCCATATGGCTTATCTCTTGGCTTGTTTCTACTCAATTACTGTAGAGTTTTTGGCTGAGCATAGGGAAGAATCTTCTTATACCTCTCCTGCTGCAAACAGGGTGCCTCAAGGTCTCTTCTCAAGTGAATTTTCACTTTTATAACCTTAAGCCTAAGATGGGTATGGTCTTGTCAATTCCTGAGATGCTCTCAAGCCATATTTCCTATTATCTCCATGAGAGTACTTAGCATCTCTTTAATAGCTGTAATGTCTTTAACATTCACAACTTTCTTAGTCTCAGTTTTACTCACACTTTTCTGGACAAACTGCAAGTTTTCCCTATCTTTCTGCTTTGCTTTCTGCTTCGGATTATCACAGTAAACTTGGCATTGCCTGAATTCTGCACTAACTTGAAATTTCATCTGCTAGATTAATTAGCACATCACCTTTAAATTCAGCTTCACAAAAAGTCTCAGGACCTGGGAAAAATATAGACAATCTCTTTGCTAGAACATAGCATGAATGGTCTCTAGTCCAATTTCCAATAGAGTCATTCTCTGAAATCTTATGAACCCAGTCTTTACTGTCTGACATCCTATCAGCATTCTGATCTTCTGATCTCTCACCAAAATTGTCCATTAAAGTCCACTTGCAACATCCTAGAGTTTTGCCAGCCTGCATCTTAAAACTTTTCAAAATCCCTCCCACAATTTCCAAAAAACTCTAAAAGCTTCTGAATTACATGGTCAGATTAGTTACAGCAATAGTCCTATTCCTGGTACCAATTTCTGTTTTAATTAATTTTTTTTTAAATCACAGTGACCAAAAGACTTGACAAGAACAACTTAAAGAAGAAAAGTTTATTTTGGCTCACAGTTTTAGAGGTTCAGTCCATGGTTGGTTGACTCTGTCACTCAGGGCCTGAGATGAGGCAGAACATTTTGGCAGAAATGTGTGGTAGAGGAAAGCTCAGGACATAACAACCAGGAAGCAGAAAAGGGGAGGGATCTGCTCACCAAGGTATATATATATATATATATATATATATATATATATATATATATATATATCTCCCAAAGATACACTCCCAGTGACCTACCTTCTCCAGCCACACCTTACCTGCCTAAAGTTACTGTCAGTTAATCCATATTAGTTAGTTAGGTTACAACTCTCATAATCTAATTGTTTTACCTCTGAATATTCTTGCATTGTTTCACATATGAGATTTTGAGGGACATCTCACATCTAAACCATAACAGATGGTGAAGGGGGACTATTGAAAAATAGGTATACAAAACAAAGAATGAGAACAGAGAAGAAATTCTCTAATAGAGACCATTACAATTTTAATAGGACATCTGTTCTAAGCACTGTGGTTTTTCCAGATGCTGCTATTGTTGTTATATCTTTTTCTTGGTGCAGTAAGTTGACTGCAATTGTCACGGGCAATTACAGTCCAGTACACAAAGTCACAAGTCCCATCTGGAGAGATGGTCACCTCCACTGGCACAAGCCAGCAGGATCCTCAGGAAATATGAGCTCACTCCACAGGGCTTCTCAGATTCTCTTCAACTTCCTAACTCAAGCCTTTCCTTTAGGTCGCTCCTTCGTTCTCAGCCCTGTTTGTGTCCCCTGAAAGCTGCCATTTGAAAAGCTGATTTTCAGAATGGGATTTGGGAGGGCAAATAGAGCCCCGGTTGGGAGAGTACATCTACCCTGCTGAGAAGGTTATGAAAAAGGACAGGACTATAGATTCCAGCAGCAGGTACAGGCAGAGAGCAAAAAAGCACCATGCACACACTCACATACATAAGTACCTTGAACTGCTTTTGTGCACAGCTTGTGTTCAGCAAGCCCTCAGCATATTTTAGCTCCAAATCCTTGTCTTATGTTATTTTTCATCCTGTGCTACATTTCAGGGGAAATGCAATCTGCCTCTTTCTAATTCATCTGACTTCAATTTTGTCCTTAAGATTTATTAACCCATCTTTTGTTTATTAATTCATACAGCTACTCTTGGATAACAACTCCAGTTTTCCACAGTTGAGTAGACATCGGTGTCTTTTGTGTTGATATCAGAGATTTGTTGCAGGGTGGTAGTTTTCTTCAACCCAGAAGTTTTTAAGGGTCATGAGCATCTGGGCTAATGGGTTCCAGTCAAGGGTGCCTTTTGAGGTAAGATGCTTCCTCCATTTAGCTCTGATGTGAGACTGAGTCTGCTTGGAATCTGGGACCTAATATCTTGCATCAAGACTTATGATGTCCATCTCAGCCAACTTAGGGTTAAATGTAAGAAAATGTTTGGACTATAGCTTGCAAATAACCAGCCAAAAATTATGCTCAGCCAGGCACAGTGGCATGAACCTATAATACCGGAGGTTGGGGAGTTCAAAGCCAGACTCAGCAAAAGCGAGGTGCTAAGCAACTCAGCGAGACTCTGTCTCTAAATAAAATATAAGCTAGAGCTGAGGATGTGGTTCAGTGGTAGAGTGACCCTGAGTTCAATCCCCATTCCCCCCCAAAAAAATTATGCCAAAAAATTATGCAGAGAAAGTAAAGTCACTTGTAGAAACTTTTGCCAACCTGGCTGATCTTGAAGCATGAATGAAGCAAGAGACAATTTCCTAACAGTGCCTCAGTTGGGCACAGGAAGGGAAGCCCAGCAGAGATCACAGCATTACCATATACACACACACACAGAGGTCCTGGAGGAAGTGGTGACTTGGCCCACTTCCTAATCTCATCCTCGAGGAGCCTGAACCCAGTGAGCTTGAAGCACTTGACCAGTGGGATGATAAACCCAAAAGTCAGGCCTCCTCCCTTCAGCATACTCTCCAGGAGAGACAGGTCCGAGGCCTCTGGAGCCTACCCAAGCCCCAAGCAGCTTCCTGCAGCACACCTACTTCCCTCGATGCATGCAGTTGCCATACATTACGATCAATGGGAAACCTAAAAGACAAAACAAAACAAAAAAAATGAACACTTGAGACCACCAAGACCAATGAAACTGGGCTCTCAGGGATACAGCTCTGGACATTAGGATTTTTTTTTTTAAGTCTCCTAAGGTGACTTTAATGTGTGGACAGTTTGAGGACTGACTCCTGGCTGAGATGGATCTCTCCCAGGGTTGTCAGCCAAACTGAACCAAGAATACATGTTGATGGGGGACTAGTGATTTAAGTTATAGGCAAAGAGCAATTATGGCCTCAGAGGCTATGAAGTGATTCTAAGGACCTGGCCTCTGCACAGGATGAAGAGATGACAAGGGGCATCTGAAAGGTGTGTTCTCTCCCTTAAAAAATCACTTGGCTCTCCCTGCTCTCTGTGCAACCAGATTCTTGGCACAGATAATTCCAAACGTATCCTTTCCCAGCAGTCTCAGCTGGCCAGAAATTCTGTAAGATTTTCTGCTTCATCCTATTTTATTACCTACCAATCTCCACTCATTCCAGTTTGGACTAGATATAATTAATGGCAGCAAGAGCTTTCCAGCCTACAAAATTAATACAGAAATGGCTGAAAAACCGTCTGGATGGCATAAAAAAGAAACATTCCTTATAATTTGCAAACAGTCCGCTGCTTCTATAACTGCACCTTTTCACCTGCAAATTCGAGAGCTGACTTGATATATGATCTTAATTAGGCCTCTTTAGGAAAGAATGTCACATCTGAACTTGACTTCAGGAAATCCAATCCTCATCCACCTTGGTACGTAAGGTCAAAGTAACAAGATTGATTGATTGATTTCACTAAGACATAAAAATTGTAAATATTTATGGGGTGCCCAAATTAATGTGATTTATGTGAATGCCTGATGGGGGGCTGCTGTGCTTTATGAGAGGCTTGACGTATACCTTTGCCTACCTCCCACACCATTTCATGTGAATTCAACTTTCAGAGTCCAGGTATTAATACTGATAATTCACCTGTTAAAGATGGGGGATGTAATTTCTCACGCAATGAACTAGATAACCCACTGGACCAAAATTAATGTATTTAAATGAAAACTTTAGTCTTAGATAGAATAAAGCCACACTGGTGAGAGGAAGCCAGAGTGGGCAAGGCAGACCAGGACTCTGAATTGGAAATAATGTATGGTTTGAGTTATTGGTTTGAGTTACTTCGTCTTTTTTACTTTTATATTATTCTTATTTTTTTTTAACTAGGATTCAAATTATTTTAAAGATGCTCTTTAAACAAGGGAAGGAATGACCAGACCTGACAGAACCAGATGTCAGCACTCGGGACACTGCATTGTCACAGAGAAAAAGCAGGAGCTGCTGCTGCATTTCGTATATTCTCTGTAAGTGGAGCTGCCCACATTCCAAGTGGCCTCACTGGACTTGCCACAGATGGAAGAATTGGTGAGAAAAACCAAAATCTGACCCACCTCATGGGTTTCTCTAAGCAGCCAAGTGATACCAACTTTGTCTTCGTTACCTTACATGATAGATTTTAAGAGCCAGGCTCTCAGCTTAACTTTCGCTGCCTTTGGCTTCCTGCTTTCTGCCTGGGCTTTGGCACTGAAAAGTCCTGACTGACCTTGGTCAAGTCACCCACCATCAGCCTCACTTTCCTGTTCTGTACAATGAGCCCGAAGGATGACCTCTCAGGCATCTCCACTCTGCCTTCCTGTAGGTCTAAGTCTTCACTTTTAATCTCTTTCCAGTTAAGTGACTGACGTGAATAGCTCAGAGGAAGGTTCTGAAGGACAAGATCTAACCTTCCCCTGCCAGAGCAGCAGACGGAAGCACATCTATCAGTTGCCCCCTCTCCTTGTGGTACTTAATGCACCCAATTAGGATTTGCCTACTTGCCTGTCTTCTTGGCTGGGCGTGTGCTTGGCTTCCTTGGGCTCCTTCCCCTGCATCATTCCCAAATGTGGTCACCATTCATGTGCTGTGTAGACATCCACGTACACAACACAAGGCCTCCATTTCTGACCTCCACAAAGGGGCAAGATAGTGACCCACAGTTGGAAAACAAGATACAAAGAGGAAAAGGAAGTCGCATAGCCTCAGGATTTTAATTCCTCCCACCTGAGGAAGCAAACAGGAGGAGCTAGGGGAAGGGTAAGAGAAGCTCACAGAAATAGCCTCAGGACACTTGCACAGGAACAGCTCCTGAGTGCCCTCTGGCCTGTGGTTCTGTGCCAGCTTTGGTTCCTTACCTCTGATGAAACTGGGAGCAGGTGGGGTGGGGATGCAAAACCAGATTTCAAAGCATCTCTCATTCTTTGACTCCAAGAAACAAGCCTGTAGGCTTCCACATACAGAAATATTTTTGACAAGATTTTGCCTTCTGGGGGTTTTGGGAAGGAAATAAGATAATAATAAGTCATTCAGAAGGGCAGGGCAGCAGGAAGGAGCGGGGACAGCTCATAGAATAATAATCAACCATCATAAATTAATATTGAAACTGAAACATGTAGGCTCCCATTTAGGGCATAAATGATTAGTTCTCACACAGACCAAGTCTTCACAAATATTTAAGCTGGAAAGGGAAAGAGGAAACAAATCCACATTTGCAGGAAATATCTGAGCCTTGGCTTGAGAGACTGCGGGGCCTTCCAGGACAAGAAATGATGCCTTGAGCAAGTTCAGTTCCCACTCCTGCCCTGCAGCAAGCAACTGCCTTCCAGTCCACCCAAGAGCTCTCGCTGGAGGGTCCCTCCACACCATCCCCTCCACACCAAACCTCCCTGGCAGAAGCAGGGGACTTGTAGGTGGACACTCTTTCTTTGGAGCATGTTCTTCATGCAAGCCCAGAAATAAGATGCTAGTAAAAAGAAAATAAATGTTTAATTCGAACTAAAACTATAACAAGATTTAAAGATCAGACTAAAAGCACCACCTTGTTGAGAAGAGTCAGTTTAAAGACAAAAGTCAGAATATAAAGTTTGATTTAAAAAAAAAAAAAAGAGGAATTATGAATTCCAGAGTCCTTGGTGGATTTTGAACTTGTCATTGGAATCAGGGCCATTTCACAGAATATACCTTAACTGTTATGAATAGGGGTAGTAATAATGATGAAGATAAATGGGTTATCTGACATTAAACAATGAGTCGTTCTTTATTATGAGCCCAAATTACTTTCTATCCGTCATCTCATTTGATAGAACAATCTTGATAAAAATGCCAACCCAGTCCAAGGCAGTTCAAAGACAATTCTGTGTGTTAGGACCTGATATCCCACATCACACATTCTCAGAACTGGAAGGAATCACTGAGTCCAGGCAGATCATTCTACAGATAATGGTAAGAAACTCTGGCTAAAACAGGCCCCAGGTTCCACACTCTACATTCACTACCTCACTGACTCCTCTCAGTCCCCATCCCCAGTTTACTGGAGCGGAAGCCAAGGCTCAGCAGGGCTAAGCCCCCTACTCACCATTACTCAACTGGCAATTGAGAACCAGGCTCCGTGGCTCCAAGGCAGTGTCCTGACTGATCGGGACATGCCCTGCTCCTATCCTACACAACCCCACATTTTTACTAGCAGAGGGATGAGGCAATGACAGATTTTCTGCCTCAGAAGCCAAGGGTCCAAAAAGAAGATAAATGAGAGTGAGAAGACCTGTACTAATGAGCTGTTTGACCTTTGGAAAAGCAGCCTCCCATGGCCTCACTTTCACTTTCTGTAAAACAAGATGCTTAGACTAAATGCTCTCAAAAGAATCATCGAGCTCTAACATTTTATGATACCGTGAAATACATCATGTCTGCTGATAGGCAAGTATGATGGGAATGGAAATGTGGCTATTAGCAAAAAAAGAAGAAAGGAATAACCATTGCTCCTTTTACATTCCAGAGAAGCAGCAGAATTCCTCCCACTGGACCCTTCAAATGCATATGATTAGGCCTTTGGTTGTTAGCATATTTCTTATAAAGGAATTTCTAAGCCCTCTGATGCTCATAAGTGATTTCAGCACTTCAGAATCCTTCTCAACACAGCACCACCAATCATTGACTCAAGTGGGCACGCAAGATAAAATGCACTTTGTATCCTTCTCATAGAAGATTATCTGTTTTTTGTTTTTGTTTTTGTTTTTTTTAGAAAGGTATATGCCTTGTGGGCATCTCAAGGTTAGATTTGCAAAGACTGCTAAATGCAATTGCCAGGGACAAGGTCAACATGCATATGAAAATGAGGTAGCTCAAGCTGTGGCCATCAGTAAGATCTGACAGTACCATTCATTAACTCTCATCATTAGAGCTTAACCCCTCTGGGTTAGGAATCGATCTGTCCCTTTCAGCCAGGGCAGAGAGAGAACAGCTTCACAGGGAGAGTCGACACTCCAAACCCTGGGGATTCCTGTCTGGGAGGGTGGTAGTTGCTCTTAGAATGCCAACTCCCAAGGGGCGCGGGGACAAAACATACCAATCCTGTACAGATGAAAGTAACCTGCCAATCTATCTCACTTCTCTTGCCTTTGGGAACGAAGATGAGCTTGTGGAATCTTGGCCGCAAGCTATAAATAACAGTTGAAAGGAGAAATGGATGATGGGCAGCTTCTGGCTGCTGCTGCTGCACCAACAGATACCAAACCATTTCTCCAGAAAGGAGCATGTGTCGCCTGGATTTTATTTCTCCTGAACTCTGGTTTTCTCGTCTCATCACCTTCTCTCTGTGAGAACTTGGATAATCAACCATCGCTAAGCAAAATCTCACTTTCTTCTTTTGAGCCAGGCACTCCCAGGAGGCCCTGTGATTCTCTGCATATGTTCTCTAAGGGAAAAGAGTCTCTCTTGAAGTCCCCACTGGGTGGACAATCAACACAGCACCTTGAGTAGCCACTCAGTGAGAAATGCAGGGGATTCAAGAGAAAGGAGTTGGGGACATGGTCATGGAACTGGCAATCTAGATGGGAAGATGGCTACAAGTAGTTACAAATGATAAATGGAGTGACTTTCACATCCCAAGTGGTGTGCAAGAGGATGGTAGACAAAGGAGCATCAAATGAGGCCGCAACGGAATCTGGGTAGTACGTGGTAAAAAAAATCACATACACTCATTAATATACACAAACCCTCAGAGCTTTGTAAACATGGTTACACTGTTAGTCTCACTCCCTCTTCACCTCAATTGCAGACACTTTCCTTAAAGATCACCTCCAAATGCAGAGATAAGCCATGTTTTCCAGGTTCTAGGCTCAGCAATGGCAGCAGTAGTGGTTGTGGCCACCATAGCCATCAACACAGTGAGACAATAGCACAATAGCGTGGTCCCCACCACCGCAGCTGCCTCTGTAGTCCAGTAAATGTGAATGCTCAGCAGGTGCCATTTGCCCTTTCACCCCCTCACCTGAGGAAGGATAGCAGCTCTCTGTGGTTACTAACCTTTGACTTCCCTCCCCCTTCCCTTTTTGCTTTTCAGATTTCCAAATCAATTCCCCAAAGTGAACTCTTCCCATTTGATATCTCTGGTACATTTCAGTTTTCCTGATCGGACACTGACTGATATGGGATACAAAGATGTCTAAGAAATGGCTCTGTCTTCTGGGTCTGCTGAGGACCACCTTGACCTTCCCTTTCTGGTAGACATTGGCATTCTTGGGCTTATGGCTGCTCATGTCAGTCTCTGCCTCCACCTCCCTGTGTGTGTCTGATCTGCCTCCTTTACGAAAGGACATCTGTGATGGTGTTTAAGATCTACCTGGAGAAACCAGGATAGTCTCCTTATCTCAAGATCCTTAACTAAATCACATCTCATGAAGTTCATTTCTCCATAAAAGGTAACATTTACATGTTCCAGGAATCAGGGCCTGATTTCTTTGGGGGCCATTATTTAGCCTTCCATAACTCAGGTCCCTGGGCTGAGCTGATGTCTTGAGTTCAGAGGAGTTTGTTAGCCCCTGGGTCACAGCCAAAATCAAAACCCTACTGATAGGGATGAGAGGTTGCAAATAGATATGCAGGAGAGCCCACTTGGAGACTTGGTGGATGAGCGGGCATGTTTGCTGAAGGGAGACACCCTAATCCTGCTTAAGACTGACTCCCTGCATGCCTCCAAAATACTCAGCTAGTATCAGAACAGGCGTTGGCTGGGCTTGTTCTTTTTGAGGATTGGGTGGAGGCAGGAATGGCAGAATTGGTCTCGCAGAAGTTTATACTGGCCCAAGAATTCGTTTGAAAAACAGTCTGGCTACTAGATCACTTAACAGGAACTCAGAGATTCTGTCTTCCCTAATCGGTGGAACTTTCTATGCCAACAAAATCAGCTTCATTTTTTTTTTTTAACATAGCAAACTTTTTCTCCCATGTCCAGCTCCACCCTCAGGAAGGAGAAAACCCTCTATCTTCCTATCTACCCACATGGTACTCAGCATGAGGACTATTGGCATTCAAATTTTGTCTCAGGGTTATCTGACAAAAATCCAAGCTAGGACAACTTTCATCTCTTTGGGTCCACCTGTATGCCCCACACTCCCTTGGGCCTGGTGCCTAGAAGAAACAAAATCTTTCTTTTCACTCTTACAGTTTCGTACCTTGAAACCTGGTCACTTTGGTAATAGTGTGGAAAACAGATGTGGCTCAGCATGTCCTTTCAGGTCTTTGTCAGACAAGATTGTTCCCTCCTGTTTGCTTATTATCTCATTTTTTTCACTTCAATTTAGTTTCCCGCCACAATAAACACCCACACTTCTTTTCAGACACTATTCCAAGGCTGGCTTTTGGTAAACTTCAAGTTTTTCTTGCTACTTTGTTTATTTCTAATTTTTAAACTTCCCCTCCTCTTTTAGAAAGAGGCAGATTCATGACCCCGAGACAAGTCAAGCCAATCACTTGACCTCCTTCCTCTCTCCTGAGATAAATGCTGGCCAACAGCTCTCCTAGGGAATCTTCTGTCACTTGCACCCTCTGCAGCTATCAGAAACTGGATTTCCTGAATCAGCTCTTCCAAAGCTGTCAGTATTTATCTTTCTGGTTCCCAAATTTTCTCAGTGTAGTTGACATTGTTTTAATGCAAACAGGCTTGAACTTGATCCAAGGTGCCTCTGCCTCAATTGACTGGCATCCCATGCTCTACCAGTGACAAGACCCTCCAAGTCAGCTTTGCCCCAAAGTGAGTCTCATGACCTTAGTAATTATTGCCCCATTACTGGGCGTCTTTCACTGCATGTGGTCCATGAGTCCTGCTTAAAGTGATAATTGCTCATGTGACTGAAATACAAAACTATTATAAATAACTATTTTTCAGTTGCTAGTAATTTGAGCAAACTTCTTCAATGTTACCCCAAACAGAACCCAAATCTCTGGAAAAATCTTTGAGCTAGATTTAGAGAACAGTGAGTTCTGCCCCTACCTTTCCAGTCTGCTTTTCTGCCCACCCCAGAAGTTTCTAAATGATTACAATCTTGGTAAGTGAAGCAAAAATGGAAAACCCTGGACAAAGTGCTTGGGTGTGGAAACCATAGAATCCTGGGTTACATATCTCGCATGTGACCCTAGACAAGTAAAGTAACTGCTCTGAGCCTCAGTTTACTCCACCATAAAGCAGAAAGGCTCCACAGAAAAAGCTGGGCAATAATAAAGCAAGATGCTGGCATACAGTAGTCCAGTGCCCTCGAACCAATGTCCCACTGCACATGGATGTGGTGCGAGTCATGGTTTCCCCAGCAACTGACCTGTGAGAGCAGTGTGAAGAGGCACCAAGCAAGAGAAGAAATCTTAAGGCATAAATTGAACTAGAAAATCTCTCAAAAGCCTGGTCGGTTTTCATTTCTTGACTTCCCTGCTGTTTACGGAGTCCTGTCTACCAGTCACCATGCTAAGCACTTAACTACATCCATCGTCTCTTTGAGACTTCTCAACAGCCCTTTGAGGTCAATAGCATTATCTTCCTTTTATGGGTGAATAATCTGAGTGAGGGTGTGCTAAACAATATGCTCAGGGTCACTCATGTAAAAAGTTGGAGTTAAGGTTTCAAATAGTTTTTTTTTTCTGACTTCAAGAGCTTTTATACTACCTCACATATGAATTTCACTGTAAGAAATGGAAAGTCACTGCAAGCATATTTTAAGATACAGTCTGAGCTCTTGTCTGTTTTTCACTTGGTTTAGGGTGAGGAACAGGATGCAATGCCGCCATGGGATCTCATATGCATTTGGATAATCACACCGAAAAATGTCAACTTCCTGAAAGGAGCTTGATTTCAGGACTACCGGCATGCACTATATCTCCCCAAATGTCCAGTGACTAACTTCTCACACATTTGGGATTTGGAAACTCAAACCTGTAAGTGAATGGCTCAATGACTTTCCAAGCTAGACTTCGATGTGATTTTTTTCCTTAGAGATGCCATCAAACAGTAGAAAGCATCACCAAGACACAATCTCCATGTAGGAATTTCTGACTGAATAAAATAACACATCAAAGGACAAATCAGAGTCCAGTCAGGTTGGATGAGAAAACACACCGTTTAGGAAGTGGTGGTGGGTGGATGTCCACTGGGAGCAGACCTTTGCACTGCCTGCCCAAGAACTTGTGATCTTAGCCTGTCCACAGTACATGCTATGGCCCAGAGCGCAGGACAGAGGATCCCCAACATTCCTCAACTGATCCAAAAAGAGACACCAAGTTTTATAAAGAAAACGATTGTATAGAAAGCAACTTAAAACTAGATGCTGGGTCCTCAGGACATTCTACTAAAGATTCTGTGCTAAGTCATTTTTAGCACAAACGTTCTAGCTAATATTTTTTTAAAATTTAGGTATTAAAAAATTAGAAGCATATTTTGATATTATAAAATTCATCGAAAAAAGTGAAGTGTACCACCTGATATTAGGATGGACTTAATGTATTTTTTTAAAGATGTGGCAAAAAATATATGTCAAACACAGAAAAAAAAACCCCTCCTATATGACAAATAACTAATTGAAATAATTGTTTTTGAAGTACTGGTCTATGCTGAATAGCCACTGTGAGGTGCAAAAATCACAGATCAGGTTGGGGACAAATGGCTTACCTCAGTGAGGTGTTTTTCTGGGCTGTCAGGAAAAAAGACCAGGCTGACAGGGCAGAGGGAACTGACAGAGGAAGGGACCAGAACATCTGGAGTCTGAACAACCAAGAATAAAAACATAAACAGCAAGCACATCCAAAGACAGCTCCCACTCTGTAACAGTATATGGCATAGTGGGTTACTGAATTCTAGGTTCCGCCCTTAGGTTCTCTCTCTCTTCGCCCTGCCCCTGAAGGCTATTGCCAACACCTGCTTCCTATTATCCACTGTTTTTATATCATGCTGCCCTACCTAGAAAAGCTCACAGGACTCTGGCCATAGTGGTGCCATCAAGAGCCCCTTCTTGGGGCAATGTGACACAGAATTTGTACTATGAAAGTAGATCAGTTGCCAAGGAAGAAGCTTTCAGGTGATTGTCTTGATTGCATATGGCAGCTCTGGATACAGAGTCAGGCTGGGCAGCCAGAATATAGTGAGGGGTTCTGGCGTAGGAGAAAGTGGGAAGACGTCATGGCTTTCCCTCACAGTGAAGAAACCCCACCTGTGAGCATGAGTGAAAGCCCAGAATGATGTCATATGCTGCACCAGAGGGAAATTCTACAATGCCAGGAATGGGTTATGTAGCCATTCTCAATAACCGCATTCTGTTTACCACCCAGTCCTGAGCACTTGCTGTGTTCCATTGCTGTGATCAGCAAGGGGTATGCAAAGATAAGCCAGAGTACCACTCAGTGCATGGTAGGGCTCAGCAAGTATTTGTTGAGGATTTATTCAGTACACGAATGAATAGGTAAAGGAAGTCATTGCCCTCAGGGTCTACACACAGAAAATTTAGTGGTAAACATAAAGGATGAACTGGGGATCACACTGAAGCAAAGGTGTCATGCTATCCTAACACAGCTCACAGGATTATGGCCATAGTGGTGCCATCAAGTGCCCCTTCTTGATGCAATATAACACAGAATTTGCACTTTGCAAGTAGGTCAGTTGTCAAGGAAGAAATTGAGAATTCAGTTGATGCTATTGATTGTACATGGTAGCTCTGGTTACAGAGTAGGTTGGACAGCCAGGATGTGGTAAGGGTTAGGCTTAGATTATTTCTTCTTAGGTGGGTCAAGAAGCAGTGCTTCTGGGTTTTGAAAAGAAGAGTAGTTTTTCCAGTTGTAACCCAGGCAGAGAAAATAATTATGCGAAAGCATAGAGGTGTAAAATAGCATATGATCTATTTGGGGAACTGGGGTTGTTCAATATTGCTGGAGAGTGGAACAGAGTCATTGGAATGGTGGAAGTATCAAGATTGAATTGAGATGAAGGGATTCGATCATGGAAGGCTTTATGTGTTATCCCAGGCAGTATGAACTGCTAGAATGAGAAACTGAATTCATGCAGAACCTGCCAGTAAGATTTGGGTAACCACTCACCCACCTATCCCCACCCCTCATTTCAGACCAAAAGAACTTGACTGGCTGCATGTCCTAACTATCATCTGTACCCTCTGGAGCTCCAAGATGGGAGTACACTTGACCTTGGCTCCCTCTACACCAAGACTATGCAGTGGTGGTTGGTGTTTCTGGGGGCCATGCCGTTTCTTCATGCTGGCTCCACAATTTCTCTCACATTCAGTCTTGCCTCAAGACACAGGCCAAACGGAAATAAACTGACGCAGTTGGCTCCTTTCCCAGAGAAATTATATTTAGCCTTCCAAAGCAGCAGGCTTCAAAATGGCGTGGTCATCTCTGCTAAAAATGGCCATCCGGAAGGAGCTAGATGTGGAAAGCCATCCAGGGATGAGGAACAGGACACTCTGGGTAAATGACTCTTATGTGCTTCAAGGGATCCTGTTCTGCAGACATCATAAACTGGGCCAAATTAAAACAGATGGGCACAGGTCATTGTACAATCAGAAGCAACCATAAAAGGGGCTTCTCTGTAAGGCCCCAGGCCCAGAGCCAAGGTTGGCCAGGGCAAATGTTGCCCAGCTCCAAAACTGAGCTCACAACATGAATAGCACTTATGTTGTCATCATATTAAAGGCATTTTAGGGCAAAGGACATGAACAGGCATTATACAAAAGGAACAATAAAAATGGCAAACATGTGCTTTTAAAAGTTCAACCTTTGCAAAGAAATATAAAATGATACCATTTTCCAAAAATGTTCTTAAAACAATTACTGACAATGAAGGTTTAGGAAATGGGTACCCTCATTCAATGCTAATAGGAAGGTAAATTGATTTACCTGTTCTTAGAAAAAGCACTTGGAATACAGGGTGGGAAATGCATTTGAAGTGGGTGAAATTCAAGGCAAGGAGACCATTTAGGTAACAAGATTATAGGCAAAGGGAGAGGGTAGGCTGGTAGAGGGGTGGAAGAAATAAACAAAATTAAGAGATAGAACTCACAAGTCTATGGGAATTGATGGAACGGACAAAGATCAATCCAATGGGTACAGAATGATCATTCACCACCACCACCACGATCACTATCAGTGCAAACCTTATAGACTGCCACAAGTGGGGAGGAACTTTACAAATCCTAATGTGGTTCATCCCTACAATAGCCCTATGCAGTAGATTCAGTCCTGTCCCCACCTGACAAATAGGGAAACTGAGGCACAAGAATTGAAAACTCACTAAAGTTTTATATATTGACATTATTCTTTTCACCTCTATTTTTTTAAATAGAAACAATTTTATAATAACACAATAATGCTAATTCTTTGTACCCAAAAAGGACAGTTGGATGTGATCGTTCTAACAATGGTAGCAATCCCAGTGGCTCAGGAGAGGCAGGAGTATTGTGAGCTTAGAGCCAGTCTCAGCAACTTAGCAAGGCCATAAGCAACTCAGAGAGACTGTGTCTGTAAATAAAATATTTAAAAGGTCTGGGGATGTGGCTCAGTGGTTAAGTGCCCTGGGTTTAATCCCCAGTATCAATCAATAAATTAAAATATATATATATATATATATATATATATATATATATTAGCATAACCATATTACAGGATTATGTTTTAGAAGAATATTTGATAAATGGAAAAAGAAACACAATATAAGTAAAAAAAATAGTTAAAAAATTCTGAGGGGGTCAATATATATATAAGGTTCTTGTTATCTGATTGGAAAAGACAATTTAAAATAAATTCACTTAAAACAAGCAGGAGTTATAATACATTGCAAGAAAAAATTGATTAGAGTTATATCTTTAAAAATTATAATTAATGAAAATGTTATTTTCTGTTTTATTTAACACTGCATCAGTTATCATGAAAACTTTGAACTAATTCTTTGTACCCAGAAAGGAGGGTTGGGTGTGATCTTTCTAACAAACTATACAATAGTGACTTGAGTCCCCCCCCCCCAAAAAAAATGTCTGAGTCAAGGACAAGCGTGCTGCTAGGTGACTGGTTGGAGATCCCAAGTAGTGTGGCTGATGGAGCAAGGGGAGGGGCAGGAGGATAGAACATACTGCAGGTTGCATTATCGAGGTCACTTCTGTGGCAGCTGAGGTGTAGCCTCAACTGTGACCTTCTGAGAAGGGCATAGAATGCCTCTCAGAGTTACCCATCTAGAGACTGGGCAGGAGGACTATTTCTCCATCCTCTCCTTTGCCCCACATTGCTTATGCGTTGTTGTAGGACCATTAATAATCCTAGCACCTTTGACAAGCAGTGCTGGTGTCTAAGGCATCAGAGAAATCCAGGAAGAAAATGACAGCTCAGAGTACAAGACCACAGGGAACCATCTCCCATCCCTTAGGCTATGAGCAGAGCCAAAACCAAGAGCACACGAGTCTGACCACCAGAGGTGGGTAAGGTATACAACAGCATGACATCATAGCATTCTCATTTGAATTGCAGAATGACCATTGTGAGAACCTCTGCAAACGCTTTACAAAGATAATTGCATAGTCTTCATCAGTTTTCCCAAGGGCCTTTCTTATTCTTTAATATTTAAAGCTTTCCATGACTTCTTCCTTGTTGAGTTAGTTTCTCCTCTCTAATAGAAGAGAAACTGCGCTGACCCTGCCAAACATTTATTCATGGTCTGGTATGTGATTCCAGCAATTTCTAATATTGCTATCAGCCTCAAAAACAATGCATCTTTTACAAGATTCAGGATTTCTCTTTGCAGTGAAATTGCAATATATTGCAATAAATTGCAGTAAGTAGACTAATCAACAACAATACCCATGTGAAGGATCAGAAACCCACAGGGAGAGCTGCCTGTTAAGATCGGGATTAATTTGCTCAGTGCTAAGTTTGTGATGTCTAGGTAGTATCCTTTGCCCATACACATAACCCTGCCCTTTTCCCAGTGAGTTACCTTATGGATATACCCGTAAGAGGGCAAGAACTAATGCATAAAGCCCTGGAAATTCCTATCATACAAGTGTGTTTCCCTCACAGCTACTCCCAGAAGTGTTTCAGAGGAAAGAAAGTAATTCAGGGGTGCCTGTGTCCTCCCAGTCCCCCTGTGCCTTCCCCACCATCTGCTGTGCTTAACTTCTTTGCCAGACCGTGTCTTGACTTTGGCTTCCTCTCCCGAGGCCCTGAACCAGAACTTTTTCTTTATCACCATAGCAATATCTCACCAATAGACAGAGACCTCCAGACCCTAAGAGTAATTCTACCCGCTCCCCTTACAGCCTCCCAACCCCATGTGTATGTGTATACAGTTGCTTCGTGTTTTCTTTCCTACTGGAAAGGAGAAGGGTGACAGTACCAAAGCATGGTTGAGAGGGCTTTGGCACACCAGCTGCTTCGCTGACACACATAGCAAACATGTTCTTAAGTTTATGTAAAATTGTGAAAAAGCAGGTTTAGGCCAAGTCTCTGAGTCAGTTCTTTATCTGAAGGAAATTCTGGCCTCACTCCTGACAGGGAGGGCCTTTGTATTACTTGGTCATTGTCAAATCCCAAGCAATAGCATGGTTGGCATGCCATAGTTGAAATGTACTCCAAAAATAAAATACTTAATATACTATGTGGGTGTTTTTTTTGTTTTTTGTTTTATTAATTTTATATTTTTTTAAGTTGTCAATGGACCTTTATTTATTTATATGTGACGCTGAGACTCAAACCCGGCACCTCACACATGCTAGGCAAGTGCTCTGCCACTGGTTTTAAATGCACGGATAATACTAAATTAATAGATGAAGCACTGAAGTAAACGTCCAGCTAGTCAACCTATATCCTAGAGTCAGTTTAATCAGATTGGCGAAGAACAAAAGGATCTGGGGGAAGTGTTCCTCGAGGAAATTTTATCTTATATTCTAGGTGGACTTCTCTTTGAACAAAATGAGAAGTCTCTCTAGTGAATTGTTCAACCAACATGAAGGTTCTGAGTGCCTACTGGGATACTGTGGGGGCTACCAAAGGGAAAACAGCGCCCCTCCTATGCAGAGTTTCACTCAAACTAGGGGGACAGAGATCACCTGTGGGAAACAATCAGAGGGCAGGAGTTGGTGGGGAGGGGGTGTCTTCTGCAGCCTGGCATGACTCCTCTGGGAAAGCAGGTTCTCCAATCTCAGGTCCACAGAGCCTTGAACTTGGAGGCATTATTGTCCCTAGATTCTCGCATTCTTAAGGCAGTGCCAGGCCCTTGCCCATGTAATTGCCATAGACAAATCAAGTGACCTGAGCTGTAGAAATACTGTGCCTTTTGCCTGGACCCACAGACCACCTTACTTGTGCTCAGCTCCCTGCCAGTGGCTGCCCCAACACCATGATGCTTCTTCCTGAGCTTGCCAACTGGGCCCAGACAACAGTGACCCGGGCTTCAGAGGCAAACACCTGGGCACAGCAGGCAAAGACCAGTTGTTTTACAGTCAGTACCTTGAATGTGACACTCATGTCTTTCCCAAATCGAGCCCTGTTGGCAACTTCTAACTGAAATTCATGGGAAAGTATTTGGCAAATCACACGCTGACATGTTTATCTTGTTAGCTGTCAAAATGAGTAACTACGCATGCTGAATGCCATCATTCAGCCTGAACAGAGAAAGGCTACTACTCAAGAAATCTGACAAAATAAATATTTTCCAACCTGATTTGTCAGATTTATACTAATCTTTTGTTCAGAGCTTGTCATAATTGACCTTAAATAGACCAATGATGACCCAGGTGAGTAGAAACTGGAAGTCATCACATGCCCCACCTATTAGACTGACGAGCTGACAGCACTGTCCTGCACAGATGCGTGACAGAGTAGCTCTCTGGCCTGTGTCATATGTTTCGCCTTTTAGTACCACATTACCTTGAAAAAGCCATCAAAACCCACGTGCATTCCGGCCTGAGTGTAAGTGCAAGCAAAAAACCACGGGGCAGATAAGGTCCTGGTCACATCCTCAATGATTTTGTTCCGCTTTCCAGGCAGCCAGGGCAAAACCTTGGAATTAATTCAAAGGCAGAGGAAATGGGAAGTGTATGGATTCTGGGGTACAAATACCTAGGAGTGTTGATGGACTTCAGAATAGAGAAATCAAAATAACTGACCCCACCCTTTTCTGATCCACTTGATCAACTCTGGCCTGAAGCAGCAGATTCAAGTTCCAAGCAGAGAGGGCGGGTCCCTGCCCTGTCCCCTTCCTTAACCTCTTATGGAACAGCCTTATCTTGGGACAGCATTCTTAGTGTCTGACTTCCACTGGTAATTTCAACTCGGGGACCCAGGGATCTGCACTTGTTAAAGCTCTGTGATGTGGGGTGCCTGGGGTTTAAACTTAAAGTACCCCCACACCAGAGGAGGGTGAGTGTCCAGTCCAGAGCCTGATGAGCCCTGAAGTCAGGTTCAAAGAGCAATAAAACATTTGTATCATACACTGTTCTATGAAGATAATCCAGATGAACAGCTCCTTTCCGATTCTTTGGGAAAAACTTATTTTCCAGGAAAAAAAAAATAATATGCCTTGTTTATCCTGTGGCCTCCCATGTAGGAACTCCGAAGAGCTTCCCCCACCCTGGCCCACTTCAGTGGCACATGGCACTCCTAGGGACATATCATATCACAGCAGCAGGTCACTGATGAGGAAGCCGAGGTGTGAGGAGGGTGCGTGAAGCTTCACACAGCCAGGAAGCAGAGCTTAAGTCATGTCTAGGTTGGTTTGATTCCCCACACTGGTGCCCTTAATGGAAGCCTTCTGACCCTAGAAGCATAATCCTAGGGCCAGAGGCTGTTTCCCTTTCTGGTTGAGGATGGACTTTACTGATACTCCTCCCTAAGACCACAGTAATAGCAGCAAAAAAAAACAATGGTGTGGGCAAGGCCACAAGGTGAGTGTGCGAAGTGACGGGAACCAAGCACGGTTCCTCCAGGTCGGGCCCAGCACCAGCCATTTTCCAGAAGGGCTCAAGGAACTTCATGGAAAATGCTGTTCAAGAGATGGGAGGAGGGGAGGAGGCCAGCTCCTAGGACCTTACTCCCTGCAGAGCCCTGAGAGAAGGTGCTGTCATGAGAGCCCATGATGGGAGGGGCACACAGACAGGCCCAGAAGGGCCTGGCACTTTGGGGCCACTACATGCCAAGGGTTTGATCTGCATCTGAAAGTGCATATGCTCTCCCAAGGCATCTCTCCAAGGACCTTTCAGTGCCTGCCTTTTTCCTTCAATTATGTTTCTTTATAGAGACTCTTCTGAGATGACTATGTGTAGAGAAAATCCTCTAGTCACTCTGAAAATAGGAGGAGCCATAAAGCCCTCCCCAAAACTCTGACTTGAATGTGTAGCTCAGTTGAGAACATGAAAGATGAAAGTTAACCAAGATAGACTGCGATAAAGAGGGAGCCTGCATTCCTTGAATTAAGCTGCAGTTTGGCCCCCATTCATTCATCCACTCAATCACAGATATTTATTGAGCAGCTACTAAGTAGGTGCCATGCATTGTGGTGGATGCTATGGATATTTAGATGCAAAAGTCCCCACCTTTTATGACTTCAAAGTCAAATAAAGAACAATGACATAGATACTTATGTATAGAGTGTAGATAATAAGAACAAATAATTTCAAAGCAATAACTAATAAGAGCTAATCCTTATTGAGCACATACTATGCAGGCTACATTAAACCGTCATTGTGCTTTAATATGTCCAAACTTTACAAAGCCAGGACTGGGATTGTGGCTCAGTGGTAGAGTGTTCGCCTAGCACATGTGAGGCACTGGGTTCAAACCTCAGCATCATATAAAAATGAAATAAAAATATCATGTCCACCTACAACTAAAAAATAAGTGTTTTTTAAAAAAAATTTACAAAGCCCTTTGGGACAGATCCAATTAACATCTCATTTTATAGATGAAGCTACCAAAGCTTAGCAATATTAAATAACTTGCCTACCATCATATAGCTGCAGCATTTTGGAAACAAGCTTCTTGGAACTTGATTCATAACTGTTTGGCTGCAACTGGGATCACAGGAGCTCAGATTGGGTCCTACCATGGCCACTTGGCAGCCACAGAGCAAGTTTGAAGATAAAAGACACATGCTGGAACGATGCTTGGGCATGAAGGTCTCCGTGGCCCTGGTAATGAGGTCTGCACTAAGTGGCGCTGTCTGTGGGTCTGGAGACAGAAAGGCAGGAGGCATCAGAGAAGGGATCCTGAGTAGGGTTTTGAAGGAGTTGTGGAAGTCTTCCTGACCATGTGTAGTGGGGGGCACAGGGGAACGGACCCAGGAAAGGCAGTGGAGACAATGGCAGTGAAGGAAGAAGCAGTTAGACCCAGCCAGAGCCTGGAAGAGGCCCACAAGGTGGGCAGGGGGTGGATCTGGAGACCATGGAGGTCATGCTACAAAGTTACACTTGACTTTGAAGGTGACCCAGAGAAGGTAATGGGAGGGCCACTCTGCAGCAATGTGGAAGGTGGATTAGAGAGGGTGACCTGAGTAGCAGCAGGAAGCTCAGTTAGAACACTATGGACACAATGCCATGAGGTCATTCTAAATGGTTCATTCGGTCTGTCAGTCAGTCAGCAAATATTTGAAGATCATCCACACAGCAGTTCTCAAATTATGATCTGGGGATCCCTGGGAGTCCTCAAGACTCTTTTGGGGTATCCAAGTGGTTGAAATTATTTCATTATATTACCAAGTGTCCCTTTCACTCTTGTTCTTACAGGAGTGTCTTGTGGAAGTTTCCAGAGGCTACAGGACCGTGGACAGCATAGCAGATTGAAGGCAGGGCCAGGTATGAAAATCCCTGGTCTTTCATTAAGTCCAAGATCAAGGAGGTTGCAAAAAAAAAATATATATATATATATAATAAGGCCTTCCTTCTCCTTACATTTTCTTTGTTTTGGAAAATATAGTCATTTTTTTCATAAAAATAAGCCTATGTTAACTTGCTTCAGGTTTATTATCATTTTAAATGAACATTTATATTTACTTACTTAATAACATATGGATATTTGTATACTTTTAAATGAAGTATTCTATATTTATGCTCTATTTGCTAATACAGAAAAGGGTGGTGGACATAGCCAATTATAGGTAGATATAAAAACAATTTTAAGAATGTATAAGAGTACCTGAAGCCAAGTCTTTGATATCCACTGGGCTGGTAACGCTGGGTACTGTCCAAGACACTAGGAATAAAGGACAGGTGTTCGTCCTCCCTTGAGGGCCGGGTCATTACAGTCCAGGGAGATAATTGTGTTAATGGGGCGGATCCCTTCAGGAAACAGCAGCCTTTGAAGGACATGGGCTGGCCTGGCCTTGCTGCCTTTGTGCACAGGTAGCAAACCCCCATCCCACCCTCTTCTTTTGCTCTTATCAAGTGTCCTTGCCCCCAAGGGTGCCATGCCTTCTGAGGCCCCCTCCCTCAAGGAGAGTTTGCTTCCCACATCCCAGGTAGCACAACCAGGAGATCTGGAGTCCAGGAGTGACTTCCACAGCCTCTTCCCAGCTCCCTCCCTCCTTCCAGCTCAGGCATTGACTGTTGAAGTCTCCAGAACCAGGATTAAAAATCATTCCCTGGCACGCATGCTCAGACCACTCATCCCATAGACGGATCTTTCAAATTCTCTCCTCTAACACCTCCTCCTCCTCACTCACAGGAGCCTGGTCCACTGAGAAAATTGAAACAACCCCAAAAGAAAAAGGGACTACACAATCCCCCTCGCTCCTTCCACCCTCCCTGGGTGCTCTGCCTGTCCACCCCACTGTGTGGAGGACTCTCCTGCTCTCTCCAGAGAACAACCTCCTGGGCATCCCTTCTTCCTACCCACGGCCCCTGGCTCCAGACCTCCGCTGGCCCCTCTGTCTTGCATCATTCATCTCCCACTATTTACTGGAACCTTCCTCTTAGCACAAAAATATAATACTTCCCCCATTTAAAATTTTTTAAAAACTCACTTCATCCCACTTCCCTCTCCATTGCCCCATTTTTCTGTGCCCTTTTGCAAGAAAATTCTTCAAAATGGTTGTCTCTGCTTGCTGCCTCTGATTCCTTCCTTCTCATCCATTCTAGAACCCATTCCAGTCAGCGCTTCCCTCCCCCCATCCCAGGGAGCAATTTCCCGAGGTGCTAAATGCTCAGTTTTCCTCCCCCCAACACCCATTCACCCAGTTGTGCATGTTCTCCTCTTTACCTGATGTCCAGAGCGCCACACTACTCCCTTATGATCTATTTTCATGGTGTCCTTTGCTGGTCCCTCCCCATCCCCCTGACCTCTAACTGTTAGAGTGTCTGGGGTCTGTGCTCAGGACTTTTTCTTAGGCTACAGTCACTCTCTGAATTGTCTCCGTCTCAGGGCTTTACATACTGTTACGGTTTGGATCTGGAATGTTCCCCCAAAGCTTCGTGTGTTGAAGGCTTGATCTCCAGCTGATGGCACTGTTGGAAGGTGGTGGAAACTGTAGGTGGGACCTAGTTGGAGGAAGTGGGCCACCAGGAAGGATATATCTTGTCCCCATATCTATCTATCTCTCTCTTTCTTCTCTCTCTCTCTCTCTCTCTCTCATTTCTTAGATGCCATGAGGTGAGCAGCTCTGCTGTGCCTTGTGCTCCCCTCCATGACATTCTGCCTCACCACAAGCCACAGCAATGGGGCCAACAGATCATAGACTGAAACTTCTGGAACCATGAGCCAAAATAAACCCTTCCTTCTCTGAGCTGATTTTCTCAGGTATTTTGTCACAGAGAAGAAAAACTGACTAATGCACATAATATGCGCTTCTGGTTTTCAATTCTATATCTCTAGCCTGGGCTTCTCTACCCTTTGCTATGGATTCATAAACCCAAACCATCTAACAACTTAAAATCTCCAAAACCAAACTGTTCTCCACTCCCAGACTCTATTCCTTCTGAAGTCTTTCTCATCTCCATAAATAGCAACTTTGTCTTCCAGTGCTCAGACCCAGTGCTGTGGATTCTGTCCAAGGATATTGGCCTCTTTAGTACAGGTGCAGAGTAAGCGTTAGGTGGGACCAAGCTGAGATTCTGTCTTGCAAGAGCAACAGAGGGACAGGGAGGCAAAGGAGAATAGGCTTTCTCCCCCAAGCCCCCATGGACTCTGAGCTAGATCAGAAAGGAACTGAGATCATGGTTCCTGAAAGATTGACTGAGTCTGTATGTTGGCAGTCCCTTCGGAGCCAGAGGGCTGCAGAGAGTTATTGGAGTAAATGAGGTATAGCAATCTGAGTATGATACTTGCAACCCAGGTTGCTACCTTGGAAAGAATTGTTATCAAACAGTTTCTCTTACACAGTTGTTTCACATGGTGCCATATACAACAGCTGGCTGTGAAAGTGAGGCCCTGAGAGGGAGGAAGACCAATGGCCTGAGTGGCCAAGGGTCTTGTCTCTGGATGTTGAAGATAAAATAGCCACATCTTTGCACATCCTGTGTCACCTGATTTTTGTTATGTATCTGTCTCCCAGGCTAGAAAGCAAGTTCAGCCAACAAAGGAACAAAGTTCTGTCCAGCATCTACTTTGGAAGCGCTACATAAATGCATTTGGTTTTTTTAAAAAGTCAAAATAAAATCTCAACATCTGAAGGAACAGAGATCACTGGATGTAGGACTTCCACCTTAAGAGAGGGATGTTAAAATCTGAACCCAAACTGATCTTGAGGTACATCTACTGCATCTTTTGTGAGCTATCTCTGTCTGCTCATAATCTCCATCCAACACTTAGCCATTTAAGAAGATCACACCAAGAGCTTCCTCCTATAGAAGTCAGATCTGTTCTTCAGAATTCCAGATCCAATTCCATTCCAATCTACACATATTTGTTGAACAGCTACTATGTGCCAGACCTGGAACTGCTGGGATGGAAGTAGGATTAAACCAGCTTCCTCTATTCCTCCCCCCTTCATTTCTGTGAAGCCTAGGGAACTTGGGTTGCAGCGGTAAGAATAGTGCTTTGCTTCCAAGAATAATTTCTTGGGGATGAGTCTTTGAGAATTGGGAGAATGTTTCTCTAAACTTCTAAGTAAGCACAGTGCCTTGCTGAATTTCAGTAAATTGGACCAATGCCACCTTTCTAGTGAGGATTTTGCCTTACGAAGCTGGGTTCCCATTGGTTGTTTCATCTTATTACAGCAGAACTGGCTTACATGGGCCATTTTCTTCCATGTGACATTGATCTCTTAAAGACCGAATCTAATGCACAGCCATTCACATCATGAACACAGGAGAAGCACAAGAGGCAGATGGGGACCTTTGCTTTCCTGTTGTCACTGGTCACCATCTAATCGAGGCTGCCAAAGTCTCACTGGACTCCAAAGAGAGATCACCCCACTGCACACACCCCTAGCCGCCTACCATGTCACTGGTCAAACCTGAGTTAAATGTTCCAGACTATTCCCACTCATTCTTACATGAACCTCATATTCTCAAAGAAAATAGTCGAGATCCTGAGTTTATCACCATCTTCTTTCAGTGTCTCAATAATTTTAGCTATGTCTAACCATAAGACTCCTCTTAACTCCTGTAATTTGAGAAAGGAAAACCTTAATTAATTCATTCATTCATCATTTCTGTGCCAGGCACAACTCACACGGTCAGGGAGGTGAGCAGATGAGCAAAGCAACATTAAAGTACCGTAAAACTCCCACCAAGATGGAGGCAATACAAGGTCCAGGAGAGCATCAGCTTCTCATGCCAGTGTTTGCACATGTTTTCTTCTCTGTTTGAAATTACAAACAGCTAAGATCCACAGAGCACTTAGTACTATGCCAAGAACCATGCACAATTTAATTTTCCTCAAATTGAGTGAGATAGCTACTTAATATCTTTTGGGGTGGTTGTTTCTTCTCAAAGATTATTGAAGAGTCTCAACTTGCTAGGCATGAACATAAGAAAATTGAGTTTTTCAGTAACTGTCACTTTTAGCCATTAGATTGTGTAGTACCCCATGCTGTCTATTTCAAACTAAAAAGCTTCTTCTTAAAAAAAAACAAAATCAAGAAAATGAAGAGAGAGCCTACAGAATGGGAGAAAATCTCTACCACCAACACCTCAGATAGAGCATTGATCTTCAGGATACACAAAGAACTCAAAAAACTTAACAACAACAACAAAAAAAACCCCAAATAACCCAATTAATAAATGAGCTAAAGAACTGAACAGGCACTTCACAAAAGAAGAAATACTAATGGTCAAAAAATATATGAAGAAATGTTCAATATCTTTAGCAGCTAGAGAAATGCAAATTAAAACTATACTGAGATTCCATCTCACTCCAGTCAGAATGGCAATTATCAAGAATATAAGCAACAATAAATATTGGCAAGGATGTGGGGAAAAAGTTCACTCATACATTGCTGATGGAACCACAAATTGGTGCAACCACTCTGGAAAGAAGTATGAAAATTTCTTAGAAAACTTGGAATGGAACCACTATTTGACCCTGTTATCCCACTCCTCAGTTTATACCCAAAGAACTTAAAATCAGCATACCACGATGGCAAAGCCACTTCAATTTTGATACTAACTCAATTCATGATAGCCAAGTTATGGAACAAACCTTACAACAGATGAGTGGATAAAGAAAATGTGGTATATATACACAATGGAATAGTACTCATCCATAAAGAAAAATGAGCTCCTTTCTTTTAACAGGGATGAGAGGTGGGAGGGAAAGGGAGAGAGAAGGGAAATTGCATGGAAATGGAAGGAGACCCTCAGAGTTATACAAAAGTAGATACAAGAGGAAGTGAGGGGAAAGGGAAAAATAATACAAGGGGGACAAATGAATGTCAGTAGAGGGGGCAGAGAGAGAAGAGGAGAGGGGAGGGGAGGGGAGGGGGGATAGTAGAGGATAGGAAAGGCAGCAGAACACAACAGACACTAGTATGGCAATATGTAAATCAATGGATGTGTAACTGATGTGATTCTGCAATCTGTATATGGGGTAAAAATGGGAGTTCATAACCCACTTGAATCAAAGTGTGAAATATGATATATCAAGAAACATGTAATGTTTTGAACAACCAACAATAAAAAATTAAAAAAAAAAGAAAAATGAAATTATGTCATTTGCTGGTAAATGGACAGAACTGGAGAATATCATGCTAAGTGAAATAAGCCAGTTCCAAAAAACCAAAGGCAGAATGTTCTCTCTCATATGTGGATGCTAACAAACAACAAGGGAGAGGAAGATCAGAAATTCATTACACTAGACAAAGGGGGATGAATGGAGGGGAAGAGGGTTGGGAAGAGGAAAGACAGGAGAATGAATTGGACATATGTTTCCTATCCACATATATGAATACACAACCAATGTTACTTCATATCATGTACAACCACAATAAAGGGATTCTATTTGGAACAAGTTATACTTATTCTATATATGTATAAAATTTCAAAATATACTCTACAGTCATGTAAAAAAAATTAAATAAATAAATATAAAAAATAAAAATTAAAAAAAAAAAACTTTAAAAAACCTGAAAACTTTCATTTGGTTCAAAGTTCTTCTCCACTGCCCACCCAGTGCCAACTGGATTTGTAGCTCCTATTCTTTGGGGACCATGCGTGGGTGGATGTGGGTCAATTCCTGTATTCTCACTGCTTCCTTCCGATGCCTTCTGGTGTTGCTCAGGGAGGAGAAAGCGGAAGACCCCTCCTCACATGAGCACCCATGAGAGTTTGCCCTAATTCCAGGCAACAGTTATAACCTCAACCCAGTCAGTCTTCAGACTTGCCAGCGCACCCTACTGACAGACCCTCCTCCCAGGCAACTCCTTGGTAGCCATTGGTCATTTTCCATGCTCTCTTTGCGGACACCCCACTGTCCTCTGCAGGGTGACTGTTGTCCTTATGCCATCTGTCTTCTGTGGGTCACTGTTGTCCCCACCCATGTGTCCTCTGTAGGTGACAGTTGTCCCCACCCATCCATCCTCTGCAGGTGACTGTTGTCCCATCTGGCCTCTGTGGGGGGACTGTTAGCCTGTATCTACCTAACTCTGTCCTCTGACATTTGTTCAGGGCTACGCCTGGATCGACACTGGGCTGAGCAGGGACCAACATGAAGGGTCGGCCTGAACTGCAATGGGGTCAAAGTCTTGTGATGCTTTAGGCAACAAAGAACCTGAAGAATGGCCCGATTAGGTTTGCGCTCTGTGGCACTCCTTCTCCTTGCACTGCAGAGAACAGACGGGAGGGGCGGAAACAAGCAGCCCAGAGATCGAGGAGATCAACAAGGAGCCCAATGGCAGACTTTTTCATGTGCATATTGTCTCCACATGGCCAACCTTGATCAATCTTTTTTGGCCAATGACCTAGTCTAGAAGGGGATTCAGCATGCCTTGGGACAAGCTGATTCCTACTGCTATGGAAGACTATAGTGCGTTGAATTGTGTCCTCCAAAGATATGTAGAAGTCCTAACCACCAATACCTGTGACAACTGTCACCTACAGAGGACATATGGGTGGGAACAACAGTAACCCACAGAAGACAGATGGCATGAGGGCAACAGTCACCCTGCAGAGGACAGGACTGTGAATGTGATCTAATTTGAACAAAAGGTCTTTGCAGATATGATCAACTTAAAGTCATGGTGGATTAGCGAGGGCCTTAAACCCAATGACTGCTGTCCTTGTAAACCCTGGGAGATTTGAACGCACAGCAGAGAAGGCCATGTGATGGGAAGCTGAGGCAGGAGGATGGTGAATTCAAAGCCAGCCTCAGCAAACGCGAGACGCTAAGCAACTCAGTGAGACCCTGTCTCTAACTAAAATACAAAATAGGGCTGGGATGTGCTCAGTGGTCCAGTGCCCCTGAGTTCAATCCCTGGTACCCCCCCCCCCAAAAAAAAGTAAAAAGAAGAAGAAGTCCATGTGAAGAGGGAAAGCAGAGCTTGAAATGATACAGATACATGTCAGCAAATTCCAGGATTGCCCATCACTACCTGGAGCCAGCAAGGCAAGGAGGGATTCTATCCTGAGTCTAGAGGCAGCACAGCCCTGCCAATAGCCTAATTTCCAGAACCGTGAGAAGACACATGTCTGTTGTTCTAAACAAGTGTGTGGCTATGTGCAAGGCCAGTACTAGGAGACAATGCAAAGGGCAAGTCATTTCAGAACATTAGAGCCATTTAGGTCAGAGGAAGCTGAGGCCCAGGGTTGTGTTGTGGCTTCCAGAAGTCCACTGGTAGCTCATGGCCACCCCCTAGATAAGAACGGTACGCTTCAGAAACAGCACAGTTCATCCTGTGGGTGGACACCACTATGGTTGCTCCCTTTTGACTCAGATCTTCTGCTTTTGCCTGGCCAGCTCCTTCCTCCATCCACCCCACCAAACCTCACCCAGTTCTCTCTCTGCATATCCAGTCTTAGTGCTGCTGATTGACCCAGGGCCTAGCTGGACCCTGCTCTAGGAATCTCAGGCCCAACACCTGGCCAAGCCCAGCCCATTCCCACTGCCCACAGAGCCACTGGGTCAACTGGATTTGTAGCTCCTATTCTTTGGGAGCTATTCTTATCCTCCTATGAGCCGGTGCCAAGGGGTCTCTCCAGCTTCTCAACCCAAACACTTCACACTCGAGACAAAACCATGTCATTCTTTTGTGTGTGTGTGTGTGTTTGCATTTTTTTTCTTCCCTTTTTTTTTTAATTGGTTGTTCAAAACATTATAAAGCTCATGACATATCATCTTTCATACATTTGATTCAAGTGGGTTATGAACTCCCATTTTTGCCTCAAATACAAGTTGCAGAATCACATCGGTTACACATCCACATTTTTACATAATACCATATTAATGACTGTTGTATTCTGCTACCTTTCCTATCCCCTACTATCCCCCCCCCCCTTCCCTCTCATCTTCCCTCTCTACCCCATCTGCTGTTGTTTAATTCTCTCCCTTGTTTTTTTTTCCCCTTTCCCCTCACAAACTCTTATATGTAATTTTGTGTAACAATGAGGGTCTCCTTCCATTTCCATAGTTTCCCTTCTCTCTCCCTTTCTCTCCCCCCACTCGTCTCTGTTTAATGTTAATCTTTTCCTCATGCTCTTCTTCCCTGTTCTGATCTTAGTTGCTCTCTTTATATCAAAGAAGACATTTGGCATTTGTTTTTTAAGGATTGGCTAGCTTCACTTAGCATAATCTGCTCTAATGCCATCCATTTCCCTGCAAAATCCATGATTTTGTCATTTTTTAGTGCTGCGTAATACTCCATTGTGTATAAATGCCACAGTTTTTTAATCCATTCATCTATTGAAGGGCATCTGGGTTGATTCCAAAGTCTAGCTATTGTGAATTGTGCTGCCATGATCATTGATGTGGCAGTATCCCTATAGTATGCTCTTTTAAGGTCCTCAGGGAATAGACCGAGAAGGGCGATAGCTGGGTCAAATGGTGGTTCCATTCCCAGCTTTCCTAGGAATCTCCATACTGCTTTCCATATTGGCCGCACCAGTTTGCAGTTCCACCAGCAATGTACAAGTGTACCCTTTTCCCCACATCCTCGCCAGCACTTATTGTTGCTTGACTTCATAATGGCTGCCAATCTTACTGGAGTGAGATGGTATCTTAGGGTGGTTTTGATTTGCATTTCTCTGACTGCTAGAGATGGTGAGCATTTTTTCATGTACTTATTGATAGATTGTATGTCCTCCTCTGAGAAGTGTCTGTTCAGGTCCTTGGCCCATTTGTTGATAGGGTTATTTGTTATCTTATTGTTTAATTTTTTGAGTTCTTTGTATATTCTGGATATTAGGGCTCTATCTGAAGTGTCCATGTTATTCTTCATGTGTCTCAAAACCGCAGGCTCCTTGAGGAAAAAGAACACCAAATTTTCACACCAACTGAATTCCAGGTCTTTCAATTTGCGTATTGTCTGCAAACTTGCCAATCACTGCACAGTACTCAATCCATGGTGAGCATGTGAGAATATTGAGTGTCCTTATTTAATTAAGTCATTTCTTCACAAGATGCCTAACATGTCCCAACCCTGTGGAGAGAGCTGGAGATTCCCTGGGTCAGTTCACATGGGACCTTCCCATGCTGTGCAAAAGTATGTGTGTAGGCTGGGGGGAAAGTACACATGCAAAAAAAAAAAAAAAAAAAAAAAGCAAAGTTGTCAGCAGCAGTTAACAAGTGTTCCACAAAAAGAAAATATTGGGTATCCAAATAAGTTTGGGAAATGCTCATAAAAGGTTAAATCTTTTTAGTACAGAACCTGGAGGGGTCTTTAATATGCTAATAGGCATCTCTCCTAGGTGAATAGCCATAGCAATCACTGCCTTCCCTGAAACACCTGACTTGGACCAGGTGTCCTCTTCTGCTGAAGGATATTTTGGACTCCTGCTGTATTTCTGTTTTGTTTTCTAGCAGAACATGAGCCAAAGGCATCATCTTGTGAACTCTAAGTCTCTGCCAGCTCAGTTTGATAATGCTGACATGGCCCTAAATGTCACCACATGTATATTAAAATCCCTGGCTTCTCCCCACTTTGAAGTGCCTCTGGGCTCTTTTACCAACTCCTTTCCCAGGGAAAACAGGCATAGGAAAGAGATTACTGCAGTGTTGTGTGGCAGTCACCTAGGAGACCAGCTGTGCCTCTCCATTCTGAGTGCAGCCCCAAAGAAATGAGGCTCCCCTGCAGTCTACTGAGCCTCTTATTGGGCATGCGGGCTGTGAGGAACAGAGATGCTTGGAGCTCTCCTCTGCCCCACCCCAGCTTTAAAAAGGGGGAACCAGAGAGGCAGTCAAGATGCCTTTCCCAGCATCACAGAGCCAATGCTTTCTTGTGAGACATTAACTCTCAGCCTACTTTAAAATTAGCAACGATCATTACCCACCAGTCATTACGAGATGCTGTCTTATTATTTTTTTTCACATTTTTTTCACATATGCATTCAGGTCCTGGGCTGGCTGTGGTGGTGAGGGGTGTGGAGGAGAAGGCAACAGGGAGGCAACTCTCATGTGCCATGGCAAGACATCCATGGGGACAAAGTCACTGTGATTTCTTTCCTCCAGTTCTCAGTTGCACTTACTCCAACCTTTGCTAGCTCCTGGAGATTCACCTAAGCGGCTGGATTGGTAACTGTGGGGCCTTCAAGGGAGACTCTTCCCTAGGCTCCCCAGAGGCCCCTAATCCTAGCTTCCTACGTGTCCTCCTTACAAGGAGAGGAGCAACGCCTCTCACCTCTTCTCAGAGGGTCTCTTTCTTTCCTGCAGTGAACCTGCAGCAGTAAGCCCTCTGAGGCCCTCTGGGACTGTCCCCTGTTTGGGGACAATTGCATTAACAAGGGATTCTACACTGAGAATAGAAAGAAAAGAAAGGCCACACACCTGGTCCTCCAGTTGGTATTCTCATGCTCTCAGGAGGTGGGGGCTATAGTGACCTGTGCTCTCCCCATTCTCCCCTCAGCACCCATTCACCTGCACTGATAGCACCTCCATTTCCTTCTGGTTCGGGTAATGGTGGAATTGTGAACCCAGGCTCCTGCCCTCTGGATAAAAAAATAAAATGTTCCTTCCCCCAGAGCCTGGATGTCCCGTACTACAAGAGACAGACACCGGAGTACACTCTGTAAACACATGCTTTCCACCTCTTTGAGCATTGAGAAGGTGTCCCCAGGGCTGGTGACACGGTCAAATTCTCTCAACCCCACCTCATGCACCCCGAATCTGCACACACAGCCCAGATAACCTACTGTTCCCACGTCTCCTCTTTCCCAGCCCCCTGGGGCTACCCAGCCTCCTGCCTGTCTCCTAGCCTCAGTTTCCCCTCTAGTCTATGAGCATTTGACCTACCTCCAGATAAGCCCCTTTCCCAGGGCCAACCACAGTTACTTTCTGTCACTTTCAGTTAAGGGACCGTGCAAGATACAAATGGCATACATACAGGTGATCCTCAGCAGACGGGGTAAATGAAGTTAGCACCCGCTGCCCTGGAGACAGGGGAAATTCCAGGAGAAGAGAGAGAATGGTAGGGGAGGGGGGTCAGGAAGCCTGGAAAAGGAAGAGACTTGAGGGTAAGGATCATTCATGGGGCCAGGAAATAGCCTTTGAGCAAGCATGAGGATGGGGTGCTTGGGCACACAGAGCAGCTATGAGAAAAGGAGGGAGCAGAGCGTGTCCCAGGCGCCCCTCTGCGGCTGACAGACCCAGCCAGCTTCCCCACTGAGCTTCCCCCACAGAACGAAGATCTGACACCCCTGGATGCGGCCCCAGAGACTGGCGCCTGTCCCTTCCTTCCATCTCTGGGCGGGGGCGAGAAGGGAATGAGATTTCACAACAGTGACAACAAAGCCAAGCAGAGACATGTTGGCAGCCTTGCAGCCTCACACAAGGTCACTCCAGAGCCTTCCACTGAGCCCACTGTGGGGTCACGGCAGCTTTGGGTTCTAGTTCTTCCCCCTTCCTTACCCCAGATTCCTGAAGAAGAAAAAAAAAATTCCCCTCTTTATGTTTATGGTTCTCCATTGACCCCATGGGAAATGGAGACCTCTCAAAGTGAAGAGGGTTTTGTTTTTTGTTTTTGTTTGTTCAGTTTTATGCTTTCAAGGGGACTACACTTGTAATGCTCTAGATTAGTCATTTCCATAGAGATTTGAGCAAAACAGCAAATCTAAGTAAATGAATTCTGACAAAGCTCTGGCAAGAAAAAGAAAAGAGAGAGAGAGAGAGAGAGAGAGAGAGAGAGAGAAGAGAGCCATTGTGTAGTCCTCAAACCCAAAACCTGAGCTTATGGAAATTTGTGTGGTATTCCCAGGTGTCGGGGACAAAGGTGAAATAAAAGTGACCCTCCTACATGTCTGCTCCTTCTTCTCAAGGACACTGGATATAAGGTCTGGGAATGAGTTATTCAAGGGTTCAGCTACTGGCTCATAGACAGGAAGGGATCTTGGGAAATACAGTACAATGCAATTGTGACAAAAATCCCTTTTCAAGGATTTGCAGAACATTAAACACTACCCACTGCTTCCATCAGAGTCCCCAGTTGGAGAGAACAGAGGCTTTTGAACCTGAGATTCTCTCCCTGCTGTACTTGCAAGACAGCTCCTTCCATTTGGGCTGCTGTGTTTGAGGTTCGGTAATGAGGTGGCATTTCCTTAAAAGGGAAATAAAATACATATTTTGGTGGCTATGGCCCAGGTTGCACACGTTCCCAGAGGAAATGAAAATCTTTTAAAGGAATGTTTGCCTCATTCAGTACAAATAATGTTGATTTGTTTATGTCTTAACCTCTGTTGGGTGCTTAATGAGTGAAAATACATCTTCTGAGACTTGGAGCACACTGGATCCTTTTTAGTGGGCTACCCTGGTATAAATAAAGAGGAAAAGAATCATTATGACTCCAGTGAAATATAGTGTTCTTAATCAATCTGGTTTGGATGACCCAGGCTGTTCCTAGGGAAATGTCAGCTTTTTTCATTGATAATTTTCTTTCTTTTTCTTCTTGCACAATCATGATTCTTAGAAATTTTAAATTACCTCTTAGGGTTTAACAAAGTAAGTAATTATGTGATTGTTTGGTACACTGCATGATGTGGTAGAGTTGGGGATGGGTTGAGTTCCTTGACTTGATTTGCAAGTCAGCTGTAGGAGTGACTGGCTGTTGGATCTTAGAACCATTTTTCCCTTCAAAGCCTCAGTTAGCACAGGTGTGAAGCAAGGTGATAATACACATGTCGTTCCCTAAGGCTTTATGCAAATCTGATGGAATAAAGAATTGAAAGTGTCTTGAGAAAAAAGGAAGCATTTCTCAATTGTGAGAGAAAGAAAAGCAAAACAGTTTGCCCTGTGTACCAGGCCCTTTGCAGTAGACTCCTGGGCCCTCCCTACACCACCAATCTTGCCACTCCCAGCCCAACCCAACCAGCAGTGGTGGTCAAAATGACATAAATCAGACTGTGTGGTTCCAGCTCCAGAGGACTTCACTGTTTTCCCAATGCAATTGTCGACAGTATCTAAACTGTCAACTGGCCCTGCCTGACCTGGCTCCTGTCTCCCCTCCAGTGGCAGCACCTGCCACTGTGACCCTCACTTTCTCTGCCTTTAGTCTCCCTTCAGATCTTTGCCAATGCTCCATTCCTCTCTCAGGGCCTCTGTACATGTCATTCTGTCTTTCTAGGACACCCTTCTGCCTTTCTGGATTGGGGGAGGGGGGTTGTTTGTTTGGTTTTTTGTTTGGGGGTTTTGAGAGTTTTGTTTCTGGTTTGGTTTGTTGCTGTTGCTGTTTTGAGAAAGGGTCTCACTAAGTTCCCCAGGCTGGCCTCAAATCCTGGTAGCTAGGATTACACACTCAACTAACAGAACCCTCTTACATGATTTGTCCTTAAGATGGGGTCTAGCTAGGCACAGGAATGCACATTCATAATCCCAGTGGCTTGGGAGGCTGAGGCAGGAGTATCATGAGTTCAAAGCCAGCATCAGAACCTTAGCGAGGCCCTAAGCAACTTAGAGAGAACTTGTCTCAAAATAAAACAGTAAAAAAAGGGGGGCGGGGCTGGGGCTGGGGCTCAATGGTTAAGTGCCCTTGGGTTCAATCCCTGGTACAAAAAAAATAAAAGAAAAAAGATGGGGGTCTCACCACGTTGCCCAGTTTGGTCTCATACACCTGGTTCAAGTGACCCTCTCACCTCAGCCTCCTGAGTTGCTAGAACTATAATTACTGCTCCTTCTTTCTCCTTTCTTTTTTTGGGGGGTGGAGTGAGTACTAGGGATTGAACTCAGAGGCACTCAACCACATCCCCAGCCCTATTTTGTATTTTCTTTAGAGACAGGGTCTCACTGAGTTTCTTAGTGCCTCACTTTTGCTGTGGCTGGTTTTGAACTTGCAATCCTGCTGCCTCAGTCTCCTGAGCTGCTGGGATCTTTCTCCTTTCTTAACCTGACCAATCCCTCTTTTCAATTTTTCAACTTTTCTTTTGACCAGGACTGACACATCGGCCACCTGGTTGTGCAACATAACATCTCCAGGGAGTGCCATTCACATAGCCTCCAGTCTGCTGGATGGCACGTGACAACTCCATTCTCAGCCACCACCACTACACCCGTTATAACCTTGACTTGCACTATACTCCTTCACAGCAGTCTGCACATTTCTAATCATTTATTTGTTAAATGTCCTTTTTCTCCACTAGACCAGCAGAATGGGGACTTTGACTCACCTGTTCACCCAGAATCCTCAGCACCTAGAACAGCACCTACAAACAAAAGGTGTTCAATAAATGTGTATGGACTTTCTGGGAAGTATAGAAGAGTTCATATCATGCTGCCTCAACCCACTGTCACTGAATAGGAATAAGCAATGAGTTTAGGAAACATCTCAGCAGCTTCCCATTATCCACCCCCAGGGACAACATTGGTCTGGAAGCTAAGAAGTGCTGGGGGCCCACAGGCTAGGTGCAGAGGACCCCAGAGGAAGAAGAACAATAGGGCCACGGAGAAATGAACCCTTCCTTTGGTTGCTAAGAGAGACATCCCTGCCCACTAGAAGCAGTTAGTGCCTCTCTTTAGAAATGAAATGATCCAAGAAAAAGTATATGAGAGCAGAGTCTGAAGATCTGAATTTTTACTCCTACTCTTTGGCAGATGAGCTGGTGATGACTGGTAAGTAATTATTAAATGAAAATGTGCTGTCCTTTATCCTTGCTGGGATATTTTTAAATTAAGCAAGGCACTTTATAAGTAGAACCCTTAGCTCTAAAAAAGAATAGCTCTAATAATGTGATGTAGCATTACTGTTTTACAGTTGATTAATAAACTGCTCACAGCATGCTTCCCTTTCACCTGGAGCTATCTTCAGTTATGACTTGTTGATTAACCAATCACAAAGGATTTAGGAGCAGAAGGTGATGCCTGCTCTAGGTTTTACATAATATTAAAATAAATAACCTTAGCAAACTCAGCACTATTGTTCGGTGAGACCTCATTCATTCACTGGTTCTTAGAGCAAACATTTATCAAAGGCCTTCTCTGGACCAGGGACTGGAAAAGACCTGTTTCCTGCCTTTGAGGACCTCACCAGCTACTGCAGGGATGGGGGCTAACAAGGGTGACCCAGTGTGCATGCCAACCATTTTTTTGCAAGCTGAGGGTAAGTGTTCTGTGATGGAAGCATCAACTGTCTCCCACAGCAACACAGGGGAACACCAATCCACTCTACCTGGGCAAGATGCTTCTCGGGGACAGTGTCTCAAGGTTACTCTAGGTTTGATGCAGATCCTCAAGAGAAAGGAAGGAGAGAAGACTGTCTGGAGCTATTCTTATTTCCACCCCAGGAAGGAGAACAAAGAGGGCACTGCTTCCAGGGCTTGTTGGTATGAGACTCATGGGCACAACATGCCTCCAACTTCCTCTTGAACATGAGGGGCTTGGCAGGGGCTGCTTTTTGCCTGGAGCATTTCCCTTCATTTTTGGTGAACTTAATATACTTTGGATAAAATATAATTCTTGGGTTTCTATTTATTTACATTTTCTCATAATGCTGTTCTTTAATGCCTCCATAATGTTCATAATGCCTCCATAAGCCCATTCTTTCAAAGAATGCTGAATTTTTGAACCTCCAGGATCCAGAATGTGGCCTCCAATATCTGAACCTGGAAAAATCAAAGGATGTTTGAGTTACACCCATTTCCATCTCTAACTCCCTGGGCTTTTCACAGGGCTGGTAGTGAGATAGTACATGGGTGTAAGGGTGTGGGATACAGGAAACTGGAGCTTACTGTGGCCATCATACCTGGGGGCTGGAGTCAGGAGCTGCCTTTGGTTGACCCACTGAACTCCATGAAGCTCTGGACGGGCTGGATATATTGAAAAATATTTTGATAAACTTCCTGGAGGAAAGATGAGAGCCAAAGAGACAAAGGAGATGACTAAAGAGCTCCATTTTGGAAATGGACAGAAATTTGGGGGTATTGAGGAAAGACAGGAGAGATCAGGAGATGAGGTGAGGATACAGCAACATGGAGGTCCTAAGAGACTTCTAGAAACAGGATTCTATGACGCTATGTTTTGAGTCATCTTCTAATGCTACAGTGTAGTTCCCTTCATCTTCCCAAGTCAGGTCATCTACACATAAAATAAACACCTGCTGGGAGGTTTGTTTGAGGAAAGCTAATGACTGATTCCACATTTGGGTTGAACTACCAAAGTGGGATGGCAAGACAATGCCTAAACTGACTAATTTAGCAGAAGCAAGAGTTTATAACCTGAGGGGACCCCAAGCATACAAATTACCCAGAAATTCCCTTGACTCTGGAGGAAATAATTAGATATTCCATAATTTGTAGTTGGAAGGTACTTTGATTTAAACATTTTTGCCCCCTCTCAAACTCATGCTGAAACGCAACCTACAAAGCAACAGTGTTGGGTGGTAGGACCTACTGGGAGGTGTCTAGTCATAAGGTCTAGGTCATGATGGGTTAGTACCCCTGTATAAAAGGCTTACTGGAGCAGGTTTGCTCTCCCAATCTTCTGCCTTGGGAAGAGCAGCGTTCCTTCCCTCCAGATACATTGTTCAGGTGTTCATCTTGGAAGCACATACAGGAACCTCAGCAGACACCAAACCTACTGGTACTTTGATCTTGAATTTCAAGCTTTGTGAACTGTGAGAATTAATTAATCTTTTCTTTATAAATTACCTAGTCTCAGGTGTTCTATTATAGCAGCACAAAAAAGACTAAGACAGAGGGCTTAAGCAATCTCATCTAGCTAACCCTGATCCAACGAGAGACCCAGCTAACATCTTGGTTTTATTTTGTATGCTTGGGGTCCCCTCAGGTTATAAACTCTTGCTTCTGCTAAATTAGTCAGTTTAGGCATTGTCTTGCCATCCCACTTGGGTAGTTCAACCCAATTTGCCATGCCATAATTTTTTTAAATATCCCCATCTTCCAAAGGAAAAGGCCCAGATAGTCTGTTAGCCCTCTAAGTCTCATACCTAATAAGTAACAAATCCAGAATTTGAATTCAAGATTTTAGCTGCAACTTTAAAGACTATTTGTTCAGAAATAATTATAGACTCATAGGAAACCTCAATAATAGTACAGAGGAGCCCAGGGGACACTTCACCCAGCTTCCCCAACTTTAGGAATTCTTCAGTCACTTACTATACTTCCTACTACCCACTGAATCTAGAGAGGAAGAATTGAGCAAGAGTAACTGAAGTTTTGTGTTAAAGCAGTATTTTTAGTTTTTCTTGCTGGAAACTGGAAATCAAGTAGATACAAAGAGTTTAACCTAAAGAAGTTCAAATCCTATCACATTCTACTAATCCATCCTTGCTAATCCCCTCACTCCTCCCTTTCCCTCCCTCCCCTCTTCCCTATCTAGAATTCGTCTATTCTTCCCATGCTCCCCCTCCCTACCCCACTATGAGTTAGCCTCCTTATATCAGAGAAAACATTCAGCATTTGTTTTTTGGGGATTGGCTAACTTCACTTAGCATTATCTTCTCCAACGCCATCAGTTTACCTGCAAATGTCATGATTTTATTCTCTTTTATTGCTGAGTAAAATTCCATTGTGTATAAATGCCACATTTTTTTATCCATTCATCCATTGAAGGGCATCTAGGTTGGTTCCACAGCTATTGTGAATTGTGCTGCTATAAACATTGATGTAGCTGTGTCCCTGTAGTATGCGGTTTTTAAGTCCTTTGGGTATAATCCGAGGAGAGGGAAAGATGAGTCAAATGGTGGTTCCATTCCCAGATTTCCAAGGACTCTCCATACTGTTTTCCATATTGGCTGCACCAATTTACAATCCCACCAGCAGTGTATGAATGTGCCTTTTCCCCCACATCCTCGCCAACACATTACAAATTGGGTGTCAACCTACTTTATATACAAACAGAGATATGAAAAATTTATATATATATATATATATATATATGAATTGTAATGCCAAATAAAACAAAGTACATGTATAAAGACATGAATTGGCGTAAACATACTTTATATACAAAGATATGAAAAATTGTGCTCTATATGTGTAATACGAATTGTAATGCATTCCGCTGTGGTGTGTTTAAAGATAAAATAAAATAAAAGAAGTTCAAATCCCAGAGCAGTGGCTCTCAGCCTTAGCTGCACGAGAGGACCCTGGAGCACCTGTCCCAGTGCAGTGGTTCTAGTCTAATCAATTTGGTCTGAGGCTTAGGCATCAGGATTTTCTGAAGCTCCTCAGAGGTCTTTAATATATAACTAGGGTTGAGAAACAGCTCTAAAGCTATACCTTTGGTACCAATGGGTTCCCAGGTGAGTCCACCCTCTGATCAGACCCAGCCAGGATAACCGTAAGAGGAGCTGGTGAACTGAGAGGCTCCTGGGGTTCCTAGCAGAGAAATTTCTCTGATGCATTTATTGCAAATCTTTGTTGTCCTGCCACTCAGGACTGTGCCTCCCTTTTTGAAATAGTCACTCAGCTCCCGGCACATCAAAGGAGATTATCATTCCTGTGGCACCAGCTTTGTTTTCGGATACCTCTGAAAGAAGCAGGTCCACTTATCTCCAGAATGCTTTCCCAGAAAGCCCAGTCCCTGCTGGGTGAGGTCACCGGTCCACAATTTGCATCCATCACACCTTATACAAAGTGAGGAGGAATTGGTTCGCTTTGTTTTCCAGCATGGAGGAAACAGATTTCTTCTTAAGCTTCGCACAATAAATTGTATTAAATCCTTTCAGCAGGGTTTCCATGGCTATGTGAAAGGGAAATCACACAGTAATTGTTTTAAATAATACAGCAAGGCAAGCTAGAGAGTACATCTTAATTTTTGTCATCTGTGTGGAGTTTCTGTTTGCATGGAAATGTTCCTGAGGCAGAGGGAAAGGTTTCTGCATTCATGGAGAGGTGTTTGGTGAATGTAGTCCAAGGTCAAGCACAGACTGAAATAAACAGACCCCCCAAATCCCTCAGCACCCCCCACCCCGGCTCTGTCCTCATGAGCCCCAGGCCTGGTTTGCTTGTTTTAAGAGGTATTACAGTTTAGATACAAAGTGTCCCCCCAAAACTCCTGTGTCAAAGCAGGAATATTCAGAGGTGAAATTATTAGATTATGAGAGCTGTGACCTAATCAGTCCATCCCAGTTTGAATGGGCTAATTAGATGGCAACTATAGGCAGGTAGGGCGTGGCTGGAGGAGATGGGTCACTGGGGGTGTGCCCTGGAAGGATTCATCTTCCCTGTGGTCCCTTTCCTGCTCTCCTTCTCTGTTCCCCAGACACCACAAGGTGAGCAGCTTTCTTTCTCTGCCATCCTTCCGCCATGATGTTCTCCTTCACCTTGAACCCAGAGCAATGGAGTTGGCCAACCATGTTCTGAAACCATGAACTCCACAATAAACTTTTCCTCCTCTAAGTTGTTCTTGTCAGGTACTTTGGTCCCAGTCGTGAAAAACTGACTAACACAAGTGAGAATTACAATGATATCTACGTATCTCTTTGCTGCATGGGCAACTCCCATTGCATAAGCCTGACTTCAGTTGGAAGAGAAAGTTGGGTCTGTGCCCTAGACAAAGATGACACTGGAGACAAACTTTGAATATAAATTTGTCCCCAGTACCTGGAGAATTCTGTAGGGTCAGGCCCTTATAGTAGTCTTAGGCCAAGAATTCATAGAAAAAAATGCCATGGATAAGAATCCAGGTTTTTGTAGGTGACTGTCCGAGGTTCAGGTCCATAGTCCATCAGTCAGGTTATTGCAAGTTGACTCACTTCTCTGCAATTCCATTTCTTTACCTGCAAAATGAGAATGATGATCACCTACCTACCCAAAGGTTCTGAGCCTTAAATCAGTTTAAGAAGATATTAAGCCCTGAAGTATTCTAGACTTGGAAAAACTATTGTTCCATCTATGATCAGAGTTTGTATAAAATAATTTTATCATTGTTATTTGACTATAGGAAAATGCTTTCCACCCGACCCCCACCCCTGCCCATTGTAAGGTGGATTTGAGGGCTGTTTCCTGCCTGTGTGATATCCAGGCTAAATTCAACAGATAATAATGAGCCCTTCCAGATGTCCTAGAACATGCTAGGAGCTGGAAAATGGGGACCGAAGGTCTGATTTCTGCCCTGAAGGAGCTCTCAGACCAGAACTGAGACCCTTATCAACTGATGTTGATGAACATGACACTCAGTTTGTACTTGACCATGGCTGTCCCACAGGGAGAACACAGTTCCTGAACTTGGGCTGAACCACCAACTGGATAAGGAAGGAGAGAGCTCTATATTGTCACTGACAGAAAAGTCACCTTCAGTCCCTATCCTTGTAGGCAATTCAACTTCCAAATAGGGATACAAATAAAGTTCCTCAGCCAAGCCCCAAAGAGAGTTCAGGGCAGACTTCACCCTGGGGCCTGCTCCTCTGACTATAGCTGATGTTGATGAGAACCTCATGTGGGTGGGAACTGGGGGAGGTGAGAGGAAGGAGAACATGGGAGGAGGAAGGCAAAGCTTCAGCAAGTATGCATGAGATCACTTGGCAGGCAAGTCAACCTTGGAAGAAAAGGACATTGGCTTTAGTCACAGTCTGCCATTTTGAACTCTGTGGCAGTTTATTTTAGCTTTTTTAAAATAAATGTTTTAAAGCAAGGATAATAAAAAGTAACAGAGCACATGCTAAAAAAGATTCGCCCACACAGAAGTCATCCTTGGAGCCAAAACCAAGACATGGTTGAGATGCTTTTGCTTTATGTCTGGGCCTTTGGGAGATGTTCTCCCCTTCAGGCCCCATGGGAGATATGGAGCAGACACACCAGATTCTAGGAGCTGAGCCTCAGAGTGACAGCTGATGTCCTCTAGAGGCCCATGAGGGCTTACCCTTCGGTGCCTCTGGTCTGTGGCCTCTGCTTGAAACTTGCTCTTTGCAAATCTTGAGCCTGTCCTTTTTCCAGACCCAGATAACACCCCACTTGCTGATTTTTGTCACAAAGTGGAACAGAGTTGAGGCTAGGATTGCGGGCCCCGCTCTCCATGCCTTCATTGTCCTCTACTACTTCCTGTTCACAAATCTGTCTCCCCCATTAGATCATGAGCCCCTTGAAGAGGAACTGTCTAGATGCACCATGGGTCCCCAGAGCACAGCCCAGTGTGTGGCACATAGATGTCTGCAATAAATAACTGTCAAATGAGGGAATGCCTACATGAATAAATGAATGAGTGGCAAAACTCTCATGGACCGCTTCAGTATGATGATGTGGTCAGTATAATGTTCCCTAAAAGCTCTTTGCTGGGGTCAGATCCCTTTAAGTTTGCTGTGGCCTACTTTGAATTCTGACACCCCCCCAACTACCCACCCGCCTACATGCAAACACTGTGGACACCAACACCAACCAGGTATCCGGGGAACTTCACAGCCCTTCCTATCTCTCTAAGCAGGAAACCCACAGGTTGCACGGTGACAAGGACCAGGTCTGCTCACTGCAGATTATGCCCTTCCTGAACTAGGCCCCCTAGTTTATGTGGCTCTGGCAAGTGCCAGCTACAGAATCATTGCAGCCCCATTTTCAAAGACCAAGTTGCTCATATTTTTTCTGACCTCAGGATTTCTTTGGAACACTTCTCCAGTGACTCAAAATCTCCTCCTGGTTGGCTAATAAGCCACCCAAGGCAAGAATTTATTGTTTCTCATGATCTTATGGGCTGACTGAGCTCAGCGGGGTGGTTCTCTCTTGGGGTTTTCATAAGATCATGATCAGATGTCAACGGGGGCTGCACTTATCTTGATTATGTGCATGTTCCAGACATCTCACTCAAACAGCTGGTAGCTGGTGGGAACTGTGAGCTAGGGGCTCAGGTGGAGCACCTGCATGTGGTTTCTCCATGTGGTGTGGGTTTCTTGCACCTAGTTCCAGGAGGGAATGCTCCAAGATGAAGCCACAAGAAGCAACTTCTTGTGACCTAACCTCAGAAGTCCCGGAACATCATTTCACTCTATGTTATTAGTCAAGCAAGTCACTGTGACCAGCTCAAGATTCAAAGAGAGAGGAATTAGAGTCCATCTCTCGATGGTGGGAAAATCTCTGAAAGCTCCCATTTAAAAGGAAAATCATGGGTCAGCTCTGCATGCTCAGTGACTCGTGGATGGTGATGCTCCTCCTAAGGCGATCCTGCTGTCTCTTACCTTACAAATACACAAATGGCCCCAACTTACCACTCTTCTAAGCTCCATATCTGCAAACCAACGGTTAACTCGCTAGTAATCTTATAACATGTCAATGCCAACATTGGCCATGGCGCTGTGAGACAGTCCTCCCTGGGGAACCCAGATGGGGGATACAGCGCCTCTTTGGCCAGTTCTCCAGCAGCGATTAGCTACCCACAACAAAGAGGAAAATTCCCAGATCAAATATATTTATAACCTTAGTTTAATCACTGCTGATAAGTAACAGATCACAGTGTAAGTCTACCTCCACTTACATCCCTCACAGGGCATTGATTTTGATGGTTTAAGAGTCATGGGCTGCTTGTTGCTATCTTCATCTTCAGAATGGCTATTTTATGAGAATGAAAGTGAGCAGCCATTTCCCACTCACACTTCTCCTGCTTTTGTCTACAAGCACAACAGGAGGGATGAGATTGTTGGGGAGGATGATAAGAGGAATAAAACTCAGCAAAGTCTCTGCAATCTTTTTAAGTATGTTGGGAACCAAAAGAATATATACTATGCTACTCGAAGGACCCTTTGGCAGTATCTTCTCACACTGCTTCAAGGGTATATAGCCTGGTGAGAAAGGAGACAGCTCTAGAATCAGATGGCTTGCATTTTGTTCCTGGAATCTCCACTTCAGGTGCCACAGAGGCCAAGTTAGTTACCCTGTTTGTGCCTCATTCTCTCGGTTTTCAAGACTGATTAGTCACATGTAATTTACTTGGCCACTCCCTCTTGTAGAAATACCCAGAATAAATGAAGAGTAGGAATAGCCAACTAATCAGCTGAGAAACATCTGAGGAGATGGCATTTAAACTGAACCTAGAGTAAAAAGAAAACTGAAGATATATAGCAGTCATGGCAGGTGTATTAGTTTCCTGTGGCTGCTGTAACAAATTACTCCAAACTGGGTAGCTTAAATCAACACAAGATGTATTCCCTGATAGTTCTGGAAGCTAGATATTCAAAGTCAAGGTGACAGAACTATATTCCTTCCAAAGGCATTAAGGGAAAATTCATTTTTGCAAATCCAGCTTCCGGTGGCTCCAGGTATTCATTGGTTTGTGGCTGCGTTACTTCAATCTCCTTTCCATGGACACATTATCTCCTTTCCTCTGTGTCTTCACCTCTCTGTGTCTGTCTAATAAGGATGTGTGTGACTACATTAAGCCTCACCTAGACAAGTCAGGATACGCACCTCTTGTCAAGATCCTTAACTTAATCATATGCTCTTTTCTATATAAGGCAATATTCACAGGTTCTAGGGAATGAGCAGGTGGACATACCTTTTAGGGGCCAATATTCAACCTGCTATAATATGGTCAAAGAATAATAAAAAGTCAGACAGGACGAGAGTCTTTTCAGCCTAGGAGGGTATTTAGTCCTACAATGAAAAGCCAGGAGAGACCACAAGCAGGTTTCGTACTGAGGTCTGTGTTACAATGATTGTACTTGATCATTTGTGAGGAATATATTTGGGGGGAGAGTGCCAGAAGGAAACCCAGTTCACAGGCTGTTGTCAACCTAAAAATTTAGGTATGGGGCAAATACTTCTTCGTCAAAACCTACAACCCAATATTACTGGGATGAACAGTCTTTTGACAAAGCAAATTCTAATTCTACATCCTGTAAAAAAGGACTAAGTCTTGGCCCCATTTTAGCCTACCTTAATCCCAAGTAATTTACTTCTGCAATAAACTAAAATAAACTCATGTTCTCTCTGCTGCAATATTTGGAGACTTCCTCCTGATTTTATGGCCAGGAAATTACAATAGCCTTGAGAAGCTAAAATATTAGGTTAACAACCATCAGGAAAAAAAAAAAAAAGCCGCCACTCGTCAAGTAGGCAAAAGTTAAAACATTTGCAATGGAGGGCAAGTAGGTAAGCAGTAGCCTGAACACATCTTGTCTCTGGGCTGATATAACAAAGTACCAAAGACTAGGTAGCTTATTCTCACAGTTTGGGAGGCTGGAGGTGTGAGGTCAGGGTGTTAGCATAGTTGGTTTCTGCCAAGGACCCTCTTCTGGGTTACAGATGGTACTTTCTCTTTGTATTCTTACATGGTGGAAAGACAGTGAGCCAGCTCTCTGATTCCATTCACGAGGGCTCCAACCTCATGATTTCACGACCTCCCACAGGTTCCACTTTCAAAGATCATCACATTGAGATGATGGGTTCAACACACACATGGCGCCTCCCTCCCCTTGCTATGCCCCTCAGACTTCTTTCATGACCTGAAATTCCCTTGCATCCTACTCAGTTGGTGGGTTCACTAGCTTAGGGACGTGCTCAAAAATGAGCTTCCTAGAGAGCTGGGCGCTGTGGCACACACCTATAATCCCAGCGGCATGGGAGGCTGAGAAGGAGAATCTCGAGTTCAAAGCCAGCCTCACTCAGCAAAAGCAAGGTTCTAAGCAACTCAGACCCTGTCTCTAAATAAAATACAAAATTCAGCTGGGGATGTTGCTCTGTGGTTGTGTCCCTGAGTTCAATCCCCAGTACCCACCCATCCCCCAAAAAGAGCTTCCTGCAGAAGACTAAGCATTTTTGTGATTGAAAAAGACAGAGATTAACTTTAAGCCATAAATGTCTCTTTCATGCATACCGCACAGATCTCTATGATCTTAACCAAGTAACTTTACTGTCTTGGACTAGCCTCAGAGTTCACCTCAAGAGCAAATGTTGGCACTACCAGCAGTTACCTTTGCATCTGTCCTCTGTGCATCTGGGCATCTGTGCCTTGCTGCATAGAGAAAGGGGAGAGAGGACCAACTTGGGCCACACCCTCTCTCACAGGCCTCTGGGGCAGGCAGTGCTGGCTGTGCCCCTGTGTTCAGACTTTCTCCCTCTCCCTCCTATTCAGTAACAGGACCCTGGGTTTTAACTGGTGAAAGTTGCCAGATAAAATACAGGACCCCCAGTTATATTTGAATCCCAGATGAAAAACAAAAACTTATTTTAGTAAAAGCATGTTCCAAATATTTTATGATACATAGTCATGTTAAAAATTATTTATGATTTATCTAAAATTTGTTTTCTCTAAAATTTATTGTTTATATAAAAAACACTGGATATCTTGTTTTTGTTGCTTTGTTGTTGTTGTTGTTGCTGTTGTTGTTGTTATTGTTAAATCTGGCATTGGGCTGCCTATGAAGCTAGGTGTGACCCTGTGAAAAAATTCTGCCAAAGTGATGTAAATAAAAGCGCTCTAAAAGGGAGTGGTATATCCCTCTCTCTTTCTCCTTCCAGTCTTCTTGTTGGAATATGAAGGCAATGTTGGAGCTCCAGCAGTCATTTTGGACTGTGAGATGATCTAAGGAATGAAGCCATTCATGGTAGAGAAAAAAAACCTATGAGGAGCTTGGTTCTTGGTCTGGAACATGAGTGGAAAGTGAACTATCTTATTCAAGCAACTGCTATTTGGGGGTGGGGGGGGTCTGCTAGTTGCAGCTGAAGCCAATAATAACTAATTTATTATGCCATCTAATTGTCACCCAGCCTTAAAACTAAGGCACATTTCCACATTTTAGCAAATAAAAGCCCAAATTTGAGAAAAGGCAAGAAAATTAGCCAAAGTGGTCAGATAGCAATTGGTGGGCCATATTGTGAACCCAAATCTACCTGAATACTATCCTGGGCTCTGATTTTTCTATACGTCATTTACTCTCTGGGTTAGAATTTTTATCAAATTCCTAGATATTATAGCATAAAATCAAATTTGTTTCTGCATATCTCATATCTAAAGCATTTAGTTTTCTCTCTCATCAAAAATACAGAATATGGGAGGTACCAGGAAATGATATTGACCAAATCATGTTATGTTCATGTACGAATGTCACCATATCCCACTATTATGTCTGATTATGATCCACAAATTTAAAAAATTATTTAAGCTACAGAATATGGACATGTCTGGCATCTGTTGGTATCACATGATCAAGAGCTTTTATAGAGAATCAGTATTAAAAGGTCTATTTGTATCTTTTGGAAACATACTGTGTTGGTTGTTGCTCCTTGTAAAATACAATTTTCAAGCAATAAATTTCACATAGAATTTAGAGCTAGGACAAAAATTAAAAATATCTACTCAGGTACAATTCTTTTATATATAATATTTTGTGTGGGGGGGCAGGGCGCAGGGGAGGGTGCAGGTCAAAGAGTAAGGAAAGAAGAAAGCCTGACAATTACTCTTTTACTCTGGTTTCCAGAAGTTAAATCTTATGTTCAGTCATAGTCATTCAATTGGCTCAGACACTAAAATATTTATGCTTCTTTTTTTTTTCTTTTGTCATCTTTTTCTCTCTAACATTTTTCTCTCATGTTTAATTTTCCATCTTAGGGAACATTTTTATTATTACTGACCACCCCGAACTACCTTCATTTATTTAACAAATGTGTATTCCCTGCTCCCTTGAATACAATATCTGGCTGAAAGAAGATGAACGACCAGACCTGCCTTTCAATTGGCGCCTTTGCCCATAATTCAAGAAGGAAAGGAGTTCAGCAACTTCTACCAAGTGATCTATTCAGAATTTAGGGGAGGATCAACAGCAATCTTCATCATTTTCCAAAATTCACTTATCTTTTTCCTGCTTAGAAAAATCAAAATAGTTAGCCCCATCAATCTATCCTCGGACAAGACACATGTAGCAGCCACAGATTCCAGACACCACCAACAGACATGCTAGAGACACTTGCAAAGGGAAAGGAATTGGCCACCAGATGCCCTTCAGTGGCCTTCTCTTTCTGCAGTGGGAACCTTCTCTTGGTTTCCAAACACTGAGGTCTTCTTCTCATTCATCTGTCGTTACTGACACCCTTCTCTAAGGACATCTCAGGCACTGATTAGATTCTTGTGTGGATGTCACTCTTTTTTCCTCCCCCAGGGGAAAGAGCATCTCTTAGCCTTAGTTGCAAATGAAGGGAAAAGGAGCTTTGTTTTCATTAAAGAAAATGTATTCACTATTGAATTCGGGCCTTCTGAGGGGGTCTCTGAAATGGCCACTCTGGTCAGGCATATGAGGTGCCTGGTTGTGCTACCCATCGGAGCACCTGGCAGGTTCATGTCTCCATGGCGACACAGCCTGGTTTGTCAAATATCACTGAGATTTCAGAGGATGGAAAAAAAAAAAAAAACCAGTCAAGCTGACAAATTGAGCCTTTTTGCTCGACCAGGAAGATAGGATTGGAATTCTGATTTTCTTCATTCCAGTCCCTAGAAAAAGTTGACCCCCATTGTCTAGTTCAGCCTGAGCTTTTTTGCTTTTTTATGCTGAGAGGAGACAGCAGCAATGGTCCCCACTCCTGAAGCACACTCCTAGTTGTCAGGCAGGGTAGGAATCTGCCTGTCCTCTCCATGAAGTCATCTCCCTCAGCCAGTTTCTCTTCATGGAAGTGGCTGCTGACCCAGTTCCCCTCCCACTCTCACAGAGGCAACTGGAGCACAGTGACACGTTGTGGTTTGTAAACCACTTTCCCAGGTTCTGTGAGGGAGGTGAATAAGCTCAGAAAAATGCAGTAACTTGGAGAGTTGGGACCGAGAGGCATAGCCCAAACACCAAGAGATATTTTCAGTTCTCCTCAGCTGATGGTGTCAGAAGCCTCACGCTAGCAGATCCTTAGCTTCACCTCCTCTGTTCTTGTTAGCTGTTGATGTGACTCCATCACCAGAATGTGAGCTTGTTAATATCTGGTTCGACTCTGACTAACCCATTCCTAGCATAATAAAGTTTAAATGAATGAGCCTGGGGCTAGACCCTTAGTGCTGTCACACCGACATAACAAGAGCACTGTGGTCCTATCACACCCTGTATACAGGGAGAAAAATCGTTTTCTTGGTAAACAGAGGTAAGCCAAACTTTGGCACCTTAATAATGTAAATACAGACTTGCTCTCTTTGGAGATTTTTCATCTCCACTACACCACCGATATAGTCAGTGTATAATTGAGCAGCTTTTAGACATTTCAGTGGGAAAGATTTAGGACCGTGGAATAATGTCTGCCTCATCAAGTCCACATCAGAAAATCAAACAAACCAGAATATGATCATTTTTCTGTTTTTGTCTTAATGGCTTTGGAATTGTGGTCAATGGAAACAGCACAGTTTGCAATAAAAATATTCCTGGCTCGCCAAGTGACACATCTGGTTAGTCAACGCCGAGGCAGAGAACGAGCCCTTTCATTCCTCCGCAGCCTAGGAGAAGGCATCTGGGTGGGTCTGCCCTGAGAATGTTTGTGAAGTGTCATTCAAGAAACTCTAGGAGAGTGGCATGATGAACTTCAGAACTGGAATCTGGTCCAGAATAAAGTTTGGATGATTTTATAAGATCACAAATTCTAAAGTGAGGACAGTTAATCTATCCCTCTCCAGCTTTGAATGTGTCCCACAAATTGGCTTTTCTTTTCTTTTTTCTTTTTTTTTTTAATCTCCAGAATGGGAAACTCCTAAACCTTCCTGGATAACACAGAGTACATCACAGTCTTCATGGAAAGACAAGTTTTCTTTCTTTCTAACCCAAATATCTCTTGCTGGAATCCACTCCTTCTTATTGGGAATCATCCAGGGATTTAATATCATGATCAGTTTTCACCAATACATGAAATAAACTTGCTGCTTTTTAAAAATGTTATATCTACTATCGCTCTTCATTGCAAGTAAATACCCAACTCACAGTAGCAAAAACGACAAATTCTTCAGTCCCCATAAATGGAAAGTACCGAGGTAAGCCAAACTTTGACACCTTAATAATGTAAATACAGACTTGCTCTCTTTAACATTACCTATTCTGCTTTCCCCACTGTGAATCATACTAAAGCTATTTCCCCATGGTCACAAAATAGCTATAGTAGTTCCACACCTCACATCCTTATACCACACCATACCTCGGGTCATGTACCCACAAATCAGGAAATTTAATGTGCCAAGTTAATTTAAGCAGCATCCACCCCTGCTAGTGTGGTCAGCTTTCCAGAAGCACTCAGGCTTAGAGGGGGAAAGAAGAAAATGGGATTAAAATCTTGCAACTGTTGCAGGGATGGGGAGGTGGGCAATTAGTGGCTGGGTAATTATGCAAACAAAAATACCTCTAAGGTTTAAAAAATGGTGTGTGTGTGTGTGTGTGTGAGAGAGAGAGAGAGAGAGAGAGAGAAAGAGAGATAGATATACACATATATATACTGTATGTATATATACTGTTATAATATATAAAACAATATAGCATATATACCATTATATTATACATACATTTACATATATATATATATATATATATATATATATATAAATATATAATTATGTCCTCAGACTTGTGGCTTGTCCTCTTGTCCTCTTAGAATAGGGTTTTTCAACCCTCATAGGTCAATGTTTTCCACACTTCCCTGATGAGACTCCCATGGGGCACTTGTGAAAGGCCACTTGTGATTCTAGGTTCCTTCCCTGAAGTTTCTCTCCAACATGTCTGCATAGGGCTGGGAATTTTTAACTCAACATGTGCTCCAGGTGGCGCTTGTGAGACCATCTCACATCCATGACCAATCCCAATTCATGCTCCTCCTAGTCCCAAAAGCAAGGCCAGTACGCGTCCTCAAATCATGATAGCTTCACATAGCACAGTCTTTGGGAAGGTCTCTACAGACATGGCCATTGTGAATTCCAGTCACCAGTCTATGAGTGATGAAGAGAAAAGCTAGGTAAGTGCTTCATGGAGAGCCGGGAGCTTTGTGTGAATTCTCTCCTGTGACTGAGACCATTAAGCAGGATTTTCCAGCCTTCTAAAAGAACCTATGTTGCAATAGTGTGTGAAAAACCAGGATACCTCATAATCACAGTTATATTTATATTGTCTGAAAAAATTCATAATATCAAGGAGTCACTGTTTTGTCAAAGTTTCTTGGGGAAGTTATGCAAAGCAGCAGAAGCTACTACCATCATTACTTTTTGATGTGTGAGAAGGATTCCTGGGAATCCTTCGAGGCCTCCGAGCTCTGTGAGGCGAGGAGCTGGAGATGGAAAGTGCTCTCTCCCAGTCTCTGCTTTCTAAGCTGAAAAGGGGAACAGGGATGATAACACCCCACAGTTCCCAGTTCCCATTGCATATGACCTCAAGGCCAATCACCTGCACTCAAAAGCTATCTCTGAAGGCCAATTCCAAGTTCCTAAAAGGGAGATTCTGGTTGGCTGAGTTTACTCAAGGCAAGTCCAAATGGCTATGACTAGGGGTTCACATGGTATAAAGATGGGTCAGAGCCAGTTTCTACTGGAAGGAGAAGCTTACTGTTCATTAAAAAGGAGCCTCAAAAGTCTGATAAGATGACCACAAAGACTCTTATTACAACAACCATAAATTCCATAGCTCTTAAATGAATTTTTATTTTATTTGTCCCAGAAGTATCTGGAAACACTTGAAAAACTGCAGAGCCGGATGCACTCACGCCTTCCCCAACCTCCTGCAGTAACCCCCTGTGTCATTCTGGGGCCCAAGGCCAGTATGTGGGAGCCTGCATTTTAGAAGAAGTAGAATGATTCTGTGAGTCCTTGGCCTTTCTAGTCACATCCTTGGAAAGAAATGAGAGACAGAACACTTCAACTGCTAGAAGTGATAGGAGGAAGGAAGACAGGCTTTCTCCTCCTCGGCCTTCTCCCAGGACCCTCCAGAAGTCCTCCTCCTTCCTCCCTGGTCTGTCTCAGAGCAGGTGTGGCCACTATGCCAGTGAGACTGTTGGTAACATCTCAGCCTTCCCTGGCAGCCAATTGCCCACCTTCTAGCTGCTCCAAACTACACGAGACTAATAAAACAAGCCCCAATGAATGGATGTTAGGGTCTGTAAACAAGTCAGGATGGCGCCTGGCATTTTGCCAGAGGGAGTGGTTTGTGAAGTAACGCCAGCGAGCCATTAAGTGTGGAGATTCCTTATTGGTTGACTGCTGTACCTAGTTCATGTTAATTAAGATAAGCTGTGTGTAATGTATATATACCCCTCCTGTCCTACAATAAAGGGCTCCCACTCCTGCTGTATCAATCTACACAAGTTGCTCCTCACCCCCCAGTTATTTTGCTGCAGCCGGACTGCGGCAAATGGATAGCAATGCAGTAATTTTGAGCTCTCAGACTTTTTTTATTGTTGATCATTAGAGTGGAGTAGACCAAAGGGACTCTTATCAGTATAACTAGGAGATAAAATTCTGATGAATGAAGCATTACCTTGTTGCTTAAGGAATAGTGCATAATTAAGAGGGCTGTTGACCCTAATTGAAGTGATGTTGCCAAGGTGAGCCAAATAGCCCTTCTGGACCAGAGAGAGAGCTTCCTGCCCAAGGCAGACTCTGCTACAAGCAGAGGAGCTAACTTAGATGATGCTAAAGCCAAGAAATGAGCTTTGCTAATGGGGCTGGCTTGACCTGGATATGGAGCTACACCTGAAGGGTGCCAAGGGTCAGATTCTGCCTTCCATAGTTGCCCCGGTTAAGAGGGAGGGACTGAGACAGAATCAGGGCCTACAGTCCTCTTACTGGGTACCCAGGAGAGCAAGACCAGGTGGAGACTTCCAGAGAAAGAACAAAACCAGCCAACAAGAGCAAGGAGAACAACAACAACACAGTACATCCCACTCACGATTCACAATTTAAAATATAATAGTCAACTTGAAAATTAAAATTTAAGGGAGGGGGTTTAACTCTATAGTAGAGCACTTGCCTAGCACATGTGAGGCCCTGAGTTCAATCCCCAAGACTGAAAAAAAATAATAATTCATGAAATTTTAGGATGTTCTAAGGACATTGATGCATCTTAGAAATATCAATCCATTTTGAAAAGGGTTTGGGGCCTGTCTTAAGCATATTACAAGGTTCCGCTTTGATAAAGCAGCACTGTGATAAGTCAGAAGGAGCAAGGACTGACTACTCCACATACCTGGTTTCCAACCCCGGCTCTGCTTCTCAAGCAGTGTCCCACAAGCTCAAGATCAAAAACTTTACATCGTGTACAACCATAGAAAAAATGTAAAGTTGTGCTGCAATTGTGTACCATGAATCAAAATGCATTCTGCTGCCATATAGACCTAATTAAAATAAATAAATTAATTTTAAAAAGAAGATTAAAAACTTATGCCTTGGACAAGTCACAGCCTTTTGGAAGCTCAGAAAAGTCACCTAGAAAATGGTGGTTCCTCAGTGGGCGACGGTGAGGATCCAATGAAATGTCAAAAGAGTTTCATAAACATTGAAACACTGAATGGGTATAGGCCTTTTTACTAGAATATTCATTAGGCACAAGCCTGAAACATGGAGTGGAACAGGACAGCAGAGTTCTCATACTCAAAAAGAGTCAGTGCTGAATTATAACACTTAGAAAATTGGGCCCAACTCTAATCCTCCTTACAATGAATAAGAGTGTTCCTTCCCGCCCAAGGGTTCTCTTCCTTCCTCGTGGTCTAATACCCATAATATCTGACCATATTTGTGAATGCAATGCAAATATATGGCAAAATAAAATTACAGGTCTGGCAAAATGAGGTATTTCATGAGGTCAATGAAAGTGATGTTGAAAGCTGCATAATTCAGGAACCCTCACCACTGACCAAGAAGTACAGGCAAAAGTAGCCGGCACCCGAATAAAGAGAGTAAGGTTAGAGATGCTTCCAAGAAAATTACTTCAATGGCAAGGCTTTGGGGGAAGAAATGATATAAACTCAAGTGTTTTGTAAAAAAAAATTGATCCTATTTGGATTGTGTTATAAAAATTAAATGTGAAGAATTTAGTACCAGGCAATCGTATAATTTTGGGGGGAATTTTCCACACATTAAAAAAAAAACAGTTTTATTCATTCTTTAAGAATCTGCTGACAGTTGATATTTATGACCTAAGTTTTGCTCAACATTACATAAAACATATTTTTATAGTTTTTAGTATGATTTTTCTAAGCAAAAATCAAACAAACCTATTGTTTGTTGTCCTTATGTGCTTTTTGGTGTTTTTGTGTTGTGTTTATTTGTTTGGTCGGTTGTTGTTTGTTTTACTATTTACCATGATCTTTTTTTGGTTAATGTTATAAGTGGATTCACTTTCAAGTGGTTGCTTATTTTTTTCTGATATCAAGCATTCTCAGATAATGAGGCCCTTTCATAATTATTGAATTATTATTGCTAATTTTATTATTTCCCAGTCTCCTTCTATGAAAATGGTGTTGACAGCCTTGTCAAGCCCAGGAGAGGGAAACAAATGTGCTTCCAAGCCTTTTGGAAATGAGAAGGCCCAGGAAGCTTGGAAACAATGCAGATAGGAGAAAGCCCAATTTAGGCGCCAGGGCTGATGCCGGTATCCCAGGCCAGGTGCAGACTGTGCTGGAGAGAAGCTGGCAGAAATTGATATGCCGGACATATACCTCCTTGATCTCCACATCCTGTAACCCACCATGATGGCCGTGTGCTCACCCTCATCCTATCCAATGGCTCCAACTGTCCTCTCCCCTCTGCCAGTGTTGGTACTTTGTCCCTCCAGGTCCTGGACCACACCATTCAGAGAAAATATGCAGCTAAAAGATCTCAGGGTGCTTCCAGGCAGACCTGGGTTTGAATCATAATTCTGCCCTCTTACTTGTTGTGTGATTGCAGGTAAGTAAGTGCCTCCCACTGTCTAAGCATCAAATTTTCCCTTCTGTAAAATGGGGAAGGATTTACTATAATAGATCTACCTCATGGGACTTGGGGTACGTGTGTCTTAGGTTAGACTCACAGAAGCAACCCCTAAGAGACGGATTCATATGGACTCAATTAATCTTGGTTATGCTCCCACTAAGAGAATTAGCAGGGCAGGTAGGAAGGAGGTACAGCCAAGTAATAGGCAGGTTCCCAGCCTCATACCACAGGGCATTCTGAAAGATCAGTTACTCCCCAGGTGGTCCCAACTGAAGCAAGGGAGCTGGACTGTAAAAATCCTGCACTTGTCACTCATGAGGTTGGCCCAGGAACTCTGGCTCTCTTCACGGTGGGCAGAGGCTCCAGGAGCCCTCAGGCAGGGTCACAGGTGTGAGCCATTGGGAGTGTTGTCACGGTAAGGGACCCAAGAATCTGGGCAGAGCATGAAGGGTCTCTGATCCAGCACCAGTTAAAGTAGATCATTTATGTCAAAACCTAGCACAGTGCCTGGTGCAGAGGGGGCTCAGCACATGATCCCTGCTAGCTTTTGTTGTTGCTGGAATTATTAAAACTACAATTAATCATTTTCTTAAGCACTTTATATCGGGGAACCTGCACTATGGGCTACAGATGAGGAGCTGGTGGTCAAAGCCTCCATGTGGGTAAATAGTACATTCTAATAGGAAGAAAGAAGGGGCACTAACATTTATTGAACGCCTACTGTTCAAATGTCAGGCTCTGTGCTGAGCACTTCACATGAGCTGTCTCATCTAATCCTTCTAACTGCCCCATGAGGTAGGTTATTATTGTCATCTTTATAGCTAAAGAAACTGGTCCAGAAAATAAAAATACACTGCCTATTGTCACACAGCTAAAAAAGCAATCGAGACAGAATTCAGATACATTATAACCAGGTTCCAAAGCAATATTCTTTCTACCTAAGCTTCAGAGGCTGCCCCTAAGAGAGATGACAGAGCCTGTCTGTTGTCTGCCCAATATATTCTGAGCAGCAAAGTACACTAAAATAATACATATCTCAGCTTCCCTTTCAACTCAGATTTTACCAATATAATTAAATTATCTGGTGGGGCTCCTTTAAATAAAATGGATTCCATCAGGTGGTATTATTTTTGTCCTACTTCCTTCATTCTTCTGCTTAGAACATAGATGTAATGGCTGGTACTCCAGAAACCATCTTGGGCCATGGAAGCCAGAGACCTATAGATGAGCTCTGAACTTATCTAGGAATCAGTGTTGTCATATATAACAAATTAAAATTTAAAAAATACATTCACAATTTATGCAACCATTACCACCATCCCTTTAGAATCATCCTTTAGAATCACCCTTTTCAATCATCCCAGACAGAAATTCCACACCCATTAAATTCCCAATAAGCCCCTTGACTCCGCCCATTGTTTTCCTTTCTGCCTCTATGAATCGACTTTTCTAGGTCTCTTTCGTAAGATGGAATCATACAATATTTGTCCATTATTTCACTTAACAGAATGTCTACAAGGTTCATCCATGTTGTAGGATATTTCAGAATTTCCTTTTTCAGGCTAAATAACATGCCACTATATGAGTATTTCACATTTTGCTGACCCACTTATCTTTTGATACCCTTGGGTTGCTTCCACCTTTGGTGATTGTGACTAATGCCGCTAAGGACACTGGTGTACAAGTATCTGTTTCAGTCCCTACTTTTGATTCTTTGGGGTACATATGCTAAAGTAGAGTAGCTGGATTGCATGGTGCTTCACGTTTAACTTTTTGAGATTCCATTTCCATAGTGGTGGTACATTCCCACGAGCAAAGCACAAGGGTTCTGATTTTTCCACATCTTCCCAGCACGTGTTCTTTTCTGCTTTTTGTGGTGGTGGCTGTAAATAGCCATCCAGCCAGGAGTGTGTTTATATTTTTTTAAAGTTGGTCTTTTCTTGGTCACAAATATCAGCAAGAACAAATTCCCAGATTACCCTCTAATTGTTAAAAATAGTCACTGTTTGACTTTGACCAAGTGGTGCACATGATGAAGATTCAGCATGCGTGGTGATTCAGAGCCACAGAAAGCTGACAGATATTTAATAATGTAAATGGGCACGATTGGGCATAAGAGTGGGCACAAATTGTAAGTGGTTCCCATAAAAGAGAGTACTTGGGCAAATTCTATATAATCAAAGTAAACCAAGTTTTCCTCTTTAAAAAAAACGATTTATTTTATATGAGAGAAAATAAACCTCTCTGTTACCTAAGCCATTGTGCAGCTGGACCTAATCCTAACAGGCACAGATTGGATGACATTTATGAACTTTACTATCTTGAATCAAAGTCAACTACCCACATGCCCCAGGCTCTCTGTCCTGGAAAAATGTTGATGCATCTCCATGCTACAAGGATGAACCATTAAGTCCTAACTTGTTGCTTTCTAATCATCAACAGATGATGTCACATAAACTATGAGCAGTCTGATGTTCAAGAATTTCCAGAGCAGGTACAATTTATTACTTTTTGAAACCAGGGAGACAGGGGCACCTGCTAAGAGACAAAGTCCTGATCTGACAGGGTTCTCTGAGACCCTGGAGTCACTACCCCCAGCACCTGGACTTCGGTGCCTCCCTGGATGTCACCCATGGAAGCAGCATTCAGTTTCTCCTCAGGGAAGCAGCAGCGTTTTGCCCTGTACCTTGCAGGCTCCTGACTCCCCACTACACAGCCGATGGTTTCCTGACTGCAGTTCCAGAATTGGTGAATGACTGAAAGCCTGATGAGGACTTCAATCTATATCCTGTCATTTGCAGGAAGAGTTGACCAGAAGCTTCAGTCAATGTGGTATCTCCCCAGTCCAAAGCACAGCAGAGGGCTTACATAATCAAGGATGATTTGTCAAAGCAAATTTCACATGCAACTTGATTCTATCACCTTGGGGACTATCTGGCAGAATAAATAATCACCATACACATTTTGTTAGCTAAGCCTCGTTAGAGATGGATTTTTGGAAATGGCATCCTGAAGGCTGCTTATCTCTCAATGCTCTTTTTAAGCATGGTAAGCTTTCCAGATTGGCTTTTCTGAAAAATCAGACTGTTGCCATGGCCAGGTGCAACCCGTCATGGTTACTGGCACTGTGGGAGCCAAAGGTAGGAATATGAAGACCCGAGCTCACCTTCAGAACTTGCATCTTCAAGTGCTGGAAGAAAGCTGTTTCTCTGCAGAGTGAAAGCTTCCTGGGAACCCCGTCAGAGAAGTCTCTGGATTCAACATCACAAGACCCAGCTTCAACACCCCCTGTATTTCTATTTCTTTCTTCCATATCATTCTTGCCTCCTCTACTCTTCAGGATGTGTTTGATCGATCCTGCTGGAACCACTAGAGTACAGCAAAAGGAACTGGTTGGAAAATAACTCTACCCTCAATAACCGAACCGAGTCACAAGATGGCAGATGGTCTCCAAGCAGGCTCTGACAGGGGCCCCCTCTTGCTGAGGGGCCCTCTGCTCTTCCCTACTACTTGAGGGCAGGGACTAGTTACTGGGCTTTCTACTCCCTAGACACAGTATAGCCCCTGTTACACAGTAGGTGCTCAATACACAAATTCAAAAGAATTTGATGGGCACATCCTCCAATGATCTTGGGCTTCTTGTAACTGTGAATAGCTTCTCTACAGTGAAACTACTTTCCAGGCCCTATCATACATTCTCCTCATCTATATTCAAAGTTTCAAGGCAGGAGCCTTCTGACTAGCATCAGCAAAAGGCCACAGGCAGGATGGATACTACCAGTAATTCCAGCACAAAGCAACGGAACCTGATTGTCTGGTTGGGGATGTTATACATGAGAAAATAAAGACACGGGTTACCTGATTCAAGGTTTCATATGGTACTCAAACATACAGTTTGTCATTCTTTGTGAAAATCTGAATTTATCATGAGGCAAAAGATTAAGAAATGACAACTCTTCTCAAAAAAGGGTTCCTTTAATTTCCTTATATTTTCCAACTATCCTTGTGCAGCTAAATATAATTATCAAATTTTTTGTACATATGTAACTTTCAGGATCATGCTCAGTCCACAGAGTAAGGGTTGTTTGTCCAGATGAGCTTGGTCCTAGTCGTTAGGTACCTATGAGGTTGGAGAGCAGCTCATTTTCGAATTGGAGTACGGTGTTCAGCCAGGAGTGTCATTAGAGGGTCATTGGCGCACTTTCTCCAACTGAAAAGCAAGGAACACAAGTTAGGAGCCCCAGAGGAAACAGCTCTGTCCCCGGTAGGCCAAACTTAGCCAAGCTGTAATTCTAAGCTGAGTAATTAGTGGCTATTTTATTCATCCTTTTGGGACTTGTTTCCCCAGGAGGAAAAAAAAGAAGGGGGTCAGATAAAGCAAATTTCCATACTCTTCTCAGACATGATATTCTAAGGTTCTAAATTCAAGAGGAGCAGCGGCAGAGAGGTGGGTAGGGTTAGAATGGACAGCAACGGTCACCTGGTACAAGACAAAGAGGATAAAAACTTTTATTCAAACTCCCACCAATGCCGTACAGTGACTGCAAGATTATTCCATTTAACACACACACACACACACACACAAACAAACAAACACTGGCCAAATGTTTTGCATATCAGTCTCCTTGAATTTGGCAACAGTAGTGTTTGTGAAGGATGCACTTCTCCGCATCTACTACAGAAGTAGTCCCTTTATCCATTTGGCTTCCAAAGCATCCAGGGGAGAGGTTCTTGTGTCAGAGGAATGAGCACTGAGCCTAGGAATCAGGAGAACTTTCAAATTCTCTCCAAAGTGAAGCTGCCCTAGTCAATTGTTTTCTCCAACCTGCCACCATAAAACAAGATGAACAGTAGCAGGGCATAGTGCTTAGAGCGAGGATCTACTGCAACAGCTCTTACACTCTTTCCCCTTAAAAAACAAAGGCATTAAGTTTATGGATGTGTTTGTTGGAACAGAGAAGTCCCCTGTAAAGAAAGTTTCTAGGACATAAGTAATGGCTAGTGACAGACTGGGCTTCAGGGATTCCTAACAAATGAGTGCTCCCTGAACTTCAGTCTGTCTGCTCAGCCCATGGCCAGCTGTCCAGACCTGTTCAACCCTAGAAACAGGGAGAGCTGTGGCATTCCCCAGGCTCTGGCCTCACGCAGGACAAACAGGTCACAAAGGGCTCAGCCTGTGGGTTTTCTCTCTCCAAAAGTTATCTCTTTCCTTCTCCCTGTGATGACCCCACACACCATACATCTTGAGTAGGATCCTCTTGAATGAGATGAAGGATGGACATTCACTATGCTTCTATCTTGCTTTCTATGCTTCTGTGATTCTTAGGGATGTGGGAGGACCACCATGTTGCACAACTCCAGAGAACTTCATTCCCACACAGACCCAGGATGTGGTTTGGGAATTATATTTTTAACTCCATTTAGTATCTAGTGTGTTACTGAATGGTAATCTACATTTTACATCTTAAAACTTGGGTCTGTTCTTTCTGAGTACTCTTTAGTATATTTTATACTCAAATTCTTATAATACACAGTTCTTATTTCCTATACCACACCAGCCTCAAGAAAAATCAAGATCTGTGATTAATGAACAAGGCCACTGGCTCTGGAGCCACAATTTGTTTAATACACTAATTTTCTTTATCTCACCTTTCAATCATGTGCCCCATCCCCACTTCCTGTCACATGGAGAACTTTATAGGCCTTAGACAATTTCTACATGGTGTCAACCACATTCAAACACACCCAGTCTTCATTTATAGATACTAGGTAGATGGACAGATAGAAGTTCATAGATATATATATATTTATCTAATTATATATTGTTCTATATTGTTTTGCTATAAATTTTGAAAGGATGTTTAATTTTCACAAGTTTTGAATTTAAGAATTGTTTTATGATACAAATTTTAATATTTACATATAACTGTATGACATCTATCCTATACATCATCCATTATTCGTTGACTAAATGTCATAACTTTTTAAATTTTTAATTATTAATTTGGGCTTTGAAATTTTCTTTATGTATCAAAAGATAATCAATATTTTTACAATTCCTGAAATATTTATAGGTCCTAGACAATCAATGAATAAACAACCCTGTACTTGTCCCCTCATCCCCAACACCACCTCAGCCAGTCCCAAAGCCCCTTCCTCAGGATCTCAAGAAGCCCTGTTCCTGTATCCTGGCTACTAGGCAGATGTTGCTACTGGGTTCCCATTTCTGATGCACTGTATTACCTAAGATGACCACACCCTCGAAAAGTCCATCCTTCTCTTAAGGATTAAGCTCCCCGTTATGGAGACTTTCCATCAAGTTTCCTCAACATTCAGCTTTTCCATTTTCTATGCTGCCACAGAATGTGTGTCTCGGGAGGGACACAAAACTTGACTCTCCCCCACATGGGGGTGAATTCCTGACTCCTGATGACAGCCTTCACTGCCTCATTTTATCTTCAAAGTCAATCCCAGTGTCTGGGGATCTGACTGTGCATCCAATGCACTTACTCTCCAAAGGTCCAGGATCATAGAAATCTGATTTTGGTATTTCATGCTCACATTGAGATAGCTTTTACCTTCCTCAAAGGATCTTTATGGACAATAAAAGATGTCTAGACCCCAAAAGATGTTCTGTCCTAGGGATATTTGCACTCCTAAGCATAATACCTTTTAAGCCATAGTTACATCATCATGGGTATATTTTTGTTTTTTGTTTGTTTGTTTGTTTTTTAATTTTTTTATTGTTGGTTGTTCAAAACATTACATAGTTCTTGATATATCATATTTCACACTTTGATTCAATGGGTATATTTTTGTACTGACAGAATTTTTTGGAGAAAACTCCATATCAATTTAATTCCTTAAACAATTTTTTTAAAACAGTACAGTTAAATCCTTTCCAATACTTTCAATTTTCAGTTCATATTGTATTTCACAGAAGTTATTTTCAATGGGGATTAATTTCTTCCCCAGGCAAATTTTGCATAAGGCTTTGACCCATCATTTGTTTTCTTTACATTAAACATTATGGTTGAAAATTAAGCTATATCCATTTATGAATATATCAATGAATCCTGCTTATGTACATAATTATAATGTACTAACTAAACTACTACTACTACTACTACTACTACTACTACTAATAATAATAATAATAATAATAATAGAAGGGAGATCAGTAAAGCAAAAAGATCAGAGGAGAGAGGTGGGAAGGGAAAGGGAAGGTACTGTGGACTGAGATGAAACAAATTATGAGTGTGCATATATGAATGTGACATAATGAATCCCACCATTTGTATAACCATAATACTCACCAATTTTAAAGAAAGAAAAAAATATGGTTATAACTTTTCGTCTTGACCACTTATTTTATTTGACATTTTTTCCTGCAAAATTCAATGTTCCTAATTCAGACTTCACAGATCAAAATTTTACGTTGTACAGATTTTAGCCACTATTGACTTTCTGTCAATCACATCAACCAGTGATATTAATCATGAACTTTATAAAAAAAAAACTGAGGATGTCTCTTTCATAGCAAAACCACATGCTTGTACCCTCAGATCTTCTAGACTAGACCCTGTCTTTAGGGCTGCATTGTATACAGTGAGTGCCTAAGGCATGAGCCCTGGAATGGAACCATCTGGGTTAACCTGGGCAAACAATTTAATCTCTCTGTTTTCTTATTTGTTAAAATGGGATCAATATTAGTACATGGATCACAAGGTTCTTGTGAAACTTAAAGCATAATATACTTCACACATTGCATGGCATGTAGAAACCAGGTAAAAATTAATACCTTTTGCTATTGCTCCAACCACCTTTAAACCTCTGTTACTACAATGACAAACCATCTGAAACCTAATGCCTTAAAATATCAGCAATTTATGACTGAATAATACTCCATTGTATGGATATACCACATTTTGCTTACTGACTCATGAACTGATATATACTTGGGTTGTTCTCATTTCTTGGCTATTGTGATAGTGTCGGAATAAACCCCAGTGTACAAGCATTTGCTTGAGTGCAAAGAGGAATGAAGTATTTGATACACGATCCAATGTAGAAAAACACTGAAAACATTATGTTAAATGAAAGAAGCCAGTTTTAAAAGTCTGTCTCCAGAGTAGCAGAAAGCAGACTGGTGATTGCTAGGGGCTAGGAGGAGGGGAAGAAGGGTGTGGCTACTTACTGCGTACAGGGCTTGCTTTTGGGGTGCTGAAAATGTTTGTCAATATAAATAGTTATGGTCATAAAACATTGTGAATATACTAAGTGCCGATGAATTGTAGACTTTAAAACCGTTAATTTGGTATTAAGTGAAATTTGTCTCAATTTTGAAAATTATACAAAAAGCCATTCATTATTTCTTTGGACAGCTGGAAGGCCCTGTGGCCTCACGTGGGCTGGCAGGAAGCTGGGTAACCATCTTCTACTTGGTCTTTTGCCCTCAAGGGAGAGAGCCCCAGCTTTGGCAAATCCCAATGAAGGAGTATCAATCAAACTTCTGCTTGTGTTATGTGTGCCAAAGTCCCACTGACCAAAACAAGTCACATGGTCAGGCCCAGGGTCAGTGGGGTGGGCTCCACACAAGAAAGATACTGGAAGGCATGACTCATTGGGGCCGTTACTGTGACAACCCTCCACAGGCATCATTCTAATCATCCACCCCAATTCAGATTTGGGTCTGAACTGACCCTTGCATCTTAACTGATGGGAAACAGGAAGCTTGGGCCTGTGATGCCAATGTGGTTCAAGAATAGGGAGAACGCTTTAAATATATTCAAATCCTCTGAGTGGAATGCAACTCAGCTTCCTTTGGCTTTTCCTGGACTTCACTCATATTTAATTTCACTGGTATTGATCATGGACCACAAGGTTAGACTCTCTTACTCTGAACCCTGATTACAATTTAATATGAAACAGCTGAATAAAGGGCAATGTAGACACCATAAAATGATTTTCACAGTGTCCAATTCTGAGGGCTCTGGATTCACCACCCTGACATTCCTGGGTAGTTAATCCTATCAGAAGGGACTGAGGTCACCTCTGCTGGGAAAGGACACTTACAGCTAGTGCCTGGCAGGCAGAATACACCCACAATGTCCTTAAAGAAAACTGATGTCAATTTACAAAAGATTTGCACACATGGTAACTGACTGACACCCTGCAAGGTTAGTACATTGTGATTCCCCACTGAACAGATGAAGAATATGCTGAAACACAGCACTGCCCAAAACCTCCTACTGGAAGGAAGGACTTTTTGCCTCCAGCTATTAGTAGCTCTTTCAGGTGTGCTTGCCACATAGAGCTGCTTAACCCCAGGGCATTTCTTTCCCAACCAGGCAGCCTGTGTGCACAAATGACAGAGGCAGGGATGTTAGGCTTATGATAGGACACCTTTGTGAGCTGTGTATGCTCCAGAGCGCCCCATATGGATTGCTGGCCAACTCCCTATGCCCTATTCCACTCCCTTCCCTTCAAGTTCACACTGTTGATCTACAGTAAATACCTTAGAGGCCAAACACTATCCTGAGTCTGCTTCCAGAAATTCCAACTGCTACAAAGAAACTGAGGTTTCTCAACATCCAACAGTAAGAACTTAGAACTCAGGACTGCAGCACCACCCCTGAAGGCAGTTTATGACAGTGAGTACTGGGCTTGGAGGCAGATAATCTACTGCATCAGGTAGAATGGATTCAGCCATGAGTAACAGGGAACCCAAATAGCAATGGCTTAAACAACATGGACGGTTATTTATCTCACACATAAAATCCAGTCCCGGACTGGCATGGGAGGTGCTCCATGGAGTCTTCAGGACCCTGGCTCACAGTTCTGTCATGTTCTGCCATAACAGGTAGCAGGTGGAAAAGTGTAAGGATAAAGGAAGTGAAGTGTGTGCACTGGCTGTTTTTAAAGGAAGGTTTCTAGGGGCTGAGGATAAAGCTCAGTTGGTAGAGTACTTGCCTTGCATGCATAAGGCCCTGGGTTCGATCCCCAGCACCAAAATAAATAAATGAAGGAAGTTTTCTAAGAGCCACTGCCAACATTCTCTGCTTTCACTCCAATGGGCAAAACTTCATCACATTGTCACATCTATCTGCAAATAAGCCTATGGAATTGTCTTTCTTCTGGATGACGATGTTCCCCAGTTACAGTTGGGGAGATTAATATGGGAGAACAGACATTGGACAGATACCCAGAAAGCCCCGATGCACGTGGTGTTTGGGTTTTGCACTTGCTAGTTCTCAGTTAGTGAATCTCAGAGGTTATTTTGCCTGTCTGGGTAAAGGGTCTGCTTTTCATCACTATGACCAAAATACCTGACAAGAACAAATTAGAGAAGGAAAAGTTTATTTTGGCTCATGGCTTCAGAGGTTCAGTCCATTGTCGGCTGACTCCATTGCTTTGGCGCCAAGGTGAAGCAGAACATCATGGAGGAAGGGCTGGCAGAGGAGTGATACTCAGCTCATGGTAGCCAGGATGCAGCCAGGGGTGGGGGTGGGGGTCTACAGGGAAGAAGAACCCAGGGCGCACCCAAGTGACCTACCACCCATACCACACCTGCCTACAATGGTCACTGCCTAATCAGTCCATTCAAACTAGGATGGACCAATGATTAGTTTACAGCTCTCATAATCTAAACATTTCATCTCTGAATGTTCCTGTATTACACAGAAGCTTTGGGGGTACACCTCCTATCCAAACCATAACAGGATGTGAGAAGGATGCCCAACCACCTCACAGAGTGTCAATGAGATACAGAGATGCCTGTGAAATAGAAGCAGGATGCGTTGACTCTGATATTTACTCTTTGTTCCAATAATATGTGAACATCCTTTCTTGGATCCTCAGATTCCCACCTAGTTTTTTCAAATGGTCTTAGATATAGATCCACTATGGCTGGGCTTGGTAGAACACGCCTGTAATCTCAGCGGTTTGGGAGAGTAAGTCAGGAGGATCGCCAGTTCAAATGCCAGCCTCAGCAATAGCAAGGCACTAAGCAACTCAGTGAGACCCTGTCTCTAAATAAAATACAAAATTAGGCTGGGGATGTGGCTCAGTGGTTGAGTGCCCCTGAGCTCAATCCCCTGTGCCCTTCCTCAAAAACATATATAGATCCACTATGTACTAGTTCCTGTGGTGACAATAGTGCCTCATCTTACTTAATACTCATGAAAACACTATGAAATAGGTACTATCTGATATTTACTATTTCACTGCTTTCAAAGAAATTTATATCTGACAAAATCTGCTAAGCAATTTTAAAAGTATCATTACTGCTGAAAACTGGCCCTCAGATAGATAGATCTGACCCTACTTGGCCCCAAATCACACAGCTCCTAAGTCCTGGGGCCAAAGATTCAAACTCTCGTCTGTCTTGTTGCAAAACCAGTGTTCCCAATCACTACCCTGACACTGTCCTCTTCCTTTCCTCCCTCTCCACCACAACCTGCCCCAGTCCCATATGCACTTGCATTCTCACATAGCCCAGTAGGCTGTCCCTTCAGGCTCAAGCACAGCTGAAAGGGGCCACACAGCCAGCCTTTAGGAAACCACTGCTGCTATGTGGAGGGGTGGGGTCCAGCAGACAAGTCCCAAGGTGCCTCCTATGGCTTAGCCTTACTCTGATATTTGCTCTTTGTTCCAACAATATGTGGACATCCTTTCTTGGATCCTCAGACACCCACCTAGTTTTTTCAAATGATTTTAGATATTGATCCACTATGGCTAGGCATGGTAGCACATGCCTGTAATCCCAATTTCTAGTGGGTTCCTTTCTCTTCCTACCCACAACTGCACCCCTCCTGGGCAGGAAGAGAGAAAGCAAACCCCTTCTGAAAAGAGGCACGTAGACAGCAGCAGTCCCTTCTTTCAAAGGCAAAGGAAGCTCATGGAAGATGCCCAGAACTCTTCTGCAGCAAGAGCCCTGCAGCAATGGAGCCAAGAGCAAGAGCCACAGAAGGCTGCAAACAGTGGACAGGGAGAGATTGGCACTGCCAAGACCACACTCCTCAAGCGGGGCCGGCTCCAGGCTACATCCTCTTCTGCAAATAAACATCATGGCAGCACTGCCCGGGGCCAGCCGCACAGCTAGCAAGGAGCTGCCAACATTTCCATTAGAAAGCCCTCATTTCTCATGTTGAAAATGGAGCTTTCAGAGTTTATTCTGGGTTGAGATTCTTCCATGTAATCTCGGGAGGCAGTTTTTCATTTATTTCTCATTGACTTAAGATTCTCTAGGGATGAAGAACTCCCCTGACTCTTCACTGTCCCAACACATCCATTCAAAACCAAACCCCCAGTTGATAAAATGGTCTTACTTTCTGCTTTGGACTTCTTTTTTTCTTTCTGTGCTACAGAAGTCGGAATTAAGCCTAAAAGAACAAATGGTTCCTCTAGGTTGGGCTGGAGACTGAGTGCTTTATTATTTAAAAGTGCTTATGTGGGTGGGAGAGGCAGAAGGCCCTCACAAAGGCTTGGCAAAAAATAGGACATAAACTGCACAGCCCTGGGCCAAGGCGGAAGGGACCTGCAGGAACCTTCCTGAAGTACGCTCCCTGGTTCTCCAGTGAACTCCCAGCTTCCTCCACCCAGCATGTATTTCTCTGTTGAAGGCCTTAGGCCTGGTCTTAGGCTGCTGGCCCTGCATTCTTACTCCGCATCACTTCATCCTCCTGTCCCCCCACAGCTGGCTCCACACAGAGCTCAACTCAGCCACAGAGGAGGGAAATGGGTGTGCAAAGGTCAGAGACAATGAGCGTGTGTCCTGGGTCTCTTGCCTTGGGACAGGAAAGGCCTCCTCCCTGGGTGGTCTCTTTCCTTCCACACTAGCCTCAGCCTCAGAGCAAAGCTCTTTTCCTCTTTCACATTCTAGCCCAAGGCTGAGCATCCTGCTGAACCCCTCTGGTGGCTGAACGAGGAAATGTCCTCCCTGCTTGGGCCCAGGCCCATCCCTTGGATTCCTGCATGGAATTACAGGGACTCCCACCCACCCCGACCTAGTTAGCCCCTGACACTTTTATGCCCTACTGCTGGGCCTCTCTTTTCCCTTAGTTCCACATCAAAGACTGGATCCCCCCATGAAAGCTCCTACATTTTGAGCAATTCATCTAAAATTTTCTTCATTCTCTCAGCCACCTCCTCCCTCACCAGGGCCCACCACCCCTACCAAGAAGAGTTCCCCTCTTTCTCTGACCCATGTTCTTGCGGTAGGTTTCTGTGGAACACATCTTGTGTTATAATTCATTCTAATCCTATCCTGCTTATGTCTTGAGGTAAATCTTGCCATCTCTCTGAGGCTCAGGGACTTCACTTGTATCTCCCTCCTTAAGCAGTACTGTCCAGTGTTGGAAGACACCCACCCATCTGTGGGCAAAAGAAAAGAAGGACTGGGCTCTGGACTGGAAAGGGGAAGTGAAAAATCCTTAAATCTCCCTGAAGTACAAGCAACCTTCCGTATTAGTGAGTTCTGGAGGATTCAACCAATGTAGACTGCAAATGGCGCTAGGCCTACAATGGCTGCCTCTGTACTGAACATGTACAGACTTTTTTTCTTGTCATTACTCCCTAAACATCATAGTATAACAACTACTTCCATAGTATTTATGTGGTATTAGGTATTACAAGTAATCTAGAAGTGTAAGTATACAGGAGGATGCATTTAGGTAATATGCAAATACTATATACCCTTTTATATAAATGACTTGAACATCTGAAAATTTTGTTATCACTAGGGATCCTGGATCCAATCCTTGGATATCAAGGGGTGATTATACATGGAAAGCCCTGTGGTTCCCAGGAAAATTCCATCCACAGATTCTCACACACCTGCCTGAGTCATCTGGCCCAGCACCTACGCCCAACAAGGAGCCCTCATCATCTGTCAGTAGCAGCGACTGGCCTCTGTTTTTGAACTTCCCAGTCTCATATGAACCCAGACAACAATTATTAAAAGATTATCTATAGCCAAGATGCACACCAGAAAATACAGAAGAAAACTACCAAGGCATTAAGAGGAATAATAGCAATTCAACAAGGATTGGTGACTTCAGAGTTTAAAGCAATGTAGGTTGTATATTACCTCCCAGCTACAACCAAATTTCAATAGAATAAAGATTGTCAAACTGCAGAGAAAGGCAGGGTTAACAGTTGGTGATTCTTGATGCCTGACCTCAGCCTAAATTCTTGTAAATAATAGTGCTGTTGTTCTTGCCCACCCCCACTTCCGTATTAACAAGGATGACCTGAGAGTGGCCTAGGTCCAGTGGGCATCTATTGTTTTGGCCTGCTCAGCAACCATCCCTCTTGCTCTGGTACTAGCAACATGATTTATTTACATCTGAAAAAAAAAATAATAATCCCTTCCCTATTGTCATTCCTTGGAGCTTGGGTGGGTCTGATCCCATTCCTCGCCCCTGGGCTGGGCAGTGACCCAGCTCTTAATTTGGTTCAAGTGTTCATAATGACCTAATAAGCCCAGTCAATCTCAGGACTTCTTTTTTTCCCTATCCTCTTGGTACTGGCAGGAAAAGAATACTTTGTACTTTTTTTTCTTTATTGGGGTTGCTGAAAGGGTAAGACCTGTTGGCCTAGAGCATCAAGAAGCCATCCTGCCATAAGGAAGAAAGCACCTACCCCTGAATCAAGACCTATCCTGAACTCAAATTGTCCCTGGGCTTTAATATTTTATTCTGACAATTGAAGTCTTTTTAAAAAAATGACTTTTACCCAACTCCAAACTTCTGTTGCTCTTTTACAGATAAGAAAACTGGATCCTCCAGAAGCTAAGTTATCTACCAAGTTCCCACACACTAGCTAGTAGTTATCAGAGTTTGGATATGAACCCAAATAGGCCCAACTCCAAGTTTTAGCTGTCATTATCTAAGACCTCTGATGCTATTTTTTCCCCTCAATCTGAACATCCCAGGCCTAGCTTTGGGGGATATTTAGCAGTCAATCATTTTGGAACATCTGGTGTCAGCATCAAGTACTCAAAGCCAGTGACTCTGGGAAGACTTGCTTAGATGACAGTCCAGACTCTTCTCTTTCTTGCTTCCAACTAGAGTTTTGGTTTTGGAGATGAATGTCAAGGCTTTCAGACACAGACCTCAAGCCAGCCACAAGGTGGGCATGTTCTGCAATCTGAATTTTGCTCTTTTTCTTTAGCCAAGAGATCCACAACATTTTACCCAGTTGCTCTTTGGCCCAGAACCTACTGGAGTACTCAAAGGAAGAGGATGACCCACGGCTGTCGGGCAGCACTGTCTCTTTTTAGGTTGATTTCAGTCATCCTGGCTCCAGCTTGCTAGGATTGAGGAACATTTAAAATGCCTAACAGGGTGTAATAAGGCAGCAAAATGATTACACCCACTCCCATCAGAACAAGCCCTGAAAAGAGAGCCTGGGAAATGCCAGGGCCTACGCCAGGTGGGGAATGACACTCCCTGCTCAACTCCAACTCCACAACAAAAAGAGGCTAGATAAATAAGGTAAGCTTTTCTGGGAGGATTCTATAACAAAAGTCCAACAACAAAAAATCAGGGCCTTCCAAAGGGTGATCTTATCAAAGTTAACTGGGTTACAGGGAAAATTCTCAAGAAATGAGAATTCACGCTTTGGGTCACCATTTGGGGACTTGGGGGTTTCAAATGGTGACTACTCTTAACCAACATATTATAGAAGAAGCAACATAAAATTATCAGAGAAGTAGTATGTTTAATCTTCTTATGGGACTTTTCTAGAAACTAGGGTCATATTGAGAATATTGCCTATAATCAGAGGCCAAATTAAGGTTTTTGGCTATTGCTGTGGCATTTTACATTATTCAAATGCCTCAAATATAACTACTGAAATAAATGTTCATGCTTAATTTGAATTTAAGGTCCCACACTTTCATTTCAATGCTGCATAGACCCACAGGGAACCCACCAAAAGGAAAATAAGTCATAAGATAGCCATACTTGGTAACGCTACCAGGACTAATGTTTAAATTCATGGTTGGCTCACATCTCTTGCTGAAGCACCAAATATTTCTTCTAGGAAACCACAAACATTGTATTTAACATTTAAGAATAATTTCCTTGTCCAAAAATAGCCTCAGATCAAATTGAGAAATTTATGTTCATTTTCTTTGGAAGGAAATAATGAAAATAAAAATACAAAATTAATCCTGCTGATAAAAAAGAACACAAAGTGCTTTCTCCAATAATTAGTAGGTCAAAGAATCTTACAAAGTCTACTGCATTTCTCTCTGACCCAGAGACCGTTACTAAGTTTTTGTTCCATGATTTTATTGAATTGTTCACATATATATGTTCTCCTCCCTGGTTTAGATTATACAATATGTGCAAGCCTGAATCCTGAAGTTATTTTGACCCTCCATGGTGCCTGAGATTAGAGAAGTTACCAAACAAGCAAGCTGTCCAAATCAGTGAATAAGTCGCGAGTACTCTCAATTCTCCAAGGTATTCTGTTCCAGCGATGGCAGTCACAGAGCCTGGTGAGCTCTTGGCTTTAATAGCACATGGCCAGCAGCCAGACTCCTTCTTTGCAGTCTCCATGGAACTAGTGCTGGTCATTCATGGAATTCGCATTCCTCTTTGGCAGAAATAGGACTAAGGGGGAACTCATTTCTGGCCAGTGAGATGTAAAGCAAAGTCCATGGGAAGCTTCAGGAAGCATTTTTGCTCCCCAGTAAAAGAGAACAGAGTCTCCATTTGCCCTCTTTCCTGGTTTCCTATTTGGAACACTGTCTTTGAAGACACGATGCTGGAACAGGAACAGCCATCTTGAAGCCATTAGACAAGTTTGAGAACAAAAAGTTCTTGCCAAGTCCATGCCAAAGGTGTTGGAGGAAAAGGATGGAAAGATCTGGGGGCTTATTAAGATAAACAAGCAGCTATACTAACTATGGGGTCACCTACTTCCAAATTCCCTATTTTGAAAACAATAACTGCCCTGGTCCTTGGGCATCATTAGTTAGGGTTTCTGTTACTTGCAGCTGAAAACAATCTAAGTACTTCATATCATTCTTATTAAAAATAGGACAAATTACGTCTGTCTTCTTCTAGTAAGGACAATATAGTATAGTATGGAGAACAAAGGTTTTAGAACCAAACAGACTCTAATCATACAGAATTCTGGCTGAGTAACCCTAAGCAAGTTTCTTAGTTTTCAGATCTTCAGTGTTATTAACTGGAAAATGCAGGTAACAATGATGACTTCATAAGTTTGCTATTGCAAAGAAAAAGAAAAAAACAACAAAAAAAGAAAAAACAATAAGATAATGACTGAATATATGCCACTTAGGCATGTAGTAGGTGCTCAGTTAATGTCAACTCCTTTCTTCCTTTCCCTCCACAATATCCCTGTGTGGAGTAGATGTTTCAGTAAAATTTTGTGCAATGAGAGAAGCACAGCCTCTGCTAATGCCAAGAAATCATGGTTTGTCTATCATTATCCTTATTCAGAGACAAGAAAGAATAACAGAGATAGCTGTCCATGTGAGAGGCTGGAGCTCAAAGAAGACCTTTGATCAGCATGCCTGCCTATGTTGCCAGTGCACAAACAAGTCCCCTCATTTAGTAGCTGTTACAGCCTTTTGTTGGGCCTGGTTCTGTTTGTGACCTAGCTGCTGGTCAAACCATCTGATCAATGCCCCTATTCAGAAAGGCCTTGTCTTCGGGCTGCAGCAGACCAGAAGGTCTTTGTCCCCCCAAGTTGCATACAGCTAAGAGCCTTTAAAATGTGGACTCAATTGCCCCAGTGGGCAGTGAGCCCTGAATGAGCCTGCATCATGCCCTGGCAGCCACAGGATGGTATGGGGACAAGCAGCAGGCAATCTACACTGTGTTCCCAAGCTGGCTCTCTAACCACTCTCATGGCCTTCCTATATACACACATTGCAACACCCCTACCCCTACACACACACACACACACACACACACACACACACACACACTCAATGGTGATTAGGCACAGTGAAGCCACCTCAGGAGAGCTCTATATTCATCTATTCCCACACACTATCTTCTCTCTCTTCTGAAGTAAGAGCACAATGTTAGCTTATCTCACCAACTCCTACCGCAATCTCCAGCCTGACAGGAGTGCAGAATCATGATTAAAGAGCTCACCCTTAACTCTGAGAGTTTCAACTTACATAACCTTGGGCAAGTTACCTAAACTCTTTTGAGCTTTTTCATCTCATTTGTAAAATAAGGATAATAATAGAATTGTTGTAATAATGTGTGTAATGTGTTCAGCACTGTGCTTCACCTGTAGTACTTACTTGATAGAAATGGACTCTCCAAGACCCATCCCATATACGAAGAGGCATCTCCTCTTGCCATAGGACAACTCCAAGGTCTGACCATTCCACCTGCTATCTTCACTGACCATGGCTAAGACTAACACTTCCATTTGTCTAAATATTTGTCAAGTACCTCCCATGGATAAACTCTGGGATCTACCAGTGAACAAAGATTCTTAAAAGCTTACAGTCTAAGGGAAGAAACAAACTCAGAGACAAAATCATGGCCATGAATTGTGATTAATTCTATAAAGGAAAAGAAAAGGTAGCTGTGAGAAGAAACAGAGAGTGAGCAGTATGAGTAGGTAGGAGTATAGTCGACTGGGACATCAGACAAGACCTCCTGCAGGCAGAATGGCAGGGAAAGGAGTTCAGTGTCCCTCACATAAGTGCAAGCAATCCCAAGCCAGAGGTGGCACTGAAAATAAGATGGATTCTCCCAAGGGAAGGTGAAGGAGTTTTATTATGATACCCCAAAGCCCTACAGCCTCCTGAGGGATAATCTGCCCCATGATTATCTCTTCTCCAGAATGTTCCTGGGTTTGAAAGGCCTTGTTTTACATGTGTCTCCCCCTCTCTCAAGAATTCTAAAATCTTTCACAAAGTATCTGATGCCACAACATTAAGCAAAGCAGAATTGGGCTTTGATGACCCTATTTTCCTCATAATCCTAAAAGTTAGGCTATTTTGTATTGAAACTCAAGGTGATTTTTCCCTAGATCTGCTCACCCTGTCCATTCTGCAGTTTTAATCTCCTGTTCAGCTTGTTTTCCAGTGATATTGCTCTTTTAGAGACTGTCTTTGTTCTAATCCGATTTTTGTAGTCATCTAAATTCAAGGGGCCTCTTAAGACAGCTCAGACTATATATACATATCTATGTAGAATGAGAAAAAGATACCAGGAAAGTCATTGTCCACAATCACATCAGCTTTGCTCGCTCTTCTTTTCGATTACAGACTCTTGTGCTATGGAACATTACTAAAGCATAGCACACATGGTACATTTTCTACATTTTTCAGTTGCTTTCCTGCTCTCTTCTATTTTCCTACTTGATTTCCAATATGCTGTGAGATTTATTTGATGCCACTAAGGGGTTTTTTTTTGCCTGAGGCTTTGTGCAGGTAATAGCCACCCTAACCACCCCCACCCTCTGCCTTTAATTCATTTGTATTAGATTCATGCTTCTCCTTCACTCCAAATTATTCCCATTCTCTGTTCCTGGGCCCTTTCAAAATCCTTTTGTCCATTTGTTTGTGCTTAATAAGCACATACTATGTGTAAGCCACTGTGCTAAGGGAATAAAAAATGATTAAGACATATGGTTTGTTATTATCATTTAGTGACCTAACAACCTTAGAGTCTCTGGTGAAAGTGGACACGTAAAAAATAAGTGCAAGTCATTACATTAGGTAGGCACTATAAACTGAACTATGGACAAAATATTGTGGAATTTGAAAGGAAGGATTAATTCAGCCTTAAAAGACTAAAAAGAACAGCACAGAAAAATTATAACTGAGGCACATCTGAAAGCTTTCTTGCTGGTGAAAAAGCTTGTACAAATAAGGATGTTCAGAGAACCAGAAGGGCTCATACTGGCTGAGCACCACACCCAGGGTGATAGGAGACAGGGACAAGGGTGAGTGGTCTGATAAAAGTTCATTAGGGTCAAATTGCACATCAACTGAGTGGCCAAAAGAAAGAGGACTGTAATTGGCTGTAGATCAAGCAAAAAAACAAGCACAAGGTGGAGCTTTCTTGTCAAAAGCAGTGACTACAAGTCCTGGTAGGAAAGGCAGCTGTACATTGCCCCCAGGTATTGTCTCATGTTCAATGTCAGCAAAATTATCCAGGAAAGAATGAACCCACGAGTGACTGAAGATCTCTAGCTCTAGCCCCTTGACCTCGACTTATTCCCTGCTGCAGAATCCCACTCCCATGACAGGTGCTGAAAAGTTCTAGATTTTCTCAAGGTAGGATGCAGAAGTATAACACATTTCTAGCCCAAGGGTCCTAACTGAGGTCTTCTGAAACCCACTAGGGACCACTGGCAAAGAATTTTTTTCCCTGATCAAAGCAGACACTGACCAGGCTCCCTCTCCCTACTTCCTTCCTGCCTTTAAGTGCAGCTGGGAAAGGGTGTGATGCCTGAAGCTAAGGAGTCATGAGGGGAAAGCCAGCGGGGAAAGGTGCCCAGGTGGACTCAAAACCACGACGCAAGCCTGTAACCCCATATCGCCAGATGTTCTATGTCAGCAAATTTTCCTTCTTTTCCCAAATCATTTATAATCAAGTATAGACACTTACAGGCCAAAAACTTGCTCAGCCTCCATCTGTAGCTATACTCTGCTTAGAACGAATCCTAACCTACAGCAATTTAGTTGGAGGAGGCCTCCCTCACCATTCTGAGTCAAGTCAGTCCTACTCCTAACTGAGTTCCAACAGCATGCATGCTGCTGTTTAAGATGGTAAAGAAGGTTCACATTCATAGCCAACTCAAAGGGATTTTGGCTAATGAACTGTGCAGAGAGTTAAATATAGATTCGGTGCCTAGATATATACAGCCAGATATTTGCCCTAGGCTGCATGTTCACCATCCAAGGGGTGGATGGAGTTTGGAATCAAAGGACTTAGGTTTAAGTCCTGCCTCTAATACTTACTGATTTTGTGATTTTAGTCAAGTCAACTTCTTGGAGCCTTCTTATGGAACAGTTGTTATAATTGAGATAATCTAAAGTGCCTTGTAAACCACGAAGTGTCACACAACAGTAGCTATTGTGCCTTCTGCTTGTCACATCAGCTGAGGATCAGGTCGACAGGAGGGAGGGAAGAGGAATTTCAAGGCATGAGACTGAGTAGCTGGTAGCAGTACACTTGACTGAAGGGTGCTGATCTGGAGAAGAGAAGTATAATTACCACGAGGCCAGAGTTCAGCCAAAAGTCAATCAGCAGAAGTAAGGGTTTGAATAGTGAAATACAGTTAGTTGGAGAAGTTTCCAAAAGTAGAAGTGAAGATGTAAGGAAATATAGAAAAAAAATGGGCTATTTATCTATTTATGCTGCCCCAATACCTGAGGGATATGACCCTACCCCATTAGTAACTCTCCAAATCTAAGTATCTCAAGAAGTAAGAGAATAGAAGGACTTTCTAATAAGATACAAATGAATCTGCTAGTAGTTCTCTCCCTGGGGGATTCTAAAATGTGTCCTTAGGGAAACAAGTCTCTTTCCTCTGTTGCAAATCACCATCATAGTGTAGAGGGGGGAAGCCAAATGTGTAAGAAGAGAGTCAGAAGTGAGTAGAGATATTGGGTAAGCTAAAGGTGGCAGGGCCACTTATTTTTCTCTCCTTTCTCACCTATGGCATAGCACAAACTTCATACACTCCCAAAAAAGTCCAGCAAGTAACATAACAAGAAATCAGGCTGGGTGCAGTGGTGCACGCCTATAATCCCAGTGGCTGGGAGGCTGAGGCAGGAGGATCGTGAGTTCAAAGCCAGCCTCAGCAATTTAATGAGGCCCTAAGCATCTCAGTAAGACTCTGTCTCTACATAAAATATAAAAAGGGCTGGGAATGTGGCTCAGAGGTTAAGCATCCCTGGGTTTAATCCCCGGTACCAAAGAAAGAAAGAAAGAAAAAGAAATCAGATAAGGGCCTTTTATAATAAAATTCAAAGGTGGGATAGGGGCCAGGGTCTCAGTCATGAGGTCCTTGTGCTCCAGGTTAGGAAGTGCCTGAGTGCCTTGTGAAGTCTCACCTAAAGGCCAAGGGTGGGGAAGCCCTCTAGTCCCTTCCTCATCACTATGGATCTAAAGAACTTTCCAGCACTATCCAGGAAAAAAAGAGAAAAGAGGAAATTAAATAACAATCCTAGGCAAAAAGAGAGAAGAGGTTGAAACCTGGGGAGTGGAAGGAATATCAGAATAATTCGGGGCTGTATTTGTTCATAGCTCTGTCTCCAAGGCCTACAACAGAGACTTGCACACATAGGAAGGAGCAAATGAATCAGCCCATGGGCAGGTGGTGAATACCAGCTCAAATAGAAGGTAAGCTACAGTTTGAATATGGTTTGAGTTTGTTCCACAACTGTTCATATCTTCAAAGGTTGGTCCTCATAGTGAATCTCCCTCTCACATGTACTCCTGCCAAGATGCCATTTGCTATGATGTGATATGACCAGAGGAGCCCTCACCAGAACTATTTGGACTATGCTATTTGGACTTTTCCAGGGACATCCTCTCCACTTTTTCCTGAAAATGTCCATAACAAAGAGCCTCTAAAACTGTGAGCCAAATAAACCTTTTCTCTTTATAAAGTACATGGCCTTCGGCATTCATTATAGTAACAGAAAATTGATTAACACAAGGTGGTCAAAGGCAGGGCCTGGAAAATGGAGGCCCTGCATCTGTGGAGAAGTAAGTGCATAAGCCAAATTGGGCAGAAAGCATCTCCTAATTTGTAACCCAAAAGGACTCTGCACAAATTCCAAGAAAAGGCTCAGGCCTGAAGAGGCTGCTCTCAATTACCTTATACACTCCACATATTGATAAATTGAAAAACTTAGGTGTTTATAAATGTTTTTCTAGTTGGAAATTTAGGATATTCTGCATAAAGATCCTGATTCCCTACTTCTCTTTGAAAGTGCAGCTTACAAAGTTCTGCACTGGCCAGGTAAACAATGCTAGAGGCTCCAGAGCCGCTGCTCCTGACCTATAAACAACACCTCTCCATTTGTGCCCAGGCACCAATGCCCTATCTGATTGGTCCTCTGAGTGTCAGCCTTGGTTTGTTATCCTTACAGTATAAACTACTTTTGTCCCAAAGTCTGTCTCTGTAAGTATTGCTTCAGAGCACCTTTCTTTTGATAATGCACGACTATTCCTATGTAATTCAGACAAGAACTATATCTGTGGATTCTTGAAACAAACACTCAAGTGTAAAGCATGGATCTACATGAACAATTTACTTCTTTTTTCCTCATCCTGTGCCCTCACTGGGGATATCATCACCTACCTCAAAGGACAGTGGTAAAAGTTCAATAAGTTAATCTTTCTAAAGCTCCTACAACAATGCCCATTACCATGAGCCTCAATAAAATAAAATAAATACAACTTAAGTTGTTCTTAAGAGCTGAATTATGCCCCCTGACCCGTGTCCACCACCACCAAATTCCTATGCTGAAGTCCTAATCCCTAGTACCTCAGAATATGTCTGTATTTGGAGACAAGGACTTTAAAAGCTAACAAAAGTTAAATGAGGTCATTGCAGTGGGTCCCAATTCAATGTGACTGGTGTCCTTTTAAGACGGGATTAGGACATAAGACACACTTCATATCTGTGAAGATAACAGAGAAAAGAAATCTATCTACAAGCCAAGGAGAGATACCCTCAGAAGAAACCAACCCCGTCAACACCTTGATCTTGGATTTCTAGCCTTTAGAACTGCCTAAACAATTTTCTGTTGTCTAAGTCACCCAATCTCTAATACTTTGTGATGGCGGCCTCAGAAAACCAATATGGTTGACCTCTAAAATGAATTTCACCAACCTTACAAATTTACCAACCCCTCCTTAGTGTATCTGAATCTAAACTGTGGATGAATTCTTTGTTTCACTCAACATTGGAGAACCTGTGAACACTGCACATTTATTCAGCACCTTCCTTATTTAAACCAATTTCATATTGTCATTTAAACACCCACCTGTATTTTTTTTTTCAATCATTTTCTGCTGGGCAATCTCTTTCCTGATTTAGGAAAACTTATTTTTAATTGATTTAGTTGGTCTTTGTATAGGACTCTGGCAGTATATATTTTTAAGCATCCCTGTTAATTCAAATGTGCAACAAAGGTTAAATGTCATTATTCTAGTTTAAAGGGCCTTCATGGGCACCTCCCTTGTGGCCATAGGGCAGTCCACAAACCAGCAGCAAAGTCATCATCTGGAAGCTTGTTAGCAACAGAATCTCAAGTTCTACCCCAGATTACTAATATTAGAATTCATATTTTAACAAGATTCCCAGAACAATTCAGATGTACTCTAAAATTTGAGAAGCACTGAATTCCCACTGGAAACAGCTGGATAACTTGTTAAAAACAAGACTACCTGGCTTCCTCTCAGAACCACAGAATCTCAATCTCTGGAAAAGGTTTTGGAATCAGGACTTTTCTTGTATTTATGTTATTGTTTTTGTAGCTAGTCACACAATAGTCTGAGGCCTGGGAATCACTTATCACAGCCAACGTATATGTCCCTCAACTGCCCAGGCTCTGCCTAACAACCTCCCAATTATTTTTTTACAAATAAGAAATATAACAGAGATATAGGTTTTTATTTTTACAACATGCATATAAGCTTACAACTATTTATACTGTTTAGGAACACAGAAATAATTGCATTATTACCAGGGTGTCAAATTATCAAGTACAACAACCAGTGAGTGATTACTTTGGGGAGGTTATTTTCACCAAATACAGCAACAATTTCCAAATTTTATTTCCAAGACCAGAATTATGAGACCAGGATAAGCCGATAACAATCCTAACAGTTGCACAAATCTCCACGTTACATAGAGGAAAAACAAACAAAAAAAAAAAGGCTGATATCATGGCAAAGGATCTCAATTAAGTACCTTATACTGGAGTCTTTGAAAGAGTTTTAGAACCCAACAATCTGTCCTTTTGTGGACACAGAGCATCCCTTCATCTCTTTTTCAGACCCCTTGTTATGAAGACTCATTTCTGAGGTCCATTTCTGGGACTTCATTAACACTAAGAGCAAAAAAACAGACTTGTTATAATAATGATAGCATACCCCACAACCATCACTACCAGAGTCCCAATCTCCCAAAGTAGCCCTGGCTACACTGGAATAGTACCTTGGAACTTTCAATAAAAAATAAAGGTGGAAGAAGGAGCTACAGACAAAAGTTAACTGATCATAACAGGAAACTGATGTACCTAGGTGATGACCACACAAGGTCCAGGGACATCCTCTCCACTTTTTCTGAAAATGTCCATAACAAAGAGCAAAACTGTTTGTTGTTGTTGTTGTTTTTGATAGCAGGTACTGAACTCAGGGGCACTTAACCACTGAGCCATATCCCCAGCCTTTTTTTCATATTTTATTTAGAGACAGGATCTCATGAGTTGCTTAGGGCCTCACTAAATTGCTGAGACTGGCTTTGAACTCATGATCCTCCTGCCTCAGCCTCCCCAGCCACTGGGATTACAGGCGAGCACCACCACACCTGGCAAAACTGTGTTTTGTTTTGGTTTGTTTTTTTGTTAAAGCAGATTTGTACAGCTATATTTTCACTTTTTCCAAGAGGCAAAAATGGGAGAAATGGTTAACATTTTACTTAGGAGGTGAAATGTACAGCATACAGCATTTGTCTCCCACATATACAAGGCCACATCTAAACCAAGGGAAAGCATCCAAAGTAATACAAATAAAGATTCAGATTAGACAAAACTTTGGACCCTTGCCTAGGCACCCTATTTACCGACAACCCCTTTAATTCTTCTTTCCCAACCCTGAAAAGAGTTCCTCCTATCCCCTCCTTAACTGAGAGAGAGGCATGCTATCCCTGCAGTTTCTCAAACCATTCCTGCTTTTCCAGGCCAACACCACACCAGCTCATACCTGCTGTGTTTGCTGATTTCCCTGCCTCGCATCCTCCAGCTACAACTTCAGTCAAAGACTCTGGTGCATAACTTAGGATGAGGTCTTCTATAAGGTAAGGGAAGTTAGGGGGAAGGCAGGTATGGACTTAGTCCCCCTCAGGGATGAGGGGGAGAGAGGACAGGCAAGCTTGGGCAGGAGGGCTCAGTTCAGCTTGCATACTCACTGGAAACAACCTAAAGATCTAGAACAGATTCCACCCATGCCCTTTCCCATAGCCTGGGATCCTCCATCATGGAGTCTAAAGCCTACTCCCATGGGATTTGAAGGCAAAGAGAACAAGTCCACTGAAAGTGGAAAAGCTCAGTGCTGAGCATCCAGGTGACCAAGGCTGCCCACAGAACAGCAGAAGGCCCTAAGTCTTAAAGGGTATGCACACACACAAAAAAAGAGCAAGAGTAGACAATAGTCCAAACACTGCTGCCTTGAGATTTCTAATTCTGGCATATGAACAGGCATAAAAGGGGCTTCAACTTCAAAACTGCAGATTGAGCCAAGGAAGTCAGGACCAGCATTTGACCACAGACCAAGTGGGGTTCTGGTTTCCTATACCCTATTTCAGTCTAGTGTGTGAGCGTGCATACCGAGTGCCCGCTATCTCCCTAACTGTGTATATAAAACCCTGTTCTTGTTTTTGTTTTGTTTTCTGAGATGTGGTTCTATTGAAGCAAAAAAGGAAGAGGAGGAAGATTAAGGAAGGTTGAAAGGGAGGAGACAAGGGAAAAGAGGAGAGTAGCAGAAAACGAAGGAAAGAAAGGGGGGAACAGTAGGAGGGAAGTTAAGAGGCAGGTCAGGAAGCTGGAGTATGGAAATGTAAGATGAAGTCAAGTGGAGAGATGAGAAATTCCTCTTCCCCAGCATTCTGATCATATTTTAGGAGAGGATAAAGGACTCTGACAAAGGTACCTAGTTGACAAAGGTAGCTCCACCCTCACCTGTAGTATGATGACAATGAGCACATGTCCACACACACCAACCCACCCATCAGTCTGGCAGCCAGTAGGGTTCCTGGAAGTATGAGGAGTGCATTTGTGTGTCTCATGCACTGGCAGGGTGTCTGGGTTCACAGGCAGTTCTTGAGGTTCTTGTTGACCAGGAAGTCAACTGGGGCCAATGCAACCTAGATAAAACCCAGTGGCCTGACAAATGACCAAGCATGGCCAGACCTTGAAGAAGGTTCACCAGGAGATGGGTCCAGAGGCAAGAAGAGACATGATGGTACAGAACACATGGCATACTGCTTCTTGCCCTTGACCTCGTCCATGCCTGGCAATCAAATGCCATTCTGCTGGATGTCCAGCAGGTGGTCAGCACAGACTTCAAGCCAAAGCTGGAGATAAAAGTAGATAGCATCTTGGCCGGTACCCCCAGAGCCACAGAGCAATAAATTCTGGCTGATGACTAATACTTTGTACACTGGACTTATTTTGCAGTGGCAATAGAAAAGTTTGCCATTGATGGCATGCATGGCCAGCATGAACATGAAGCCCAGCAAATGACTGGCTATGAAGTAGCAGAGCCTGAGGCTGTTCTGGCCTTCCTGGTAGATGACTCCTGAGTGTCCATGTTAAAGACAAGTGAGAAAGATCAGAGTCAAGAACAAAGCCTAGGCAATGTAGAGAAAGGCAGCACACATCTGAAGCATAAGTGCTTAACATAATAAACAGCAGGGGTGAAGTCACATAGCATGTGACACTGTTATAAAAAAGCAAGTAGGCCATAGGGAGGCAAAAGAACATGATCAAAAATGCCATATTCTTGCAACTAAAGTCCAAAGGGACTATAGTACACAAAGGCCAACATGAAGAGAAGGCAGAGAGCCAAACACACATGTAGTCAGCCAGAACAGGTCCAGCAGGAGGTAGTAGGGAGATTTATGCAGGATCAGTTGGATTGGTTTACCCCAGGCTCAGGGGTCTCCACTGGCTGCTTTGCTGGACCTGGCCTGCCCTCCTTTCCTTTCTCTCCACGGGCCCCTTCACTCATAAGGTAGTACTGCAGGGGATTGGGCCATAGTTCCTCGTTGATTATCTCAACAATCTTGTCAGATTCGATAGAGCTGTGGTTTGAAAACCAACCAAAGAAGCTACGGTTGTTTTCTGGGTTTCCCTGGCTAAGAGACTGAAGGTCGTGACCTGGGAGCCACTGGATTGGAGTAGACCGAGACACCACCTGACCTGAAGGACCACACCCGTATTCCTTGATGAGCACCTTATTTTGGAAATAGGGGTTGCGGCCGAAGTAGAACTTGATTTTGTAGCCCAATCTGGCCAGGCCAAGCTCTTCCACCTCCAAGCTGTTCAAGTAGCTTAGTACCTCTTTATCTTGGTTGTTCAGAAAGGATGATAACTGGGGGTGATTCTGAAAAGCTTGCCCCCAAAAGCCTGGGATATTCTGGATGAGAAGGTTCCTTCGTTCCAGGTGGTGCAGTCGCAGCTGCCCAAACTTGCGAGAGAGCCTAAGGTAGGCCCTGTCCGCCTGGGCATTCATGGTCTCCAGCTTCAGCTGGACGTTCTCCAGAGTATCCATGCTGCCTTCTGTCGCCGGGATACCTGACCCTGCATCCTTCTCCACCACCTTCTTTTCCTCCACTACTGAGACGGGATTACCTTCCCCAGACGTCCCTTTCTTTGGCTTCCCACCAGCTATGGCCTGAGGTCCCCTCCCCAAGGCGCTACAGGTTTCTGGGGCCTTCTTCCCAGCAGGGCCACGCCGATTCCCAATGCGGGGGGCATTTTTCGGCCTTCCCACGGTTCCCACGGTTCCCACGAAGACGGTGTCGGTTGCCAGGCGCTCTGAGAGAGATGCGGCCTTCCCCGGACAAAGCCTGGTGGCGGCCAGTCCGCGGTTCCCAGCTCGGGCGCGGAGCGCGAGGCCACAATCCAGCGGGAGCCGGCAGGCAGCATCCTCCCCGGGCTGCAG